>NC_052499.1:16844780-17181476 GCF_016617805.1 Bactrocera tryoni
CAAACCGCAGTCACTACTCTTCTGCTGTCATTCAACCAAATGACTACTGCAGTGGCAACATTGCGCCCAAAGCGCATTTGTATAGCAAATTTTGGCACTCGTACTGCAGCTTGTGGGTTAAGAATTACTTTGCGGCTGCGAAGCCTGAGTGCGGCTTGCTGTTTGTAATTGATTTTTTCCAAAACTATATATACATATGTATATATATTTTGTGATTCTAATGTGGACTTGCAAATATCTACATAATTCCAAATTGTCGCGGACGAGTGATGCTGTTGCGGCAGAGATCTACCCCTTTCTTGGGAATCAGTCATAGTCATGGAACCTAACCTAATTTAAACTTACTTGAGTCTTAGAGTGTTTGTAGTTTCCAATGAAACTGTATTCATAGTAAAAAAGGAAGTTTTATTGGAGTCATTCTGATGTATTGGATTATAATTTCTCCCAGATCTGGAAAGTTTAAGGTATTTTTAATCTGCCTGTGCGGACTCATTTTCCGGGCGGCACCAAATTTCCAAAATATGTAACTTTCTATGCTATAACGTAACAATGATTCTTATGTACTGATAACTCGTTTTAAACCTATCGGCAATCTCTTAAACCGCCAAAATCTATTCCAGCACAACCGCTCGGTTTACTGAACCAGAGTGAAAACCAAGCCGAGAACCAGATTGGCCAAAGCAAGACAGTCGAGTATAAACTGCATGGTATAGCTTTTGAGTTTTCACTTTCAAATAATTAGAATTAGTCTTGACTCTGCATTAAATTGATTGCTAAAAGTTGCCTTTCCAAGAACAGTTAATGGGAATATAAATGAGAAATGCGAATTTATTCGGATCTCAATTCATCTCATGACCTTAACCACTTCCATTGTGACGTTAGTGACACAGAAACTCTTGAAAGGCTACAAATGTGAGGGCATCCAGCAGAAATTTATAGAACTAGCGCACGTAACGGCATTAACTTCGGTTCCAATGACATTCGGGCCGTGAACTTGGATTTTTATTCGGCCAACGATTGTCAACTCGCCACCATGAATTTACTTCAGGAATGTTTTCTGCCGCTTCAACAACAACAACAATAACGAGGTTAACTTAACTCATTTAGTACTTTTGCTAAAGTTGTAATAAATGAGATTAATAATTTGCAAACTAAAAAGCAAGAGATTTGTAAACTCTGCCATTAAGCCCAACTCAAATGGAGCTCATTTGTATTTCCTTCGATATTCCGCTATTTAAACAATGGATCCAAACAACTGACTAAGCGAAATTGAAAATTCATCTTCCACTATGTTCATGATTACCAACAGCAACAACAGCGACAATAGCAACAACAACAATAGTAGCATTTCAATCAGCATCTCAGCGCTAAAGTGAAATGAAGGAAATGAGCAGCTGGCAGAGAACTTTTGCTCATTAAAAGTTGAAACAATGCCATTGAGAGCTAAGCTAAGGAACCACAATGGCACAATAAAGCAAAGTGCATACAAACAAAGACACAAATAGCCAACAAAACGACTAAACAACAAAACATAACACATGCAAGGAAAGCAGTCGCCACACAAAGCGCAGAGAAGCACAGAGAAGCGTATACAAGCGCATAGTTGTAAATGCATTTGCTGCGGATGGAAAAAGGTTTAAGTATTTGTTTGCTTGGTTAGTTACCGTTAGTAGATATTTCAATCAAGAAATGTGCGACACAAACAGCTGCGTCCATTTCCAGCTACTCGGCATTATCTCATTCGAAATGAAATCGTACCGAATGGTAAATTAAGTGATGTGCCATGTTGCAAGTTTATGTTGCAAGTACATTGTGACAGTTGTGGCATATGCGCGACGCACTTTCAAGCGATTAGTTTTGAATTAGATGATGAGGGTGCTTCTTTTTGGCCGCGTGTAACAATGGCTAACGGTTTATTTTCCGGTACAGAAGCTTCTTCTCATGACTGTTGGATTATTTTGTGTCGCTTTGGAGGTTAGACGTGCTTAGCGATATTTGCAAAAATATTTCATGTACAGGGTTTGTCCGGAAAGTAATCGGACTGATTTTCTTCCGATCTCTAACTCTGTGGGTCAAAGAAAATATTTGTTTCCTTTGAAGAACGCTCTCAGTAGCTGAGTAATTATTTCGGAAACACTGACCGAGCCGGTTGTAAAGAATGGAATTTTTGTCTAGTAATGGTCTTCGAAATAATTCAACATTCATTATTAAATGAAAAGAGAAACTATTGTGTATATGATCGAACCTGTCGAAATTTTGCGGAAATACTAAACTCACTGTTATTTAATTTTTCAAGAGAAGAGGCTATCCACTTCGTATAGCGCAGCTATGTGACTATGCGGCTCAGTTGGAGAATATCATTATTAATGGCATTGAATTAATGTTTGTTTAGACTAATTTGAAAGCTAATTCGCAACGGAATTTCAGGAAATTGTAAAGTAGAGGGGCTTGCTAGGACATCTGCATTATCCGTAAAATGGAAAGACTTCCGAGCTTGCCCTGTCTTCTTGGGCTTTACTCTTGAATGGTTGGGTCTCCTATAGTTCTAACTTATTCAGAACCATGATAAATTGTATGTCGGACAATGAGCTCTTCTTCCTCAGTTAGGTTCATCTTACCATTGTTTTTTCGGAATTTATTTGGTTATTGCACCATCGGTGTTCACACGGTAAGTTTACAGTGGATTTCAGTTGCAGCAGTTGCTTACATCCATTGAAAGATGAACCTTGCTGAGAGTGAAGAGTTTTCTGGACTTCTTCTGATTTACACTGAGCCAGAAGGACCTTGTGACTGTAAACTTGGTGGTAGTTGACCAACGCTTGCTGAGCTGGTTGGAGGCTCAGGGGTCTTGTAGTAATCCACAAGAAAGCAATGAAGCTCGTACCCGTTCCAATTCCATAGTTATTGAGACTCAAGTAACGGTCCTAGCAAGCTCATTAGCCTTGCAGTTTTATTTAGTATCGCTAAACCAGTCTAATCATAAAGTAATTTGAAGCTAAAAATAAGCAGTCTAGCACCCAGTCTTGACTAACATCACTGCGCTACTATCGAATCACTGAAGGAGGCTGCGCTCTGAAATAGTAAATTAACTGTTACCTTAATGGCGGTTACCACCCCTTGGAAGACGCTGCAGTGGTCGGGAAGCTTAAACTGGAGTTGATGGAAAGTTCCCGACATTGTACTTTTCCACCAACTCTACTCGTAAGCTTTGATCCACCCGTAAAAAGCTCACAGCCCCTCTTCTCCAGCGAGTCCTTTCCTGACATGCCTTCATATTGCTAGGTTTAAAATACTAATTTGACTCATGCTATATTTTACCGAACTTTGGGACCTTGACCTATTTCTACGCTACAGTAATGCAGTTCGCATAAATAGAGACCTGTTAATCAATCGTTAGCTGCGCCTTTTCCACGAGTCTTGTTGAAGAGTCATCTACACGAAGTCTTGATTTCCGAGAGTTCCATTGTCCACCAAAAGAGTTTTCCTGAGCCGCTTGGTGAAGCAATTGAATAGCAAGAAACCGGAGAGAGTAAGCTTTACATGCAGTGCGGAAGACTTCGATGAACTTATCCACCACTTTAGGAGAGAGTACGGAACTCTCTCCTGGGGGGTTTTAAAGGGCTAGTCTATGTCGACCGCATCCAGACTGAAACGATGTACCTATGATCAGAGATTGATTGAATTGAATCCTAAAGTTCAGATAAGGCTAGGGTGAGGTCTTGGGGCACTTTTGTGAGTTGCGTGGCAAATGTGGATACTATGGAACCTAACCTAACCTAAACTTTTTGACTCTTTTTGATCCTGTAATACATTTCCTAAGCCAAATCTGGCGATTTATTGAACCAGCGTTTGCAGAAAGCTTGACAATCGAGGATTAAGTGTTGACAACTCCAGTTTCGGTGCTATTGTCGGAGAAATAGGGTAGCTTGCCAAAAATAAAACCAAGGGAATGTGAGGACACAAAACTTTTCGAGAAATCTTCCCCAATCCTGCTAGAGTTGGTGATTTTTTTTTTGATGTTAAACAATTTATTAAGCTTCAAAATGTAAAATATGCTTCGTCTTCAAATTTTGAATATTTCGGCAAGAACAACTACTGCATTATACTTATGATATATGAGCGCCATAATGGGCAGTTAATAAACTTCATATTACGAATCTTTAGATATTTATTATTTTGTGCCGACAAAGCACACTCAGCCTGGTCGGCATAGAGTGAAGTTGCTTCACTGCATTCGGCGAGTTGCCTTTGCGGTGGCATGCAACCACTTCCGTCTGACAAATTCAAACATTTTCACTCGAAGCGCTGGCATTCGTTTACGCGCTCGCCGTTGCAACTATTGTCATTATTTTGGCTTGCGCCATTCCTCCTCGCGTTGCATATTCTCATTTCCGTTTTTGTGCCATTACAAGCTGCCACTTGACTGCATTTGCGGTCGGTACTAGTTGGTGGCACGAACGGTTTTTCGCCACCAAATTTGCGAGTGTTTGTTTCTTGTAAGCGCGCCTGTGCGTCCATGCGTTTGAGTAGCGCCCCTCTTCATGGCTGCACTCGCCATATTTGCATGTGTGTCTTTGCTGTTGTCGTTGGCATTGGTGTTGCTGTTGTTTTGTTGCACTTGTCTAATTTAACTTTTCGCGCATATTTCGTCGCTTTTGTTTGTGGAGTGCTTCAGTTTTTTCGGTCCTTATTGATTTACTGCCATGCCATGCCTCACATTTCCGCAAGCGCCAGTTGCCTTAACAAAAACAAAAACGAAAGAAAAAGACAGAATAATAATAATAGCGAAAGTAGCTCGGAAGAAAAATGTAAAGAATTTGTAAAGTATTTCTATTTGGAAATTTAATTTCCTCGTCCTAATTTGGGAAAGTGTGGAAGGGACTGAAGTGTGGCGCCTTATTGCAGTGTGCTTTGGCATGACAGTACCCAAGACTGACACTTGCTTCAGCCTTGAGTGTTATATGGCAAGCAATTTGTGCGAAGAATTGCTTTACGGCTGTAATAAAGACTTGTTCTGGAATCACTGTGATGTGTTTGTCTAAAGAGGCAATTGAAATTTGAATTTTTGCCCATCCGAAGAGCTGTGACGTAAAGTCACCAATTAGAAAATTAGCTTCTGCAGTTGTTGTTGTAGTAAGTACCTAAGCCCTGTTTACGAAACACAAAATCAACTGCCACTTAACAGTGGGCCCAGAAAACGTACTATTTCGACACGGACAAGCCATAGGAGGTTTTTGACGGGGAAGGCAGAGAAGTTGTTGGTGTCAAACGGAGACTTTTTGCTCACAGCGATTCCCACAACAGCCAACTCTACGGTCCGAAACTGACCCCTATTTTATCCAGAAAAGTGCTGTTATTTTGAGGTTCAAGCCCCGTTCATAAGGTTCTATCGAGCGTATTGTGTGAGAGATTAAAGCCCACCGTCAACAAACTGATTGGACCTAATCAGTGTGGCTTTAGACCTGGAAAATCTACAACCGACCAGTTTTTTACCATGCGTCAAATCTTGGAAAAGACCCGTGAAAGAAAAATCGACATACACCACCTCTTCGCCGATTTCAAAGCTGCTTTCGACAGCCCGAAAAGGAGCTGCTTCTATGCCGCGATGTCCGTCAGGATCGGGAAGGACCTCTCCGAGCCGTTCGATACCAAACGAGGTTTCAGACAAGGTGACTCCTTATCGTGCGATTTCTTCAACCTGCTGCTGAAGAAAATAATTCGAGCTGCAGACTTAATCGAACAGGTACAATCTTTTATAAGAGAACCCGCACCGTTAGTTCTGCTTTCTCCAGGCTGGACAAGGAAGCACAGAAAATGGATCTGGCAGTGAACGAGGGCAAAACGAAATATCTCCTGTCATCAAACAAACAGTCGTCGCACTCGCGACTTGGCTCTCACGTCACTGTTGACAGTCATAACTTTGAAGTTGTAGATAGTTTCGTATATTAGGGAACCAGTGTGAACACCACCAAGAATGTTAGCCTGGAAGTCCAACGCAGAATAACTCTTGCCAACAGATGCTACTTCGGACTGAGTAGGCAATTGAGAGGTTAAGTCCTCTCTCGACGAACAAAAACCAAACTCTATAAGTCGCTCATAATTCCCGTCCTGCTGTATGGTGCAGAGGCTTGGACGATGATATCAACTGATGAGTCGATGTTGAGAGTTTTCGAGAGAAAAATTCTGCGAAAGAATTATGGTCCTTTGCGCGTTTGGCAAGGCGAATATCGCATTCGATGGAACGATGAGCTGTACGAGATATATGACGACATTGACATAGTTCAGCGAATTAAAAGACAGCGGCTACGTTGGCTAGGTCATGTTGTCCGAATGGACGAAAACACTCCAGCTCTGAAAGTATTCGACGCCGTACCCGCGGGGAGAAGCAGAGTAAGAGCAAGACCTCCACTCCGTTGGAAGGACTAGGTGGAGAAGGACCTGGTTACGCTTGGAATATTCAATTGGCGAAACGTAGCGAAGAGAAGAAACGACTGGCGCGCGGTTAACTCGGCTATAATCGCGTAAGCGGTGCCTACGTCAATTAAGAAGAAGAAGGACCCCGTTTGGATCGATAAGTAAAAAGTATTTCTTGCTATCACCAGAGACCTAGAAGATGTGATACTCAACTGCAGCCTGATCCGTGCTGATATTGAGTCCAACCCGTGTCCTAAGGAATTTTTCTGTTGCATATACTACGTATTAGCTAAAAGGCTGCTTCCAAATTTCACTTTGGTTAGGTGCAATACATGTAATAGATGGAGCCCTCTTAGGACCTGCTCGAAATTAACGTCTATCATTTTATTTGTAATTCCCTTTCGTTTGGAAAATGCTTAGACTGACAAGATTGGCGCCACTTTTAAAGTGTCTCTAAATTAATTTTTAATATCATAATAAGAGCAGTGTGACATGAGGTTAGGTTACGAGGTCGATCATAAGAAGGATATCATATGAACACCTAAGAACGTCGGTCCGTTGTGGTATCTAAAACTCCTAAACTCTGCATCCAAAGATCGATAAAGTACTTCGAGCCTGACACAAAATTGTTGAGATGGAAAATATCAGTTTCTGCTAAATCTTTTGTTTCGCCGAAGGTAAGATTACTAGAGATGTTTCAGCCTCAGTCTTGCAAAAAGCTGGACAATGGGAGAGAAATTACCTGGATATTTCTGCCTTACTCTCCACGATTCAACTTTGACAACTAAAAGTCCGGCAATCCTTACCGCATGAACGCCTATTAGAAAACAATTAAATTAGGTGAGAATCAGTGAGAAGCATAGAAAGCCACCGAAAACTAGTGAGGGGAGAACCACTGACCATCAGGAAGAAATGAGGAGAACCAATGAGATCCACCGAAAACCGAAGGGAGCCACTGAGAGCCAATGGAAACTGTGGAGAATCATGGAAGGTTTTCGTGAGTACCAAGGAGAGCCAGTGAGAACCAGCGAAAGCCAATTAGAATCAGAGAGAACCAAGGAAGCCTTGATTGAAAACTTATTGATTGTAAGACGGCCAAGCAGATCTGGCCTTAATAAGTAACTCAAGCTAAAAGTAAATAGGCCCACAGAGTCGGAGTTTTAAATTTGCGATTGAAAAATGAAGACAAATTGGTAATTCCAGCTGTCGAGTATAATTAACTTCCAACAGGTTTCTGAGTCAATGCAGAAAGAGCAAAGCTTACTCCACTTAGATTCACAGGAGTTAAACCTTGGATATGAGCTCATCTGAGAAAGTCGTACATCTTTGCTACGATTCAACACTACTTGGCATCCAAAGTAAATTGTGAGGCCGCTTACGTGGAGTCAAACTAAGTTTTTCCTTACTTGTTAAAATTGAGGTTATTATATTGTACTTTAAATGTTTGAAGATACCAAAAGGTGTAACCATAGATTAACAAAGTGAATAATTCACTGAAGAGTTCTGAGGTGAAGTCAACTTTGACGATTAGGCAGTTTATCTGTCGGTCTGTCTGTCTATATGAATTAAAACTTATTCCATAGAGAGAAATGAATCGAAATCGGTTCTTATTTTTTTTTTTCAAAATATTTAATTTTTCAACAACCGATAGTTCCGAAATCTTCTTTTCTTTTTTGGTGCTTTGTGTCGTTCTGTATAGAGATCACAAAACTGCGCCAGCATCCTTTGTCCTTGGCGAGGGCACGCCAGTTGGATATATCAAGTGCGGTTAGGGTCTCGATTTTCAGTGGATCGTCGTCTTCCATATGTGCGATATGGTTTAACCAGCACATTCGTTGGCTTTTCATGCATATATCCTCATACAGCTCAAAAAGTTCGTGGTTCCTTTCCTTCGCTACTCATCGAACGGCTTCAAAGACCTTGCCGAGAACAGATCACTTTTTCGCTGGTTCTCTAAGTGCCTTCTCATCTCGGTACGTCATTGTGCTGTGTAATAGGACAGGAACGATAAGAGACTTATAGAGCACAATTTTTGTTCGACAATAATTGCTTCTCAATTGCCCAACGATTCTAAAGTAAGGCCTATTGACAACAGGTATTCTACGATTGATCTTCAGACTTACATATATAGGTGGTTGAGTTTATGCAGGTTACGAGATAGACAAAATTCCTTCATCTTTTCAAATTTATAGCTGCCAATATTGACATCATTTGAAAGACGTGTGAAACTTTTGTGTGTGGCCTGCAGATACTCTGTCTTGCCCTCGTTTACCCAAAGGCCAACCTCTTTCGCTTCTCTTGCGAGGCTGGAAATTGCTGCTCTGTTTAGTTATAAAATGGAACATATTCTTTGTTTTGTTTTGACTATTTTCTTGGTTATGTCCATGTCATGCCCTTTAAGTGCAATGAGAGAAAATAGATGTTTAAAAAATGCAACACAAAATATAAGTTGCTATTCTTTTCGTCAAATGGTATCTTTACGACCACTGATAAGCAGGCGAGCATTGTTGTTTGCCACAACTCACACCCTCAACTTCTTTTCCGACGTTTGTTTACATTCTAATGTTCCCAATCATAACTAAAGTGCACTTTGTTCCACCTTAGCGCTTGAAAAAAGCGAAGAAACACATACACACAATCCGTGCAACATGGATCATTAACACTTGCCACAAGGAGTAAGCAGCGATGCCAAGCGAACGCGGCGCGCAAGAAACTTTATTGTTAAAACTTTATTATGCCGCGCATATCAGCTAGTTCGCTTTTATAGCCAAACAACAAACACATCCACACTTGCAAGTCTCACATACCGTACATACATACTGTTCGCACACATACACACGCGCCCATAGTTAGACACATACGTATGCAGGTGTGTCGTTGTTGTTGTGCATTTTGTAATTGCGACGCTGACGATATTTTATTTATTATGATGACATTTTAATGTTGTCGCCAAAGGTGCGTGTGCGTGAGTGTGTGTGTGCGCTATAAGTGTATATACTTGTATGTATCCTCTTTATGTTTTCTTGAGTGCTTGAGGTCGATTTCATCTGTTTACCAATCGGCACTTTGATAACTATACACTGAATAGTTACCCAAGAATTTTATAACACCTCGAAGCAAACATTGGAGACCCTATAGAGTATAGTCCTATGAGCAAAAAGTAGTAAAACTTTATACATAACCTTAAATTCTTCATTTATTCATCAAAATCAATGTCGTTCCCCTCAAAATAATCTCCCTTGACCACAGTACACCTGTGCCCACTTTGTTTTCAATCGTCGAAACAGGTTTTGAAGTCAATTTCCGGAAAAGTCTTCAATTGACTCAAAACGGTCTTCCGGAGCGGTCTTTTCGACAAACTTTCAACGTAACCATGATTTTTTTAGATCCAAGACTCATAGTCAGTAACATACGTTTTGTGAGATCCTAGTAGTCGGAAAACATTGTTTCGGAAACGTTAAACTCGTCGCTGTTTAAGGAAAGAATTGATTCATTTTGAATCCAATCGTGCTTTTACTTTCCTTAAGGCCAAATTATCAGAATGGTTTTCACTGATCCTTCCGATATTCAAACTATGCCATTAAGATCTCTGACTGTTAATCGCTGATTATCAAGCTCCAATTCCTTTATTTTATTAACGTGTCGATTATCAGTTGATGCTGATGGCCGTCCTAGGTCCTCTTTGAATAATTTGTACCAGTCAAAACCACTTCCTTCCGGCAAACAATTATCACCGAAGGCACCCGAAAATTGATTCCGCACAGAAAATTTAATGGAACTTCTTTGTTGAGAGACAAGCGTATCCCAAACACTAATGATCATATCAGCCTGACAAGCTGACCGACAGGGGTAATGCTCGAAATTTGTACAAAAAAATGCGGCGACTAATAGAAGGTTTCAAGGCCGGAGCATACTCTTGTAGAATACCCATAGGTGATGTAGTAATCGATGCCCGGAGAATATTCAAATTTTAGAGGGAATATTTCTTCAGCCAGCTGAATGGCAGTGAAATCATAACACCAGGATATCGTTGACGATGGAGCATACGTTTCATTGCTCGACCATGAAGAAGTTCGAACAGCAATTACCCGTCTGAAGAACAACAAAGCGACGGTGGCCGATGGATAACCGGCTGAGCTATTCAAATACGGCGGCGAATAACTAAAAAGGAGCATCAGCTTCTTTGTAGAATATAGTAGTACAAAAGCTTGCGTGATGTTTGGAATTTAAGAGTGCACTGCCAATCCACAAAAAGGAGGCCTCACAATCTGGGGTTTTATCGAGCGTATTGTGCGAAAGATTAAAGCCCGACATCAATAAACTGATTGGATCTTATTAGTGAGACTTTAAGTCTGGGAAATCAACCATATACCAAATCATGGAAAAGTCCCTTGTAGAGAAGATCGACACACTACATGACTTCGTCGAATGTAAAGCTGCATTTGATAGCACGAAAAGGAGCTGCGTCTTTGCCGCGATGTCTGAGCTTGGTATTCCCGCAAAACTAATATGGCTGTGTAAACTGACATTGAGTAATATCAACAGCTCCGTCAGTAGATGGTAGATAATTTCGGCTTTTTTGAAACCAGTATCAATACCAAAACAATGTCAGCATCGAAATCGAACGCAGAATAACTCTTGCCAATAGGTGCTACTTCAGACTGAATAAACAATTGAGTAGTAAAGCCCGCTCTCGACGAACAAAGACCAAACTCTACAAGTCACTCATTATTCCCGTTTAACAACACTTACCGATCCAAACGGGGTTAGATCGCCGAAAAAACAGCCCTTGGTCGGATGAAATCCAAGTCAATTCCAGTGCGTAGAACCGGCTGTCATGGGAATTGTTTCCCGTCCTGCTAGGTGGTTTAGAGGCATGGACGATGACAACGTGTGATGAGTCGATGTCACGATTCTTCGAGAGAAAGGTTCTGCGATAGATTTACGGTCCTTTGCGCGTTGGCCACGGCGAATATCGTCTTCCATGGAACGATGAACTGTGCTAGTTATACGACGACATTGGCATAGTTCAGTGAATTAAGAGACAACGGTTACGCTGTGTAGGTCCGTATAGACGAAAACACTCCTGCTCTGAGAGTATTCGAGGCAGTACCCGACGATGGAAGCAGAGGAAGAGGAAAGATCAGGTGAAGAAGAACTTGGCTGTCCTTGGTATCTCGAATTGGCGGCAAATTTCTAAAAGAAGAAACGTTTGGCGCGCTGTTCTAAGAGAAGAAGAAAGATGATTACAATCAAGCCCAGTTTATTGTCTAAGCCAACGCTACAATCTCCGAATGTATTGTTCAGGTCGGACCACTTTCAGATATAGTTGTCATAAAAAAAGTCCGATCCAACTCAAGTCGTTGTACGGAAGAATTTTCTATTTGACGAGATATCGTCATGACATTTCTCATTGATTATTGCCCGGGGCAGCGCTAAAATCTTCGGTTATCTTGTTTCGATCGGATCACTAAAATATATAGTTGCCATACACACTAATCCACACACGTCCTTCAAACATCAAAAACAATGTGACGACCTCTTATTCTTATCAACAGTGTATTTCCACCTATGCTAAAATAAGTAAAGGCAGCAGTATGCTGTCACCTAAGCAATAAGCTTGTATCGTCTTTAAATACTATTAGGTTTTTGTTTTAATCTGCTATTTGTTGTTCCAGCTAATCTGCGCCTTGGCAGAAGTTTACACTTTTATTTGATTTCGTATTTTTCATGTCAAAACTTTGCTGAGCAGATAGCACCTCAAGTAACTGGTGGCAGCGCCCACTGCTAACAGCTGTCAGCTACTACAATTACGTAAGTGGGAGTGTGTGTGTCTACATTTAAGTCGGCTGTGGCGGCCCGCAGGCGGCCACACTTAAGCGCGTTGCTGAGTTCAGATTGTTTTTGCTGCAAGTAAAGCTGTAGCTGGAGGAAGGGAAGAAGAGTGATGGCAAATCTTACCACTTGAAAGCAGCCTTTGAACATGCTACTTGTTGTTGCTATTATATTTTGCTTTATTCAGCGCGCATTGAGTCGTCGCTAACGGCAGGCAATTTGTTGTGCGTACGCTTTGAAGATATTTTGAAGCGCCACATGCATATGTTGACAAATGTTTAAGTGGCAGTGGGTGTGTGTGTGTGTGACATCTCTCAAAGTGCACTCAAGCTGTGACGTATACATATACACACAAACACACATAAAAGTAAGTTAAAGTACGTCCATATGCTTGTATATTGTTTAAAACAGCGCCTCGAGCCTTAAGAGTGGGCTGATAACAAATGCCACACGTTGCAACCATAAAATAGGCGAGCGACTAAAGAGAGATATATAAGTGTAGAAGAAGCACGGAAAAAAAACGGAGAACAATAAAGCGACGCCGAAGCCGCACAAGTGGCGAAATAACTCAAAACAGATGAAGCAGCTGGAAAGCAGCGGTAGCAACAGCCCCACAACAGTCCCACAATCACCGCCCGCACCATCAACCGATCTAGCAGCAGAAGCGCAGGAGCTTGCCATAGCGCCGCTTGGAGACAAAAAACTTTCTTAATTTCCGTTGCTTGCTCAACTCAAGCTCGCCTGCCACTTTGTGCGACACTGTAGGCGCTTCATGCCACAAAATGTGGTCGCTTAAGCAACAGCGGCACAAAAATCTCGAATAAGTTTTTATTCTTAAATGTTTGCAGTGATTTTGCTGCTTTATACCCGCGCTTTGTTCGCTTAAAGGATTGCTGAAACATTCAAGAGGTAGACAAAAACAAAAAAAAATATATATACATATATATATAAGCCCATAAACATATAAAGTTAAATGACATTTCTATAAATATATCGATTAAACTTGGTGAGAATCAGTGAGAAGCAGATGGAGCACTGAAAGCTAACACAGGAACATCTCGAAGAACCACTGAAAAGAGCCACTTAGAAACATTGAAAACTAGGAACCAGTGAGAACCGGAGAGAAATGGGGAGAACCTATGACAACCATTGAGAATCACTCAGAACCAAAAAAGAGCCTCTGAGAACAAGTGAAAAGTAGGGAGAATTAGTGAGATTTATGTGATTATTAATTTGGCAGATCAAACAAGAAGCTGGGAGAGCCACAAAGAATTAATGAGAACCAGTCAGAACTACTGAGAATCAGGGATCCTCAAGAAGACCCAGTAAGTAACAGAAAGTTCCAAGAACTGCCATATAGAATCAGTGAAAAACATTGGAAACCAAGAGGCACTAGTGAGTATCACAAAAAACCTGGGAGAGGTAGGGAGTATAACCACAATTTAAGACAACAATGAGTATCTAAGAAAACCTGGGAGAGGTGGGAAAAAAAACACTAAGAACTTAAAACAACTAGCAAGTACCAGAAATAGCCACAGAGAAGCACTAAAATCCAAAGAGTTCAAGTGAGAACAAAGAAGAACTAAGGATATCTACTGATAGTTAGTGAATACCAGAGAGAATCGGGTAAAGCCGCTGAAAACCATAGAGAACCAGAGAGAACCAAGGAGAGCCGTTGAGAGCCAGGGAGAACCACTGAAAACAAGAGCGATCCATGAGAACCATTCATAAACTGGGAGATTTGAGGAGGAACACTAAAACCAGTGTCTTCCGTAAAGTTCTGACATCTGTAACTCGATGTGATTAAGTTCTTTCGCCGGCTTATGAGTACGACTATTGACACTTGACACTAACATTGCAACATCTCTTCCCTGAGATTGGAGCTTTGAGTACTAAAAAGGACTTATTTGGTGCCTGATCTCAATACTTTCTACATATTCATCCAAAGTGTTTGAATTGCCGGTTAATATAAAAAGATTTTGGCATGTTGTTACGTCTCAGGATAAGCCTCTTCCTGAGGTCAATTATCCTTTACAATGTCGGCAATAACAACTTTTCCTGCTTCAGGATTTTAATTTGGTTCTACGCCTTAAGAGCCGCTTTGTAAATGTCAAAATGTGCCTGATATGGATCTGAACTTTAACCGGGAAAGTTGCTTCAATTTTGACACTGTAGTCCCACGTACTCTCTCTTAGCAAGCTCTTTTGGAAATAAGTTGCTTGTTTTGCAATAGAAAATTCAAGTTTCTCTTGAGGCGAAATCTTTCGCCATAGGCAGGAGTAAATCGTAATATATGGTGCTAGGTCCGAACTATATAGCTGTATGCATTGCAACATCCTAACCATCATCGAAATTCTAAAGATCACTATTGACGTGTACGGCCTGGCATTGTTCTGATGGAACTCCACTTTTCAAACGGCCACATTGTTAATATGTCCGAATAAAGAGTTTGATCGTAGGGGAGCGGATTAGAGTAAATTAATACTTGCAAATCTTGCCAAACACGTGGAAACGTCTTCTTATGCGTAATCCCGCCTTGGCTCCTTTGTTTCGGCTCACCATTTTCTCTGGAAGTTGTCGTCACCGACCCGCTTTTCATTACCAGTAATCGGGTTTATAAATATGGCATGTATCGATTTTGTTACGATTCGTAGGTGGAAAATCGGTCCATGAGGTTTTTTTGCATGAAGCATCGAGTTTCTTTCCGCATCCAGTCTTATTTAAATTGGTCCAGTCAGTTTTTTGTGCAATATGTGGTTCCTTGGAAATCGAAATACTGCTTGCATGATTTTTCGTACGAAACGATTTCTATTATTATACCTTATAGAGAGTATACTACAATATATAGCAGACATACAAATCGAACAGATCGAACTCAAGTCCTTGCATGGAAATTCTTTTATTTGGGAAGGTATCGTCCCCATAGTTAGTACAGATTATTATCGGAAGCATCGCTACAATCTCTGAGGAAATTGTATAGATCGGCAGACTATAGCATATAGCTGCCACACAAACTGAGCGATCGGACTCAAATCTTGTATGGAAAACTTTTTTATTTGACAAGGTATTGTCACGAAATTTGGAACAGATTATTGTCCGAGACATCTTAAAAATTTTCAAGAAAATTTGTTCAGATCGGAGCCTTTTTGTATATAGCTGCTATATAAACTGACCGATTTTTGTGAATATTTTTTTCAATTTTGGCAACAAAAATATTATAATGTCATGCTTATTGGTTGTGCAAGACCTTATTACCACCTTACTCCATTTTATTTGGTTTCTTACTCAGCGGAACAATTTCAGCAGCGAACTACGCTTGCGGCACGAATATTTTGCTATGACATGCTGTCATTAAAATGCATGCCACATACGTACAAACGCTTCGTACGAACGTATATACTCGTATCGTATACGATATGCTTGCATGAAAGTATACACCGTTATTTGCCTTGGCACTGCATCATTGTGACGCGTGAAAGTTTTTAATTTTATCAGCATTCGCTGTGAGATAACTTTCTGCTGCTAGTGTGTGCTGGCAGCACATAAAATTTCGTCGTTCGTAAAAATTATGTACACACTACGTAAAAGACGCATTAAGAATCAACGCTGAAGTGTTATGACTACAAGCGACCCTGCCACACACATACACATGAACGCACTCAGATCGCGCTCAGACGCATGGTCGGCGCCACATTTGGCCACCCTACCACAGCAATTGGTCAGAACGCGTACGCTTGCCTCATTGCCACTGCCCGGCAAGAGTAATCGTAAAACTCGCTCTTAAAGCTTACCCCTTACGACGCCGCCAAATAAATTGTATGTGTGTGGGAACCGCTTAATCTTGCGGCATTCAAGCGAGCAGCGACAGTAACATTCTTGATTTGCCGCTCGTATGGCGAAAGCCGCTATTCATTGTTGTTGTTGTTGTTGCTGTTGTTATTTGTCCGCTAATGTAATTGCCATTGTTGCGGGAGTAACTGTCAATATGATGACCGACGGAGCATGGCCAACAAAAACACACGCACTTACACACACAGCGGCTCACACTCAGCCACTAGCTTGGCCATTCAGTGTGCCACAATTCAATTCCATTGGCACTATTGCAATGTTGCATGCCACAAAGTAGCAGCGCATACAATTGACAACATTTCACAAAATCATTTTATTCTGTTGTTATTGTTGTGGTTGTTGTGTGACTGTTTTGTCGATTGTCGTTGACTTTTCATGCAGAAAGTTCAATTGTAATTGTTGTTGGATTTGCCGGTTTGACGCTTAAACCGTTAGCCAGTTTATGTAGTGGCAGCAAATCAAGCTGTTGGCAAGTGCTTATGCTATTGTTGGCAATTGATCGACCATTAAAATGTGTGATTGTGTCTGTGTTTCAGTTATTGCGGCTATGGGAAGAAGCTGTTCTCTTTCTCTTCCATTCGTCTTTTTCTTTTCGAACACTATCAAAGTGGACAATGTTTAAAATAGCGGGCTCATAATTCAACCTCGGGGAGTTGAGATCAGTTTCAACTCTCTTGCAACGTCCAATCCTTGGCTATTTTATCTTCCGGCGGACAGTGTATAAAGAGATCAGTTTCAGGTCACTTGTCGAGTACACATAACGCCCAATCCTTGAATATTTCACTTGCCGAATCTAAAGCCCAATTCTTCATAATTTCATCTTCCAATGGTAGTTTCAAAATAGACAGTGTAAAAATAAGTGGGATCATAAAAGCATGAAAGCTTTCAAGGCCATCGATTTGTATATAAAGAGAAAGGACTTCGAATTGAATTTTCAATACACGCAGTTTTTTTCTATATTTTGTTAGGTTAGGTTGATCTGGTGAGCCAATAAGACACGTATTGACCAGTTTGGTCCTTTGCGAAACCAGATGGTGTTTAGTTACTAAGTCCAAGAAGAGTAGTTTAACAGACTATCGATACCCCTCCAGTGTATCATACCGTGGGGACCCCAGATACTTACAGCGTGGTCTTGCCAATGCGGGATTAGTGCACAAGCGATCATACATTGTGCCCAGTTCTAGACATTCCTCCTCAATCCTCTCCTACAGTCTTCTCTATCGTGTGTTGCCACCCGACGTGACCAGTTAGTATTTCCATCATGTTCCTATAGTCTTTTCTATCGAGTGCCAATAGAAATTTTGTGTACTTCCCATCTACCGTTTTGTATATGACTTTTGCAGTTTTGAACCCAATTAGCTCGTTCCATCGGGTTTTAATCTTCCTTACCATGCTTGTGGCCTTGAACATAGTGGAAGTGAAGATGCTTGCTTCTGGCGACACTTTCCACTGCCGCCCAACCTTGATTGCTGCTTGGCTGTCTACGTAGATGTTGAATCTAGAACTTCCTCCGCGTGCATTTGAGGCCAGCGGTTTTCGCAATAACAAAGACGTCAGTTTGAAATAAACTGCAGTGGTTCGACAACTTAAAAGGTTTCCTTATGCATAACTCGGGACAGTATATTCCCGCACCAACTCCATCGTCTATTTTCGAGCCATCATATAGATGTTTGGTGATGCAAAAGAACAGCTGGTATGACGAGGAGTGGCCTGTCGCAGCGGAGAGAATACAGACTGCTTACCTCGCAATGTTACGATCGACCACACAAAGAAATGGGTCTGGCAGTGAACGAGGGCAAGACGAAATATCTCCCGTCACTCAAACAAACAGTCGCACTCGCGACTTGGCAGTCACGTCACTGTTGACAAAGTCATAACTTTGAAGTTGTAGATAATTTCGTCTATCTTGGAACCAGCGTAAACACCACTAACAATGTCAAAATGAAAATCCAACGCAGTGATAATCTCTGCCAACAGGTGCTACTTCGGACTGAGTAGGCAATTGAGAAGCAAAGTCCTCTCTCGACGAACAAAAACCAAACTCTATAAGTCACTCATAATTCCCGTCCTGCTAAATGGTGCATGGACGATGTCAACAACTGATGAGTCGACGTTGCGAGTTTTCGAGAGAAAATTCTGCGAAAGATTTATGGTCCTTTGCGCGTTGGCCACGGCGAATATCGCATTCGATGGAACGATGAGCTGTACGAGATGTACGATGACATTGACATAGTTCAGCGAATTAAAAGACAGCTGGCTCCGCTGGCTGGGTCATGTTGTCCGGATGGACGAAAACACTCCAGCTCTGAAAGTATTCGACGCTGTACCCGCCGGGGAAGCAGAGGAAGAGGAAGACCTCCACTCCGTTGGAAGGACAGGTGGAGAAGGACCTGGCTTCGCTTGGAATATTCAAGTGGCGCCACGTAGCGAAAAAGAAGAAGAAACGACTGACGCGCTGTTGTTAACTCGGCTATAATCGCGTAAGCGAATGTCTACGCCAACAAGAAGGAGATATAGATGATTAGAGTGTTGCACGTAGCTAACATACCTTAACGTCAGTGATCTTTTTCTATGTTTACTTTTAATTTTTTTCCCAGTTGAAAAGTATGCCCAGAGATTCTATATGTAAATTCTCCTGCAGCCAGTAGTCATCCCACCGATTACTTATGCTGCTCAGTTTTCAGCCAAGCGGTCAATAGGTGGGATGTTTAGTACCAGTTCATGAGCCGCTATTGGAGTTGTTCTTAGAGTTCCTGTTCTGCACAGCGCAGCGAGGCTCTGAACTCTTTCCATTGGCTTCCGGTAGGTTGATTTTCGTACGTCTGTTTCACCATACTACTGCACCGCAGAGCAGAATTGGTCTTACAATAGCTGTGTAGCATCAGTGCATGGGAGGGCTTTTTTGTTAAGTCATAGGCCTGATTGTATTTATTGAAGCAATGTCTAATTTGCTCAAAGCTAGTCAAGGAGCGTCTGCTCACACTAGAAATATTCTGCTCCATTGCTTACACTTTGCACGACTGAGGCTGAAACATCTCGGTAAATCTTCGGCAAACCAGAATACATAGCCGATACTGACATTAGCCGTCTTAACGAATTTGTGATAGGTTGATGTCGCTTTGTCGATTTATGGTATTAGGTCTTATGATCCAGTATATCGATAAGAGTTTTTAGGAGTTTTTTTTACCACAACGGATCGGCGTTCCAAGCTGTCTAAGTGAGTTCTGTGTTGGTATCGACCTCATAACATAACCTATCTAATTGTTTCCAAATAATAATTAACAATAACCCAACAAGTAAACAAGGACTTCTATCCTAATCAGCATCATGGAAAGACGGTAGTAAACATTTTCCGCAATCCTTTTGAATACTAATGGTCTTGCGATTGTGGTAGCGTAGTTTTTGGAGTTCGAAATCTAAATTTACAGGCACAATTTGAAGTAGACAACTTGTTTCTTTCATAACTGGCGAGCGAGAGCTAGACTGGGGACTAATTCTGAAATCTTGAGGGCTGTTTTCTAGTATCTTTAGTATTGACAAGCTTGAATTTTGATAAAAAAAGGTCAAAAAGTCATAAAAACCAAAATAAATTTTGTGTTACTTAAATTTCGGTAGAGAAAATAGAGTTGTCCCTCCGTTCCTATTCTTCGTCAGAGTTTCTAAAGATGAACGAAAAATGCACTATATTAAAGACATTGGTTTTTGTTGGATGAGTAGATTATTGAAATAATATCGAGCACCTTACATAGTGTTGGCAATGGTTTTAAGAATCTATTAGCTATGGCTGCTGCCACCAAAGTGGATTTAAAGGAAGCTGTTATCATCAAGGATATTCATCAAGGTCTCCAGCAAGTTTGTTGCTGCTGCTGCTGCCTTTGCTCCAGCTGCTGATGCTGGTGCTGCTGCCGAAGAGAAGGAAGAAGCCAAAAAGGAGGAGACGGAGTCGGAGTCGGAGTCCGAGGCAGACGCCGATATGGGTTTCGGTATCTTCGACTAAACAGCTCAGCACTAGTAGACTGGTCAACTTAGATGAATGTGGTTCCTGTAGCTTTGAATCGAATGGCTCTTAACTTAGCACGACATCTTGAATATATACGAAAGTACGGATGAGAATCGTCTGGAGATGAGAACTGAAAGGTTAGTATAAAAGTTTTTCCCCTACGCATACTAAAACTCCCAGCAACGAAAATAAATCAACTTATACTCAAGTATGGCAAGTAGGGAAGTCGTTAGGAGCCACTGATTGCCAGAAATTTTAGAGGTTAACAGCAAAAGGGAAACTTCAAGCAATATTTGGCAATTTTATAGCACATATCAACTCCAAAGGCAGTAAGATAAGCGCCTAAACGGCAGCAATAGCTAATAAAGCGCTGGATAAATTAAGACAATTGTCGACCGTAAATAAGCACTACAACGGACGTCGAAGCCATAAATTTGTAGATCATTAAGCGCCTGGAACTACAACGCATTGTGTCTATGTAGTAGAAGTACTCATTATGGGAAAGCTTATAAGCATACACCTATGTACATGATTAGCAGCCTGTCTGCCTTGTGGTAGACTCATACTCATTGTGGGTTCGCACAAAGTTAGCGGAGAAGCATGGTAATTCGCAAGTCTGTATGTTACTGGCATTGTTGTGTTGTCTCAACCGAAACTAAAGCGGCAGCGCTGACGGAAGTTACCTGAGCAGGAAAGAGCGGAAGCCCGCACGCGTCGTTGACTGACTGTTTAACGCAGCAGCAGCTTTGACTGCCATTACCGTGCCGCAGCAGCCTCGACTACAGCTCCAGTTCGAGTTGCAGTACGAACACATAGGTACACACTCACCTATCCACTTCCTACCTTATCTTATTTCGCTCGGATGTCTATAAACTTTCGAAGATGCTGTTGCCAGTAGTTTGGTTAAGTATTTGAGTATTTGATGCTAAATGCACTGTTGCCTCAACGGCGGCGGTCATTGCACTTAGACATGTAAGTTGTGTTGAGAGAAAAAGTTCGACGAAAAGTTAAGCGTTAAATGCATGTAAAGTTCGTAAACGGAAGACGAAGCAAAGTTAACGTCATTCACAGTCGCCGCTACAAGTCATTTCAATATAGTATATACAGGACGTCAACTGCCATCGCCTATTGAGATCCTGTCATCCATGAAACCTCCTTATGGCACTGAAGCTTGCGTAAAATTTTCATCACCGTCATCCGCTTTGGGAGCAGTGTGGCGCTGCGGCGCCTGTGATTGAATTACCGTATCGTACTCCTTTTTAAATCTTTATAGCGCTCATCCTGCTCGTGTTTATCTAAGCCAGCGGCTGTGCCGCATTTTGACACTTAGCTGTGCTTGTTTGTTAATTAATGCTTGTCTCCGCCGTCAGCCCTCGCCAACATGAGAGCACATATAGATGCTAGATTCCTCGCTAAATGAACACGATATTCAGTACTCATCAGCTTGGCATTTGTTTGAGTTCGTCACGTGCGCTTTGACATATTTTTTGCCGCACAACCATTTTCAGCTCAAAGCCTCTGCGGCACATTGCTTAGAAAGTGAAAAAAGTGTAAATACGAAAAGTAAGTTATGACCAAGTTCGTGCTGGTTCTAACTAAAACTGAAGAAGAAGGTATATAAGAGTTCCAGTTCTTCGAGGTATTATCTGTTGGAACTTTACCCGACTTCGATAGAACTTAATCGAAGTTTTTTCGATACCTTATCAGCTTTTATGGTATCCTTCTGTCTCTGTTGTTTCTACTTTTAAATTATTATTGTTTTAACCGCTTGTCTGTTTCGGCTTAGTTCTCTAAAGCAAAACTCTTTTCTGTATAGATCTACTCCATTTTTTCACTATACTTGGCTAGATGTGGAGAGTTTGTAAGTGTTCGGATGTTATGACCTATGACAAATATTCCTTATTATTGTCTTTTCTACCGTGCTACCTCTAATGAACCGGATCGGTCTCACTTCCGGCAGAGACTGTTACAGCGCAGAATCCGTTCAAAGCCTCAGTTCTATAAATTTTTAGCTTCAGACCGGACGAAATGTCAAGTTTTGAAAGATCCAAACACAAAACCAAGTGCTCTCAGGTTAGTCTTGGAGTCAGAATACTGAAAAAACCAAAACTACATTTGCACTTATGTGCAGATTTGTACCAACTTCTAATTTTTCTTTCAAGTTATTCATTTGAGTTCGATGGAGATGGATATACCGATGATCGAAAAGACGGGTAAAAGGAATGGTCTAGGTTTCGAGGTGTAGTTTGATGAAAGTCCGATCGATCGGTGAACAGACGTTTCGGTATTTAAGTGGACTGATCCCCCAGTTAATAAATGGACCGACTCACAGTTAGGTTAGGTTAAGTTAGATGGCTGATCAAATATCGCACGTTGACTACTATAATTAGTCCATTGTGTGGCCATAGAAGAGAAGATCTCCTGTTCGAACATACAAATTAGCAAAACTCTTAGTAACCAATACAAATTGCACAGGTGTTTAATTTTCATTCTTGTCAGCTCTGAAAATATGCGCTCCCAAGTGCTTTAGTCTTGACCTACCAAACATGGTACAGTCAAGAAAGAAGTGTTGAGTGGTTTCCACCTCATCTTCTTCCATACAGCTTCACATACAGCTTCAGCAGATGGCGTCTGGTAGCATACCCTTACTGCGTGGACGCCAATAGAGCAATGGCCCTCTAAAAGTCCCAAAACTAGGGAGAGGCTGGACTTACTGAAGGCAAAGATATCACTAGATCTCTTGCGATCGATTTTGGACCAAAAGGTTTTAGCGACAGCGCATGTACCGATGGTGGCCCAGCGCTGGCCAAGGTTCTGCAAAGATCAGTTAACTAATAGTAAAACACAAGAGGATACGGTTTCATCGACTCGCTGCCATTCTACCGATAGCGGTTGTGGGGTACTTTTTAGTGCTAACTCATCGGCTTTATAGTTTCTTGCGATTCCACTATTACCTGGCACCCATAACAGTCTTAACACGAATATACTCGATGCTCTTGATAGTGAGGTTAGGTACTCTTTGACCAGCCCCGAAAGCACTGTTAACGAGTTCAAGGCTAGTATCGCCGCTCTGCTATCTGAGTAGCTGGTCACTTCTATGAAGGAGGCTGCATTCCGGAGCAGTAAATTTACTGCTACCTTAATGGCTGCAACCTCGGCCTGGAAGATACTGAAAAAGTGAGCTCCTGACAGTAAAGGCCTCCACTAACATTGCCCCCAAGCCCCCCCTTTGAAGTAGGAACTCGAAAGAATGGTCAGATAAGACAACTATTTGACCGTTGGATGGATAGATCTATAAATAGGTGAACATTTTCGAAATACCTACATATATGGTACAATTGGAGTCGATGGAGTTATAGACAAACAAATTGTAAGATCGTTCTACCGACGATCAAAGTTTTAAATAACAGATTGCTGGGTTGACGGACAGATTTTATGAGGTCAAATCAACGTATTTACATATGCAGGTACACATATAAGCTACGAAAAATTTTACCTTAACAAAATTACTCAACTATCTGCAATATTTTGCGCGGGTATAAAAAAATAGATCCGCAAAAAATCTGCATGCTCCTTTTCCTTGCTGTGGCAAATTAAATTCTTCCACTTCAGTTGCGCTAACACTGTAACACTTTTATTTGCTGCCAATCGCTGCCTGGCCTCTTCACCCGCCATTGTCGCTCTTCAGCTGCCGCTACACCGCACTTATCACGTCTTTGCTCGCTTTGCCCGACGGCACTCTTTCACTCTTTAAGCGCAGCCCGCTGGCTTGTCATATGCTCCATTGCATTGACTATTCCAATTACTCGGCGCCTTAGTTGGCTTGGTGCCCGCATTTTCATTTCATTATTCTTTGATTTTGACTTCATGCACATTCTCATGTATACATATACATATGTACATAATTGTATGTGTGCGTCTACTTATTGTACTTGCATTTGTTGGCATCACTTTGTTTGCTTCATAATTGACTTTAAGCTGCTGCAAGCCTTTTTTGTTGTTGTTCATTACCCTTGTTTTCTATTATGACTTTTGTTCATGTCCAATACTACAACCATTGTCTTAGTGGCTTATTGCCGTTTATTTTTTTCGCTTTTTCACAAGCTTGCAAACATTTTCATACCTTCTGTTGCTCATACGCCCTGGTCGCTTCTTATATTGGCTGTGTTTTCCACTATGCTTTTGCTTTTCTAAAGTTTTCAATGAAAAATATTGTTGCTGTAATTTTATGAAAGTTTCGAAATAGATTTGTATTCGATTTGTGGGCAGTACAAAATACTTTAGGTATTCAGGTTTATCAGAAAATTTTTGAACTTGTAGAACCTAGGCTTTTAGACTTAGCCTAGCGCAGTAGACTTTGAAAGTGATAAAAAGAAATAAATTTATAGTAGGATGAAACACATCGAAAGTGAAAGAAAAAATGGCAAAGACTGAAGCAAAATTAATTTAATGATTTTTCGGTTTCCAAAGCGGAATAAAATCACAGGAAGCCAGATCGGGCGAATATGGTGGCTGATTTTGTGTTTGGCCAAAAAGTCAGTCATTTTCATAATAGAATGCGATGGCGCGTTGATGCGGTGAAAATCTACGAATCTTCTGCCAAAATATTCGATCGCTAACGACGAACTGCTTACCGTAGACAACTCAAAACGGCCAAGTACTACTCCCTATTCACCGTTGAACCCCGTCGAATGATTTTATGGTAAATCACAACACGGTAATCAGGGGAAATGATATCATTACCTTTATATTTGAACGATTTTGACTGATTTTTTTCGGTTTTGACCTTTTTTTGGACAACATTCGCTACATGGTTGGACAGTTTCGATTCATAAACTCAGCTTTAGTTGCCAATAGTTATGAAATTGATGAAAGTTGGATGCTCAGTATCAATCAAGGATATTTTTGTTACTTCTATTCGACAAAGTTTTTGCAAAACATTCAAATGTTTTGGTACGAAGCTAGCATTGATACGATTCCTTCCCAAAACATTAACCGAAATACATATATTTAAAAGATCCATGACAGTTTTAGAGTTCCTCTGCCATCTCCATGATGACAACACAATAAAGACGATGATCAAGTACTTTTTCTTAAATTGTTTAATGTCATCATTCATTGTGTAGGCGAGCCGCATAAAGGAAGTTATCGCTGACCAAACAAATTCTTATGCTTTTGATATACTATAGTAACATTTAAAATAGCAATTCTCCTTAATAATAACACAGATGTTTTTGAAAAATTCGTTTATGTTTATTCAAAATAATTCCTTTTAAGGGTCATACATTGATTATAGTGACCCTCCAGTTTTGTAGAACGATTTACCCTTTGCTTCAAAATAGACCTCAATTTCGGCGATCACCTCTTCATCCGATGAAAAATTCTTCCCAGCGAGCATTTTTTTGAGAACTGAAAACAGTTGTCTCTGTTGTTTCTATTTTCAAATTATTATTGTTTTAACCGCTTGTCTGTTTCGGCTTAGTTCTCTAAAGCAAAACTCTTTTCTGTATAGATCTACTCCATTTTTTCACTACACTTGGCTAGATGTGGAGAGTTTGTAAGTGTTCGGATGTTATGACCTAGGTTCGCTAAACTAGAAACGTTGATTTGAGAGTTCTTTTAGTTGTTGGGTTTCAAAGCTGAAGCTATTTGGGAGCTGGGGTGGATTCAAAATGAGCGCAATTGTATAGATCTGCTCATAGTTGTGATGTTAGATCAACAAAGGCTTAAGAGCCCAGATAATTCATCAGCTACCTTTCGTTCGACACATTCTGGAGCCAAATATTCCATATTAGTGTCTTTTCTACAGTGCTACTTCTAATGAACCGGGATCGGTCTTACTTCCGGCAGGGACTGTTACAGCGCAGAATCCGTTCAAAGCCTCAGTTTTATAAATTTTTAGCTTCAGACCGGACGAAATGTTAAGTTTTGAAAGATCCAAACACAAAACCAAGTGCTCTCAGGTTAGTCTTGGAGTCAGAATACTGAAAACAGGAAATAGTCGCTGGGGGTTAGAACTGGAGAATATGGTGGATACGAAGCAATTCAAAGCTGCCTAAGTTACTGAAGTTGATATCATGGATTTTTGCCATCGTTTTCACTGATTTGTGACGTTATACATGATCTTGGTGAAATCGCATTTTCTTTTCTTGAAATACGGCCGTTTTTTCGACATTTTCGTCCTTCAAACGGTGCAATATTGCTACGCAATCGTCACTGTTAGTAGTTCTTCCTTTCTCAAGGTAGGTAATAAAAATTATTTCATGCGCGTCCCAAAATACAGACGCCATAACCTTGCCAGTCGACTGTTGCGTCATTCGAGCAGGTTCATTGTCCGCAGTCCACTTAAATGACTGTGAATTGGACTTCGGACTGAAATGTTGGAGCCATGTTTCATTCATTGTCACATAACGAGGCAAAAACTGGGTTTCATTATGCTTGAACGTCTCGAAACATAGCTCCGAATCATCATCTCGTCGCTGTTTTTAGTCAAAAGTGAGCTTGCCTGGCACCCACTTTGCAGCAATATTTGGAGGGTTTTAAAAATGATAAAGTGGATTTTGTGCGTCGATTTATCACCATAGATGCGACATGGGTCTATTATAATGATCGTGAATCAAAACAAGAGGTTAAAGAGTGATATGAACCTGATTGTTCGACTTCGAAACGAGTTCGTGTCTGGAAATCGGCCAAGAAGATTATGGCATCAGTTTTTTGGGATGCGAGAGGAATTTTGTTTGTGGATTACTTGCAAATTGGTAAACAATTAATTCAGAATTGAATTATTGCAACCTTTTGAACAGTTTTGAAACAATTCAGTTGAAGGAAACAATTCGTGGAAAAAGACCAGGTTTGCAGAGGAAAAAGATCATTTTTCATCAAAACAATACACCGTGTCACAAGAGCATTTTGAATGTCTAAAATCGATGAATTAAAGTTCGAATTGTTGGAGTATTCATCGTATTCACCAGATTTGGCCCCTGGCGACTCCCACTTGTTTCCAGAACTCAAAAAATTTATGCGTGGCAAGCGTTTTTCATCAAATGAACAGGTCATAATGGCTGTTTGTAGACCTTCCGGATTCTCACTTCAGTGATAAGATCCACAGATTGGAGGATCGTTGGCGCAAGTGTACTAATGCTCACGGAGATTATACTGTATAATAAAGTGTATTTCGGATCATGAAATTGTGTGCTTTCATATCAAACGACAAAACTTATTGAACAACCTGGTGTATTTTGTATTTTTCAATATGCGTGGCTCAAAAATTGTACTGGTAAGCGAGCTCATCTGCTTTCTACTCTGCACCTTCTCGATATCAATATTATGAAAAATAAAAAAAATCATAAAGGCTCCAGCGGATCTGTCATTGAAGATAGATGGTGGTTACGATCATGTGAATTTTTTCACGTCAATCGGTTTGTGTGCCACCTAAGGCTTAAGTTTTAAGAGGATTTATTAGGGATCATATTTATCCATATATTTGTATCTGTTTGGTTTTAGAATCTGTCACAGTTCTCAACTTATGTTTAAAACAGCTGTTTCTTCTCATTTCAGAGACTTACGGCTTTGCTTGGATGTTTGTTTCACTAAACTCATTAATGGTTTATGGTGAGTCTAAATATCTGTAACTATGTAATTAGAGTATGCTGATACGATTACTTTTAGTATAGCCTTCTGGTTCAGTGGCGCAGTGTTGCATTTGAAGGAAAATGCATAATACTGTATTCCTCAAACTCGCTGTCTTCTCATTCCCCCTTCGTAGTTTGAAAGTTATGAGCAATACATAATAGTTTAGCATTAAGAAATAACAAATATGTCATAAGAATAAGGGTTCAAAACGTATCAGCAACAGTAAACAAAAACAAAAAATGATTTTGAAATCTTAAATTAAGCTTTAATGAATATAAATGCGCAAAGTTTGGTTCGAGAAATATGAAACACACACCCGAGATATACTATATATATGTATATACATATATAAACTCTCCTGTCTATAATACATTGACTTACTGCGCCAGTTCTACGACGCTGATAAGACACATTCGCCATCGCTTCGGCCAACGCCACCGCCACAAACATTCGTTTTTATTTTCATTGCCATTCCGCTTTGCTACCGAGTCTCTTCGAAATTGAATTGGTTTCTGCGTCACGCTGTGTTGTCGCTTGGAGAAGTTTCCTGGTCAGTTGGCTGCTGTGCTGGTTTGTCATATTTTGCCGAGCTAAAGTTTAATATTGCTGATGTGGTTATGCCAACGTCTGTTGATATTTTTCTTCGTTACTTTATCTTTACGATGTTGTTGGTGTGGGTATAACGGACGTGTATAAATAAAATTAGATGTGGGGTGTAATACAGATGGTGATTTGATGTGCCATAGATTTATGAAAACAAGAAAAAGCGTTAACTTTCGTTTAACTTCGGCTGCACCGAAACTATCACAACATTCAAAACTGTACTTCTTTTAGCATAAAAGGGTATAAAAAGATTTCTTTCTTGATTTTGATCTTTTAGTTTGTATAGCAACTATGGTATAGTATTGAATGTTGTCCTGAACGAAACCAATTATTCAGAGATACCTTTACTAGCGTTGTCTTGCAAAATAATTGAATCATATTTCGTGTTGATATTTTGTCACATTGGTTCCGACAAATGAGGAGCTCCTGGGAGACGAAGGGATGGGCGAAAAGGACTTTTATACTTATTACAATAATTCGTTGAACACAGTTATATTAAAGAGACTTAGTAAAGCTTCTGTGTTAATTGTTGTAATATGTTCTCTAACCAGTTTTAAGTGCCCCATTGCCTGATTTCTTCTTTTTGCGATTGTGAGGCAATCCAGAAGTATGTGTTCTGGTATATTGACATTGTGGCCTACTGTGATCTGTATAAAATCCCACAAGCTGCGCTAATTACTTTTTGGAAGAGCGATTACATTCTTAGATCGTTTTAAATCGTACTCTCCGAGAAATTCTTAGATCGTTTTAAATCGTACTCTCCGAGAAAATCCTTGCCTGTCAAAACCCAGGCACTTGGTGTCAGTGCGTTTTCTACAGATCCTTTCCTTTCAGCGTAGCTTCTCTCGTAAAAGGTGGACACTCATAGCAAAGAGCGTTTCTGATCCTATCGGACTGGATTCCGCAGCTTCTATCTCCAGTAGATTGGCTATCTCATTTCCATTGACTTCTCTGTGCTCACGGAACTATGGTAATAATATATTTCTTACAGTGGCAACCCTGTTAAGCTTATTATAAATTCCAGCACCATTTGTTAATTTGATTTCAACAGATAATCTTGCCTGAGCTGACGTTTGGCTATCAGTGAGAATGACTATTCGTTTCCCAAGATATTCTCTCTATTGAATGCATCATCTAATAAAGCTCGAAAAACATTTGAGAATCTGCCCGTGGCCACTGACAGTTTGGTCGGCGAACCACGTCCACGTGGGGAATACCTGTCTCAATTCCATATGCCATTTTTCATCTTCCTATGTATAACATTATGCTACTATGAAGGTACTTCTCAAAGATGGAGTCCTCCCATTTACTTTTGCTGCCCAGTAAAATCTTGAAACCTATCATCATTATCTTCGCAACGTCATGTCTAGGAGTGCTGAAGTATACAAGACTGAGGAACTAGTTGGCATATATACAGAGAGATGGACGGTTAATGTTAAATCGATTCAGGTCGTCACGCGCATTGATCATCATGATCATTAATATCATTTATGATATGTTATAAACTGAAACTCAATAGAATTCCGTCTAAAAATTTGAACTAAGAGGACTGACTTATGGCAACCATAAAAACTGTTAAATATGAGCATATTTGGCTACTTCATACGGTAGTCAGACTGATAAGTCCACATAAAAGAGCTTCGCTTGGATTTTGGTGTAGGCGCATCACTTTCGCAACGATTTAAAACCCATTTCGACCTCAGTTCCTAACCAACGAATGTATATTTTGAGCGAAAATCTATCACCATCAGGAAAATCGGGGGACCAGAAATGCTGTCCACTTTTAAGGGACTATTGAACCCTGAAACATTCTATATTTCCATTGCTGATTACTTCCAACCAAATCTGCGACCGCTTAAAAACTTTGCGAGTTCATGGACTTCTCAAACGAACCTTTAAGCCACCACACATATATGTATAAGTTGAAGTACATACAAACATTCACACACCAACACACATACACATACATTTAAGTACAAAATCAATTTTGTTATCACAATTTCTCCACATTGGCCCTGCCATCAGCGAGCCGCAAACTCAGCAAACAATTTCGACATTTTATGCATGCAACAACAACAGCTAATAGGAAACTATATCATCAGCGACAACAAACAATAGTCGCGAAAATGAGAAGCAGTGTACGATAAAAATGAAAAAGAAACGCGAAGAATCGACGCTCTTTGTCCTTCGACGTGGCGATAAGCAAGCATGCTTGTCACATAGCGCACACATATGTATATAAATGTTAGTTGCTGTTGTTGTACACATTCAGCGTTATTAAAGTGACATTTGGTGTTGTTGTTGTTGTCACATTGTGCGCACACGATGCATGCGGGCGACCAGCGCATTTCATAAACCAAATATAACTTTTAAATATGAGCTTTTGTATGGCTGTGTGTGTGCCTGTGTGTCCCCGCTAATACTTTCTGTCTGCTTATGCATTGATGCATTGCACTCCATTGCATTACCATTTATTATTTCTGTCAGCTAAGCATGCTTTTGATATTTATTATCGCCTCTGCTGTACGCCGTTGCCAGCATTGCAGCTGCTCCTCGCTCTGCCTCTCTTCCTCTCTCAGTCTCATTTCAAACCCTCATTGATGCACTTTTCTTGGCATTCGCCACTGTCTGTCGCAATTGTTTCTTATCGCATTCGCTGTGTGGCACGCATTCAATGGGGTTTTTCAAAAGACTGTCAATTGGCCCGCTCTGACAGTCGCACAATGCGCGCGCGCGTCCCCATGTCCTTTTCAGCGTCGGGAATTCTTTTTCATTAGCTGTCATTTGCACTGCGAAATATACAGTTAAGTGCAAAAGTTATTATTATCGTCCTTTCGTTTCGTTTGGCTGACATTTAATGTTCATAAACGAAATGCTGCAAACAATATCTTTTTATGTGGGATGGTCTATGAAGGCGCATAAATACCATACAAGTATACATACATACTTGCATGTAAGTGAGTGTAAGTTGAGGCCTGATTGTCGCAGAACCTGGCTGGAAGACTTTGGCTTCTGCGCAGATTTCCCACAGAATCTCAATCAGTTCGATTCCAAAGCTTTCTGAGACTGTTGGATATTTGCAGAACTGTCTATTTGTTTAATAAAAAAGTGTACCCTGAAGATGGTATAATAGGTTGGGTTAATCTGGTGGGCTTGTGAGCCACGCATAGACCAGTTTTGTTCCTTCCCAGATTGAGGGCCGTTACTTAGTTCAAATGAAGCTCTCATCCAGCCAAAAAAACATCCGTTTCAAGGCGAGCAAAACATCTCCTTCCCAAGGTTGTGCGCTATACTTGGTACCCGCCACGTAAAAAACACATTCCATGCAAAGGACACAACAGCCACGGATTAGAGACCCTCTTTGATGACAACCGCAACAAACTTTTTAAGCGTTACGATTTGAGGGCATGCACCTGGAATGTGCGGTCTTTAAATTAGGAAGGTGCCACTGCCCAGCTGGTTGATGTCCTCGTAAAAGTAAAGGCTGACATAACCGCCTTCAAAGAAGTGTGATGGACAGGACAAGGAGTGAGACGTGTAAGGACTTGTGGCATTAGCTACAGGGGCCATATAAAGGAGTGCAAATTCGGTGTGGAATTCGCAGCGGAAGAGAGACTTCGCTGCAGTGTCTTGGCATTCACCCCGGTGGATGAACATCTAGACACAATCCGCATCAAAGCGAAGTTCTCGAAGTTCTTCAACTCGAGGATTTGCGCTGACGTCCCAACGGAAGGGAAGAACGAAGTGTCTTCTATGAGCGCTTGGAGCACAACTATGAGAGCTGGCCCCGCCAAAATATCAAAACCGAGCTTGCTGACGGGCCAGAGTTAGCAACGAAGGTATCTTTTGCACAACGGCCGGTAAATTCAGCCTCAACGCTGAAACATCTCCAAACGGGTTGAGGCTGATCGACTTCGCCGGCGCCTGAAATATGGTTATCTGCCGTACTAGATTCCAGCAACAGGAAACTCATCAAACTACCTGGCTGTCTCCAGATCCAAAAGCCACCAACCACATCGATCATGTTGTGATAGACGGAAGACACGTCTACTGTGTTTTAGACGTGCGTGCGCTCCGAGGTCCTAACATCGATTCGGACCATTATCTTATTGCAGCCAAGATATGCACGCACCTCTGTGCAGCAAAAAACGCAACGTCGACAAGCTGCAATCATAACATACAGCCCCTATAATCGACCACATTTTCACCATGCGCCAAATCTTGAAAAAGACACTTGAAAAAAGATCGACACACATCATCTCTTTGTCGATTTTAAAGCTGCCTACGAGTTTCTGCAAAAGGATCTGCTGCTATGACGCTATGTCTGAACTTGGTAGCCTCGCAAAGCTAATACAGCTGCAGAAGATGACGTTGAAAAACATCAAAAGCTCCGTCCGGATCGGGAAGGACCGCTCCAAGCCGTTCGATATCAAACGAGATTTCGGACAAGAAGACTTCTTTTTGTTCAATCTAATAACGCTTGCCAACAGGTGCTACATACTTCGGGCTAAGTAGGTAATTGAAAAGTAAAGTTCTCTCTCATCGCACAAAGGCATCATCACCGTCTTGCTGTATGATGCAGAGGTATGGACAAAGACAACATTTGATGAGTCGGCGTTGGGAGTTTTCAAGAGAAAGGTTCTGCGGAAGATTTATGGTTTTTGCGCATTGGCAACGACGAATACCGTAGTTGATGGAACAATGAGCTGTACGAGATATACGACGACGTAGACATAGTCCAGGGAATTAAGGCATTCCTCCTCCAATTTGAGGTAGGAGAAGACCTCTACTTTATTGCAAAAACCAGGTGGAGAAGGACCTGGCTACAGGGAAGGAAGAACGACTTGGCTATAATCGCGTAAGCGGTGTCTACACCAAAAAATAAGAAAAAGAACTAATGTTTAATTAGAAGGAAGTTTTTACAAAAAAAAAAACAAATTTTTAAAACTCGCACCTGCAAATGAGCAACAGTCATTATATATTTGCGAATACTTCCGTTTGCGCGTGTCGCCACAAATATTTAATTACTCGCACTTTTTTCTCCGAAGTGAACATAATTACATTGCCCCCGGCCAAAGCCAATTTCCTAATTTCCACTGATTTGCGGTAAATTTGCGCATTTTGCAAAGCACAAAAAAAAAACCGCTGACAAAAAGGGCAAAAGCGCAATAACCGCAAACAAATACAAATATTTTAATTTCCAACTTCATGTAATTTACAAAAGTGTTATAATTTCCACACTAATTTGAGTGAACTCAAACGGCGTTTGTGTGATTTTGGGGCTTCATTGCTCTGCTAAGCACATTTAATTTGAACTAATGCTAATGTATTTATTTAAATAAATACTTTTTAATCAAACAACAAATCTACTAAAAAATTAAATAAATGCACACAGGTATTCTAATCGATATGAACTTTTCAACTTTTTTATTTTTTTAGTTGTAAACGCGAGCTTACATATTTTATTGAGCTTGTTTTTATACGTAGGTTGCCTTTTATATTTCGGGATTTGCCAGCCATAGTGGCAACTCACAAGTTTATCGTAAAAACATTTCCATTTTTATACATACACAGAACGTTTTGACATAGCTATTTGTGTGGTTTACAGTAACTTAAAATATTCTGCTCGAACAAAAAATATAATGAAATGTCAATAATATTTTGCGATTATCTTTTACAACTTTCGACGTGGATAACTCAGCTATAGAGCTTAGTTAAATGTTTGACGATGAAGCTCTACCAAAAACCAATGCTTAACGATGGTATGGTAAATTCGATTTAGCTCGTAGATCACTCCCAGGCGAAATTCGTGAAGGTTATCAACAATCAATTGTTGTTTTGGAAGCTATTGCTACTGTGCGAAAGCTGATATTAAAAGATCGTCCTGTGACCTATCAGGAGATTGTCAAAATTTTCGAAGTTCCCTACTTAAAAAAAAAAAGCACAGAAACTTCAAATTTAATGGGGAATGTTTATTATCACTCGAAAGAACATTTTTGAAGATTATCTCTTTGAAATGTTGGCCGCGGCTACGTCTTAGATGGTCCATCCATTCAGTCCAATTTTTGATGATTCGTTCAAGCATTTCGACTGGTGATGTTGCGCTAGGGCCTGAATCGAAGCGGTATTGTCTGCCTAGACTTTACACTTTATGTATGCCCACAGGAAGTCTAACGGAGTGATATCACACGATCTTGGTTGTCAATCGTGCGGCCCAAAACGTGAAATTATCTGCCCACCGAAATCTCCAGTTCCAGAAATGGGCCTCATCGCTGTACAACATTTGGCTCGAAAACGTCGAATCGTCTGGAATCGTTCTATTTAAGACCTCGACGTAAAATGCGCCTAGTCGTTCCATACGTTAGTCCGAGTTGCTGCGAACGGTGCTGCGTCGAATCAAGTCTCCACGGTCTTCGTGTAGTTTCTCATCTACGGCTGCTATATTTTCTTTGCAGCTTACTAGACATGGCCTATTCCGTCGAATATTATCCAAAAAGGAATGCTGGGTCTCAAGATAGGTGATTGTGTTGCGATTAGTACGCTTTGTGGGCCATTTGTGTAGGGTGAGCGAAGTGCGCGAAACCCATTCTTTACAGAACGTGAATTTTCATAATAAGGTTGAACGATTGGAAGCTTTCTTCAGTCGTAAGTCTATCTATGACGAAGTGCCAAACAATACTGAACAAAAATAACATGACAATTTGACATAAAAATTGGCTCAAAGGTAATCAAAAGTGCACACTATAGATCTTAATGGGAAATAAGCTCTACTTTCTATATCGGAGCGCTCTTAACCTGGGCTCAATTAGCGCTGAATATGTTTCGTTTCAACGCTGTGCTCAGACAATATGGTGAAACTACTTATGTGTGTTTTGTTTCAATTTAAAGCTCTTTTTCAACTGTTCCCGGCGGGTATGATATTAACTGCGCATGGGATTCGTCCGTAGAGGCGCATAGCTTGGCTAACTCCTCCTCCTTTTCGTTGCCGAAAATGTTCCTATGACCCACAACTCAAATTATGGATATGTTGAGTGACTTTCAGTGAGCTATCCTTTGTCACGCTAGAATTACTCTGAAGCGTCGATAATGTTAGCAAAGCCGACAGGCTATACATATGTATATGTATATGGTTGCTTTCTGTATATTCCCGTAGTTATTAAATAGAACTCCACAGGCCTTCTCTATGCCTAGTTCTTCCACTTGGAAATGCTAGTTGAGTTTGGTAGAGTGAGAGTGATGTAAAGAAAAACATGTTATTGAGTATGTCAGATATTAAATCAATCTAAACAGACCTTCCCTTAATATTGAGACCATCCGATGTAGATATTTTGGACTTTGGCCGTGACCTAAAAAAGTTTATGTCGGTCAATACGTGTTAGCAATTGGCGCAGATTGTTCACCGCTTTTTTGCTTCATATATATTCTTATGTTTGGGAAAGTACAGTTATACGAGTATTTTAGGTCTAAAAGATTGGTATGTTCGTACTATATTCTGATTGCCCAGAGCTCATTTATTTATACAAATTCTTTAACCGAATTCATGTACATATATAATACACACTCAAAACAAAAAAACTTTTCAAGAACCTAGGTACCGAATATGTGGACCCAGTGTGAGATATACAATTGAAATTCAGACAGAATTCTTTCCTGACAATGGTATTTCTATCTATCAAAAATGGCTTGAAACGGGTCAATACTTCCCTTAACCCTCGCATACCTAATATAAGTTAATGCATAAGTTATATAGACTATGTATATATGTATATATATATCTATAATTACTTAGATTTCGCTCATTGTTGTGGTACGATTCGTACTTTTCTTCAAAGCGGATTAGTTTCGCGAAAGATCTCTTCATACGACGAACATTTTTTCGCAGAGCGCATTCTTTTGAGATCTGAGAACAGAAAATAGTCAGAGCATGGAGCCAGATCTGGAGAATACGGTAGATGCGGATGCGATTCGAAGTCCTATTCATGGATTTTTGCCATAATGCATTGTCTTGGTGAAACAACACTTTCTTTTTCACTATAGATTCATCCTTTATTACGCTTGAATATCTACAAACACTGCTGCGAGTCAACAACGCGCGGCACCCACTTTGTACAGAGCTTTCTCATACCCAAATATTCGTGAATGATTTATGGGAGTACGTAGAGCTTCACTTGAACTCAATACTTACTTTGTAAATGTAAATGTACTCCTCTCATCAGCAACCGCTAGTTTTTCCTGCTGGGTACATGTCATATCCACATTTCAATAAATAAATACCCACTCTGCATGCAAATATGCAGTTATTGTTATTGTTTATGTAAGCGTATAAGCCGAAAATAGTTATTTCATGAGTTTTGTCGCCTTAATACCCTACTCTATCGTTTGCATAACATGTGTTTTGTTATTGTTATTATTATATTTGTTTTTTGTTGTGTTTTGACATTTGTGCTTCGGAATTTAATTGCTTAGCTGCGCTGGCAGATGTGCGGATTATTATTCCGTTATTATTACTTATATTTGTAAAAGTGTTTTTTGTTGTTCTATTCTAGTTGCCGATTAACATTTGTGCAACATGTGTATTGTTGTTTTTGTAATATATTGTAAATATTTGTCAGTATGAAATTTTTGTCTGGCCGCCACTACGTATGAGTGATAATTACTGCAAGTGTACAGTGGTGAGTTGAGCGAAAGAAATCGAATCGCGCGTTGGTGTATGCAGTAAACATGTGTGTAAATGCATTTAAGCTGGTGATTAGTGTGCAACATCATTACGGGACAACTAATTTATTGCATTTATTTCAGATTATAATTAGATGCTCACTAGCGTATTGAAAAAATTAAAATTATATAATTATGCTAAAATACATATAGTATATATATATATTGAATTTATCTGTAGCGTATATGCAATCCACCAATTTATATGGCAACTATATCACTTACTAATCTGATCGGCACAATATGTTAGGGAATTATTGTGTTGTGTTATTGTCCTTCCAACGGAGTGGATGTCCTTCTCTTCCTCTGCTTCTCTTGTCGGGTACGGCGTCGAATACTTTCAGAGCTGGAGTGTTTTCATCCATTCAGAGGACATGACTTAGCCAGCGTAGCCGCTATATCTTGATTCGGTGAACTACTTCAATGTCGTCATATATAGGTTATCGTTCCATCGACTGCGGTATTCGCCGTTGCCAATGCGCAAAAGACCATGAATCTTCCGCAGAGCCTTTCCCTCGAAAACTTGTAACGTCGACTCATCAGGTATTGTCATCATCCATGCACCATATAATAGGACGGGAATAATGAGTGACTTTTACAGTTTGGTATTTGTATGTCGAGAGGGGGAATTTACTTCTGAATTGCCTTGTGGTTGGTGCTAATACAAGTTTGAAGAGAGACGAAATTATCTACGACTTCGAAGCTGTGACAGTCGTGATGTGAAGTGGAAGCCAAGTCGCGAGTGCGACGACTGTTTGTTTGATGACAGGAGGTATTTCGTCTTGCCCTCGTTCACTATCATACCCATTTCCTTTGCTTCCTTATCCATATTGGAGAAAGCAGAACTAACGGCGCGGTTGTTGAGGCCAATGATATCAATACCATCGGCAAAAGCCAGCAGCTGTACATTCTTCTAGAAGATGGTAACTGATCGATTAAGTTCTGCAGCGCGAATTATTTTCTCCAGCAGCAGATTGAAGAAGTCGCACCAAAGGGAATCGCCTTGTCTGAAACCTCGTTTGGTATCGAATGGCTCGGAGGTGTCCTTCCCGATCCTCAGTTTAAACAGCCGTATGAGTTTTGCGAAGTTACCAAATTCAGACATAATAGCGGCATAAAGGCTGCTCTTTTTCGTGGTGTCAAAAGCAGCTTTCGACGAAAAGGTGTTGTGTGTCGATCGTCTTTTCGTGGGTTGTTTCAAGATTTGGCGTATGGTCAGTTGTTGATTTTACAGGCCCAAAGCCACACTGATCAATCAGTATGTTGACGGTGTGCTTTAATCTTTCACTCAGTACGGTCGATAGAGACTTATATGCGATGTTGAGGAGGCTTATCCCATATTGTGGGATCTTTCTTTTTTGGATTAGACAGAGAACAGTTAAATTTCAATCGTCTGGCATGCTTTCCTCCGGCCACATTGTGAAATCCCCGTGACTGAAATCCTCTCACTCTACTAAATCCTCTTTGTACCTTCCCGAAACGGCGTCAAGAAACCCTATACCGATAGTTACGATTATTTTGTTCTGCCAAGCCTGATGGCTTCTACAATAGTAAATATGTGTTGCTTCTTGTCTCTCGGCATGTCTACCAATTATTTAGTGACCTGTTAGCATCCTATTAGAGTTCTTGTGTCAGGTTAGGTCAGGTCGTAGGGTTGATCCAGAATCGAGGGATCTTACTTAAACAGATTCTTCTCCTCTGTGTTACCCATAAACTCTTAATAGTGATTTACCAGATCCACATAGAACGACGAAGCTTTCAACAAATTAATCAATCCCAGCCACTTCGGTAGGTTCTCCAAAGGTATGTTTATCTCAGTTTGCCAAAAGCCGGGCATTAGAGGAGAAAGTGACAAGATGATTTCACCTCGCCCTCCTCTATACAGCTTTGGCAAAGAGCGTTCGACAAAATATTTGGAGGCACCTTAAATATACCTAATGGACAGAGTCCATTCAGAACCCCAACAATTGCGACGAAATTGGCTTTGGTATGAGCTAATTTTTCATAGGACCTCTTACGGTTCACTCTGGGCCAGTAGATACTCTCAGTCGTACAGGGTATGGTTGCTGGCCTTCGCTTGCTGAGCTCACTGAAGGTCCAATGACAGGACACAACAAGACATCGGAAAACCGATTCACTTCCAATTGGATAGAAATGGAGTAAGGGTACCCTTACTTAGCAAGCTCATCGGCTTTTTTGAAGCTATTGCTAATGAGTTCATGCACTCCTTGACCACTTTTGGGCGTACAGTCAGCGAGCTCCAAGCCGGTATAGCCGCTCGGGTATGGTAGTGAATGCATATCTCTCTGAAGGAAGCTGTTCTTCGGAGAAGTATATCTTACGCGCCTTGATGGCCAGCTGAGTAAGTCAGGGATTGACTCCTCCGAAACTCAGCTAAATTTATGACATGTTTGACTATTAAATATCTATAAGTAACATGAAAGATGCATGAAAATTCTCTCTATTCCGAAGTTCAAATGTATGGTGTTGCCCGTTATGTCAAGCTCATATGCTGCACAGTTAGGAGAAATATCACAAAGCCGTGGAACGCTTTGCAGGTTTATCGTGAAATAGGATATAAGATCCGTTAAAGCATTTGTTCACTACTTTAGATGAAGAAAGTTCTTTGGCTATCTGTATATATAAATATATTCGTTCGTGAATTAGTGTGATCTCGGCTTGTAAGACACTGCAGTGGTCTGGTATAAGGAAGGTGATTTTAGAATCTAATTTTATGTCATTACCTCCCATAAGACTACTTAGTTCATCTCTGCGTCCTTGTGCACCTCACTTCTTTCCCTCTCTCCTCTGGAAGGGACCGAATTTTAGCTTAATTCTATAGGATTATGAAAAATTGGGTAGAAACGAGAACTTACTTAGTATTTTATAATACCCCTTATTATGGTACACGCGACTATTTGAGATGATCCGACTCTGTTGTCAGTTATATGTGAAGCTTACGGGCTTGAACTTTCTGCGTGATTGGTCTGAAAGCTGCTTCACATTTTTTAGGAGAGAATTGCTTAGTTCCCAAACATTCGAAAATGTCTGCGCTGGACTGCGAAAGTCACATCAGAGTTTTCTAGAACCACGGCGGGTTATAGTGACTTCATTTAAGAACTCACTAAGACATCACCATAATCGGAGATTAATATGGTGTGGTACAGTATAGACTAAAAGACACGATGAAAGAGAAAAAGGCGAAAAATTAATAATGGGTGATCCTTCCATATTATAATAACCACTTTAATTAGGCTCCATTTTGAAAATCTACAAACTATGGGTGGAAATTAGTTTATGTACAGTATACATCGGGCTCCCGGAAAATTTTATATAATTCCAGAATACGAAAAAATTTTTTTTCAGGAAAAATTATGAGCGTCAACAAAGCCTTAGTTCCGACAAAACTATTCAGCTGCAGTGCTACTGAGCGTGCGTTTCATACATAAAATTACCGACACACCGGGGCGTATGAGTAATGCGACATGGCAAATTTAAAGCGTCTAGCAAATGAATCATTATAATTTGTCATCGACGTTGCAAAAATGGCATACGAACAAATTTCGTAAATACACACGCCGAAGCTTAATGATCGTGCTGCAGCAGCGGTACTGCCTAATGGATGATTTGTGGCATAAGCACCTGAAAGTCGCAGGCAAAAAACGGCAACGAACAAAGGCTCGCTTGCAAAGTGGCGAAAAATGCATAGAAAGGCGTCATGAAAAAAATCGACACACACATTAGTGCATACACGCAAACAAATATGAGTGTATATGAGCGCCTGTGTACAGCGTTGCATTCTACACACTAATTGCTGCTTTTGAAGCCGCGCTTCGACAACGGCATCGGCAACGTTTTGAATTATGCGACATCGACTGCCACCCGCCTGTAAATTATGGCGCGTACAAGCGCGGCACAATCGCCATTGCGAAGAGTTGTTGTAAAAACGCATGAATGCATTACGCGGCCTGTAATTTGTTTTCTTCTGTGAGTATGCGTGACTGCTCGGGCCCCCCCCCGTTTGTCGCCTACAACCGCGCCATGCCCGCCAGTGTATTTGATTTATCTCTTCGGCCACTCTCTGGCAATGTTCGGCAGTATTGTTTGTGGTTGTTGTTGCTTTTTTGGCGTAGGCTTTTGGCTCATATGTTAGCGATCTTATCGTACAACAAGCATTGCCGTTATTGTTATCCGTTGGATGGGTTGGAGGCGGGTAGAGGTATTAGTGGAGTGTTCGCTGGCTAATGTGTGCTGGTGTCGCCTTTTTCGGTTTTGAGGTTATACCGATGCGACCGATGCAACATTGGTGGAAATATAAGCGATTTCATGCCGAAAGTCTCTTCAAAAATACAATTTTTTTTTTACAAGAACTATCTAGATACCAATAGTTCAGTTTGTATGGCAGCTATGTGCTATAGTTGTACGATCTGTGCTAATTTTTCCTCCATCCGTTCGTTCAGTTTCTATGGCAGCTATATGCCGGTCCACTATCGGCGCTGTGTTTGGGGTCCACCAGGTTAAAAACATTCCTAATAGAAGGAAGAAAACAACATCGAATAGAAAAAGCAAGAACGAATGGAGGACGGAGTTGGTGAGGGTATATACTGTCCTGAGTTAGGCATAAGGCAGTATTTTAATTTGCCGGACGTACTATATTTCGAGCAGAGGTCTTTGTTATTGGGAAGCCGCAGAGCTAGCCTTTTATGCACGAGCAGACAACTTCGGTGTTAACATTTACATGGACAACTAAGTAGACAACAAAGCTTTCGTTCAACTTTGTTTCGCATATCGGCCAGAAATGCCTTTATAAGCGGAGTACAAGTGGATAGTGTTGCCAGAATCAAGCACCATCTCTTCAGTTGGGTGCTAGGTCTCAAAGGCATCGGAGCCAATGAGATAGTGGACGAGATTGCCAAGACCATGGCTGTGATCATGTATTGGAGAACCCGTGCACCACAATAGAATGGATGCAAAACTGCAAAAGTCATTTTTAAAATGGAAAAATACAAAGTTTCTAAGGACGCTCGGTAAAGGGGACTGTAGGAATATTGTTTGAACAGTCACTGGTCGCACTGTGGTGGCGACACACGTCTACAGAATGGAGCTGACAAATTGATGAGATTGCAGAAACTTTCAAGAGCGCAAAACACCAGGAAAACAATGGTGCAACTCTTGTGCATTTATCCCGCATTGGCAAATTTACGCTTTAAGCAGTTGGGAGGGTCACGGTATGAGGGATTAAAAAAGGTAGAATTAGTGAGACCGCAGGGATATCCAGTTTCCTATGAAGTTTGTTACACCCGGTAAGGAACGCCGGAGGCCCCATATACACAAATGATACGCGAGACCAACGGAGTTGATTTAGACTTGTCTGTCTCTCTGTTCAACTGTTCATCTGTCTGTATAAAGGCGAACCAGTCGCTCAGTATTTGCCGATCTAAAATTTGAAGTAAGTTATTGTCCTAAGTTATTGTGAAATCTGCGAAGAAATTGTTCAGACTGTTATGCAAGTTCTAGGAAGAATCATTTTCTCTTCGTCTTTATTGGCATAGACACCGCTTATATAGTATGTGGTTATTGCCGAACTCATAACAGCGCGTTACTCGTTATTCCTTTTTGCTGTTTGGTGCCAATTGGAGATTTGAAGCGTAGCCAGGTCGTCTCCGCTTGGCCTTTCCAACGTTGTGGAGGTTTTTTTCCTCCTCTACTTCCTCCGGCGGGTACTGCGTCGAATACTCTCTCGCTTAACTATGTCAATATCGGCGTACGTCTGATACACCTCATCGTTCCATCGACAGCGGTATTCGTCGTTGCCAAAGGACCAAAAATTTTCCACAGAACCTTTATCTCGAAAACTCGTAACACCGACTCATCAGTTGTTGTCATCTACATGGACGAATACACCATATAGCAGGATAGGGATGATGAGTGAGTTGTAAAAGTTGGTCTTTGTTCGGGAGGACATAACTTTTCAATTGACTGCTAAATCCGAACCATCACCTGTTGGCAAGAGATTGGATTTTTCGGTTAACGTTGTTGTTGGTATTAATGCTGGCTCCAAGATAGGCGAAATGATCTACGACTTCGAAGCTAGGACTGTCAACAATAAAGGGCGACCCATGTCGCGAATACGACGGCTGTTTATTTGATGACAGGAGATATTTCATCTTGCCCGATAAAGTGTCTACTTGTCTGAAACCTCGTTTGAGATCGAACGGCTCGGAAATGTACTTCCCGATTACGATGGAGGTTTTGGTAGTGCTCAAAGTCAGTTTACACAGCCGTATTAGTTTTGCGGAGATACCAAAGTCAGACATCACCTCATAAAGGCAGCTACTTATCGTGCTGCCAAAAGAAGTTTTAAAATCGACGTAGAGGTGGTTTATCTAGATTCTCTTTCACGGGATTTGGCTCATGGTGAATATCTGGTCAGTTGTTGATTTTCCAGCCTTGAAGCAACTCTGATACTCCCTATTCTACAAAGAAGCTTATGCATGCTCCTTATCAGTTCTTCGCTGCCGTAGTTGAATAGCTTGGCCGGCAATACATTGGCCTTTGTTATTCTTCAGACGGGTAATTGCTATTCGAACTTCTTCACGGTCGAGCAATTGAACGTCTGCTCCAACGCCATCGGATAGGCCATTCAGCAGGCTGGAGAAGTGTTTCCTCCATCATTTCTATGTATGTATGTATGCTTCTTAGAATTTTCGAGCATTACCCCTGTCGCCTAGCTTGTCAAGGTCTTCGTGCTCACGCATTCTGGCTTCTCTGTTTTTATACTCTCGTTACAAAGTTGCTAAGGAGAGTATTATAGTTTTGTTCAGGTTGTTTTGTTCGGTTGTTTGTAAGTCCTAAAACTAAAAGAGTCAGATATAGGGTTATATATACCAAAGTGATCAGGGTGACGAGTAGAGTTGAAATCCGGATGTCTGTCTGTCCGTCTGTCCGTCCGTGCAAGCTGTAACTTGAGTAAAAATTGAGATATCATGATGAAACTTGGTACACGTATTTCTTGGCTCCATAAGAAGGTTAAGTTCGAAGATGGGCAAAATCGGCCAACTGCCACGCCCACAAAATGGCGAAAACCGAAACATATAAAGTGTCATAACTAAGCCATAAATAAAGGTATTAAAGTGAAATTTGGCACAATGGGTCACATTAGGGAGGGGCATATTTGGACGTAATTTTTTTGGAAAAGTGGGCGTGGCCCCGCCCCCTAGTAAGATTTTTGTACATATCTCGGAAACTACTGAAGCTATGTCAACCAAACTCTATAGAGTCGTTTCCTTCAGGCATTTCCATATACAGTTCAAAAATGGAAGAAATCGGATAATAACCACGCCTACCTCCCATACAAAGGTTATGCTGAAAATCACTAAATGTGCGTTAACCGACTAACAAATAACGCCAGAAACACAAAATTTTACGGAAGAAATGGCAGAAGGAAGCTGCACCCAGGCCTTTTTTAAAAATTGAAAATGGGCATGGCGTCGCCCACTTATGGATCAAAAACCATATCTCAGGAACTACTAAGCCGATTTCAATGAAATTTGGTATATAATATTTTCTTAACACTCTGATGACATGTACGAAATATGGGTGAAAACGGTTCACAACCACGCCTTCTTCCAATATAACGCTATTTTGAATTCCATCTGATGCCTTCTCTGTATATTATATAGTACATTAGGAACCAATGATGATAGCGGAATAAAACTTTACACAAATAAGGTAATTGAAAAATATGTAAATAACGGATAATGAAATCTCGATTATCACTTTATCATGCGGGAGTATAAAATGATCGGTGGCACCCGAACTTAGCCCTTCCTTACTTGTTTTATTTGGAAATGCATCTTGCTGCCCTCTTCAGCTCTCGTATCCATCCCATCCCGCACCTGTTGTGATCAATTGTATCGTTGCGAGTAAGGCAGTCTGTTTTCTCTCCTCTGCGACACGACACTCCTCATTTAATTCTAATTTCATCAATGTAAGTTCTAATTGACAATAATTGTCTTGAATTTTCGCTTCATTAAAGTTTAGCTTACAATATTTTCCCACTGACTGCATAACTAGAATTATCTACACAGCCGAAGTGCTTTAATAAGCTCTTTGAGTAGTCGATTTGTCACTAATTTATTAATTACTTATTGACAAATACTGATGTTAATTAGTTGACAATTAAATGTTAAATTTCTAAAGGCTCGCAAACACGTTGAGTGTCTGAATATAGTTCCAAGCTTTAATAATCTCCTAGCTTAAAAGGTATTAAGCCTGCTGAGGCCTGCATATCTTAAGGCCTAATTAATTACTATAAGTGATTCCTTGTGTATTTAATTAATTTTGGTGCAGTGCCACAGACCGTTTGTCATCGGCGCTGAGAGTAAGCAGCTGGCGACAGGAGTCCACAAAATATGACGCGTCTAGTATTGGTTCAACGAAAAAGATGACTAAAAAGACGCAGACAAGTAAATGAGATTGTGCTGTGTTAGTATTTTTTTGCTTTTTTGGTCCAACTGGTCCATAAAATGATGACAATTTTAATTACTGCTGTCAGTTGATGTTGGCCTGTTGCAATATTCACGTTGCTCTCAATGCAATAATCAAAATAAGAATTTCATGCGATTCAGACAAAAATATTAGTGAGAGACATACATACCGTACATACATGTATTTACGTATGCATGTGTGTAGGTGTTTGTGCGCCTTGAGACAAGCACATACATATATGTGGCCCAGAGCGTGTTGACAGCAAGGAACACGAAATATTATTAGTAATGCAGTGTCATGTTTAACAAGCACACATACAGATGTACATGACGACAAGCACTCAATTACGCAGGCACACACATACACACGCGCACACATAGTCAGCAGCAGCTTTTTGTTATGAAGCATTTTGCAATATTCGGCATCAAATAAACAAACCTCACTTGGAATTTGTGTATGAACGCCATGTTGAGTTGTCACTGCTGTCATGTTCCGGGCGCTGCGCTGATGTATGAATATGCGGCATAGAGAGTGTGTGTGTGGGTATGTGAGATATTTGAAGCAGTGTGTGCTTTGTGTGTGTGTGTGCCATCGAGTATGCATATAATAGCAGTCGGTAGCGCTTCGCATTCCAAGCAGCGCATATCTCAAGCACAAGGCACACAGTCTGCTCTAGACTTAGAGGAAACAGTAGAGTGGTGGCATTTTGCTGTAGAGAACTTGCTTTTGCACAGCATACAGTTACACGCAATTTGAATGGGGAAAACGCAATTAATGTTTCTGTATGTGACATTAGTAATAAATATTTTAAAGAAATTCCACAGCAATTAAGCTGCGAACACCACCACTGCTATTCTACGTGACACTGGTGTCGGGAGTATAACACAGTAGATCTGCTGAACTACTTTACTTTAGATAAGTTCAACTTACCGCAATCATAGGGCTGTTTACAGGATATTGTCCAATAGGCATTCGTGGGGAAGGTTGAAAATATCGACAGACGCAAGTTTTTTGGAGGACGGTGAGTCGGAAACATCCAGGCAGTTTCTTTTTCACTGTTCATCCTTGGCAAGACTGGGGTTGAAACATCTCGGCTCTCTTATCTTCGGCGGTGGTATAAACGATCATTAGCCGTCTCAACAAATTAGTGTTAGGCTCAAAGAAATTTGTCGATGAAAAACCTCTTATGATCTATTATATCACATTTTTAAGTAACACAAAGGATCGGCGTTCTACGTTGTCCAAATGAGATCGCTGTTAGGATCGAGCTCTTAACCCAACCTAACCTGGCATTGTCCTTTCTTTAGTTACGTTTATGGAACCATTCTGTTACTTCATAAAAAGTCAATTGAAAAGTCCACGGCCTACCGTAGTAAAACACGGGTTTTTGTCAAAATTCGTTTCATTTTTATTCAACATTCTTCTCTGCAAGGGTGATTCACCGATTATAGCAACTTTCCAACATTTCGTTAACGTTTTTACAGTACGATAAGTCCCTTGCTTCAAAATAAGCCTCAGTTTCGACGATCGTCTCTCTATTCGACGAAAATATCTCCGTAGCATGCATTCTTTTGAGATTTGAGAACAGAAAATAGTCGCTGGGAGCCTGATCTGGAGAATACGGTGGATGCGAAAGCAATTCGAAGTCAAATTCGTGGATTTTTGCTATCGTTTTCACTGGCTTGTGATACAGTGCGGTGCAGTCTTTAAGTGCGGCCGTTTTTCAGCGATTTGAAATAGTCGTTGTTGATGGTCGCTTCTTGTTCAAGATAGTCATTAAAAATTATTCCATACGCATCCCAAAATACAGACGCATTAACCTTCCCAGCCGACTGTTGCATTTTTCCATGCTTTGGGGTGGCTTCTTCGTATGCAGCCCACTCGGATGACTGTCGATTGGAGTGAAATGATAAAGTCATGTTTGATCATATCAACACGAAAACTCGGGTTTAGTACGCTTGAGCATATCCGAACATAAGCTTGCCTGGCACCGACTTTGCACAGTTATTTTTCATACCCAAATTTTCGTGAATGATATGATGCACACATTTAGTTAATATCTATGGAGTGTCTGCTAAGTATCTCGAACAACTTCACTTTACGGACAGTTGTGTGAAAATTGTGGCTTCTTTTGATGTTTTCGTCGGTGACAACCTCTTTTGGGCGTCGACTGCGCTTACTGTTTTCGGTATTCTCTTCATCACATTTAAAGGCTAGGGCCAACTAAGTATCATATGACTTTAATTCTTGTAGCGCCATCTATGTGTTAAGTCGGGCAGCTCTTATGCATAATAATATTGAAAACTAAATTCATCAAGCACAATCCTAAAACGAAGCATACTAAAAGTGTGGCTAGAATATTTAAAAGCTATCTCACTTTTGGTTTTTGAATTATGAAGCAGAGACTACGTGATTTCGTGCAATTAATAGCAGGGCGAGTCTGAAACATTAACATACATTTCGAGCTGGTACTTGGTGGATAATTCTTGGAGGGATCTTAGTATCTTTACTTCGCAGCTGACGTGTTAAGTTGCGAATTAGTGCGATAAGGATTCGAACTACTTTGAAAAGTCTCTAATGAAGTGTATATTCTGGCGTTGTCCTTATGGAGTAGAATTTCGCTTTTATTGGCCAAAGCTAGCCACTTCTGTGCTATTGCCTCCTTCAGACAGTCCGATTGTTGATAGCGACAGGTTCCGTAACTGATGCGTGTTTAAACAATATCAAGGATCAAGCAATACCAAAACTGTCTAAGATATATCTTATCTTTCGAAAACAACATTACGTAACCCGATTTACACAACGAAAGATATCAATTACTAAAGCCATCTTTTGGAAAAATAATGCAATTCTTTTAAATTCAACATATTATAATTTTCATGACAGAATTTCTCATTTCTTTTTCTCTTTATTCCAATTGAATATTTCAACCGTTTTCGGGATTTCGGTATTGCTTTATTCGTGCGAAATATTAACACGACATGCACTTTACGCATCCAACTGCGCCATGCTGTGTTTTTGACTGATAAGGTTGGCATATCACTTGACATTTTTGACACTCGGCACAGCTGCTATTTGCGAATGTGCGTTGGCAATGTACGAGCATGTGTCTGACAAGTGTCATGTTGGGCGCGCAATGATGTTTATTACAGCCAGAGGTGTGATTGTGTCTACATACATACCTATGTATATTTAGCAGAAAATGAAGTGAGGCCGAAGTCAGTAATCACTTTCACATGCTGATAGCTTATAATAATGACATTTAATACATGAGGGTGTTCCTGTTCAAAGTGGACTTAAGCAAAATGTAGCAAATCGGCCTCTAAATAGAGTGTCCAATAATTATTGGACTATTGAGGTATTTTAGAAAAGTAAAGAAAATAATATGCAAATCGTTGAGATAAGTGTTACGTGTATTTTAAAAGTTAATGCCGATTCTCTTCGGACTCAGACTACTGTTTTAGGAAACGAGGATCGCAAGCCTGATACTAAGAAAGTGATAGGCTGGGCTGAATTTGCTTCGAATTACCTAAAGAACCACTTTTTTATCGTATTAGAGGAATAAGGTCGATAGTATAGAAGAATTATCGAAGATTAAACTTGATCTCTTTAGCATCATTTCTGCGAATCTGATCTTTAGAGGAACATATTGCAAGAGCTTTGTTCCTGGTAGCTTTTGAAACTTTTGAACATGTGATTTTAGATTCAACTTGCAAGCCTGTTATGGTAAAGCTAGTCACTGTAGAAATAAAAAACAAAGACCGGTTCAAAAGTAACCAATTCTTGGTATAGTTTACATCTTGATCAACCGTCTTCTCACTCATTACCTGACATTCCGTTGTTGTACATTTATATGTATATAGCTTCGTGCATACCAACAACTACGGTCTCTTCAGGAAGGGCTCCAGCTGCGTGTCGGAGCATCATTATAATTATGACAACGGCAAGCTAAATATGACAAAGCGTGTCAATGCCGCACACCAGCATTGCTACATCGAAGGCGCGCGCCTATGAGGACTTGTGAGATATGGGTCACATTATAACTTTATTATTATCGTAGCTTTCATATATATAACAGTGTATATGTATATTCACGCATACGAATGACAATATGTATAACGGCACACTTGCAAGTGACCCTGAGCCAAAAGTAATAATCACCACTTTCATATGTCTATGGAAAGTTATTGTTGTTGTGCTTTTATTTCTGCATCTTTTGAATATATCCAGCGTGACGTTAAGGCATTACAAAATTAATCAATGGCATTTATTTGTCACATCAGCGTGATTTCGAAAGGGATATTCTCATCACTTCGTCGCATTGTGAGTGAGAAATTTGTTGCAAGTACATTCATGACATGTTTTGTTTTGTCTTAGCTCATCAGTGTCAGTTGACAGGCAAATGTGGATGTTCAGATTTTCTTCAAAATTAATATCGAGTGAAATCACTTTGCTGCGCTTTGCTTTTTGTTTTGTCCCATTCTAATACTTTGTGCCACATATGGATTATCGGGAATTAATCGAGGTATTGAAGTTAATATCATTGCTTGGTAGGGGAAAAAATAACCTTATTTGAATCCGATATGAGAGAGTTTTAAAGCTAGGTAGTAAGGTTCCTTAAGAGACCCTGGTAGTGACAGCCAAAAGAACAACCGAATAGTCAGAGCCGGACACTGGAAGCTCGCGAGGAAGCTGTAGAGCTGGTGATGAATAGTGGGAATTGGCGGAAAGCAGTGTGAATCCAAGCGAACGACTAAGAAACGGTCCGTCCCCGTGCCAGTTTGGCTTACGCAATAGGAACGCTTCCGGATTTTTATGCAGCCATGTCAACTCGGCAGCATTTCTCCATATTATTTCAGGAATGTTTTCTATGACTAAAACAGCAACAACTGAGACCGGTGAGAGCCGGTAAGAAAAGTTGGGAACCGGTGGGAAACAGTGACATCGGATAAGGACACTTTGAATAAGATTCAGAGAGACAGCCGTTTAGGATTTCGTAAGCAAACTTTGATAGTACGGGTCTCCATTTTATATTCAGTCTTCTTCATGTGGTTCGAAATAATAAGATCAAGCTAGAATTCATTCATACATAATTACTCAAATATTGCTTAATTCTGTCTGAGTCGCGATCGAAAGCTACGTTGACTAGCTTTGCAATGAGTGGAGAGTCTTCGATCACCGGCGAGGGAGAGCCAATGATGAGGCGTCAAAGTCGGTGAAGTATAGCGAGAATACGGCGGAAGTCAGTGAGGGCCTCGTAAAGCCAGTAGTAATGACTGAGAACCGTTGAGAGTCCCCGATGAGTAAAAAAATATGACAGAATCGAAGAGAGGGTGAAGCTAAAGAACTCATTGATACAAGTACGTCAATCAGCGAGAGCCAATGATAACTACTGAGCACCGATGAGAGCCCTTAAGAGAAGGTATTATTCAGTTAGAATCAATGTCAGCCAATAAGGACAGAGGAGTAAGAGCTAAGGAGATAGTCGGAGAGAGCTTTTCAAGTTGCCTCCTATGGTTCAAAATAAATGCGTGACGCTAAAGAGCTTATTAATACGTGATTTCTCCAATACTCCCTAATTTGGCGACCAAAGTTCTCATGATTTTACACTCGGCCGAAAGAGAAGATAGTCATAGATCAAACAAATTAAGTTTTTTGCCAGATTTTGGTTCTTTAGTTCATCTGCTTTACTTAAAGCTCAAATATATCCCTCTGGGATATGTAGCAAACATTTAACGAGACTAAGCTATGGCGATAAGTTAGTTCCGCACTTAAAATTACTTCAGTCAAGGTCCTTGAGCTGAGTATCTTAGCTTAAGTTCAACATGCTCGTCTTGAATCGATGAAAACCTATTTGCAAACATCATTATCGAGATATATTGAAAGACTAATAAAATATTACTTAGTGATAAAATGTAAGCAAACAAGAAACCAGACTCCTGCTCGAAAGAAATCGCTCGTCGTTTTCTTTAAATGATATTTGAGTAGTAAAAGTTTCTGAATTTCGTTCGGATAAGTGTCTCGAGAATCATAAAATCATGTGAAAAAAAATCGGAAAGCAATTGACTCGCAGGTGGTGAATATGTCTTGGATAAAATAGGTATAATTATGTTTTAGCCTTACTACAATAAGATCCCTCAATTAACTAAATAATTTCCATTAATCAACGCAATTGCCGAATGCCTGCGGTCGCTTGCAAATCTTGTGTGCAAATCAAAGAAGAGAAGATTTGTAGTCATCGTTGCAGTTCGCTGTTCTAGCGCCCCATGCGACTCTACAATGACAACGGCAATCAGTGAGCGACACTCAGCCGTCGCCCGAACAACAAGCCGAGAGCTAACGACTATTTAGCAAATTAAAAGCAGCCGGTTATGTTGCAAATGTAGAAGAGGAAAATGAGAAGTAAGGGAAAATTACAGCGAAAGCATGTGGTGTGACTTAAGTTTATTCACCTGCGGTGCTGTAGCTGTCACCCGCACGCCAGCTGGCCACGGAGCCATTGAAGGCAACTCAAATTTCTAAAGCAAATGAAACCATAATGACGTCAAGGACAATGAAGTGCCCGTTAAGGACTCGGCTGCAGGACACGCACAGCAGACACCGCATGCACGCGGCGAGCTTACACTCACACCAATAAACTACATGTACAGAATGCAACCCTGTGTGAAGCGCAAACAACACCGTTTAGCAGCTGCAACTGCGGATGTGTGTGCAAGTGTGTGTGTAGGTGTGCATGTAACGCCTTCAATTGCTTCATAAGCTAACGCTTGCCATTTGACGCTCGACAGCAGCATATTGTGGCGCCACAAGTACGCGTTTACATGCGGTTTTTGGCCTCGGCTCTGTGAATCACAGCAAATGAAGTGCTGACAGTATTGTGTTGCAACAGCGTCGCGGTGACAACGGTCGTCGGGAATGTCAATGACTTGCCACAATCGTGTGTGGTCTTGCACGTTGCTTGCCTATTGTTCTATCTTTCTTTCCATCGACCCCATAAGGTGGAAGGTAAACTAGCTTTAAACAACATTGCTGTGGCACAAAGAAATCAAAGCTTAGCTACGCCAACAAAAAAAATAGGCATTTCACCGCCAACAATAGCTGTGGTAAGCTCGTTGTTGCACGGCTGCAGAATTTCGTGGCAACACTTTCGTACTCAACAAATGCTGCCGAGATTTCTGTCGCACTGATTGTAGGGGTCCGAGGTCTCTGATTGAACGACAGCATATGCATATCTTGAATTCTTTCGAGCTGAAGGAAACTAGGCTCGGTTCATCTACATATGGGAAGCGATGGGCTTTGACAGTAAAATAATATACGAGTTTTTCAACTTTCTAAACTTTTAAAAGACGTTAATTTTTTGGAAATATGTATTACAATGGTATAAGTCCGACACCAAGGTCGAAAGACAGCCATAAGGCTAACCTAACAAGCGTGCGGTAGTAGGAAGTTCTTGACTGAGTGAAAAAAATAAATTATTCGACAATGATGGAATCGGACGAATGTCCCGCAAACAAAAGATTTATAAAGGGCTATAACTAAGCCGAGAATTTGCATACAAAACTGTGATCTAGTACACCGAAACGCAGCATCTCTGGTTTCTAAATATTTTAGCAGTGATTTTGCCCCTCCTTGCCTTTAAATTACTCCACCTCTCATCTAGAATTTGTCGAAATCGGACCAGACTTTTTAAGCTTACTGATAGCGCATAAAAGAACCTCTGCGTCTATGGATGACATTTTGCCAAAAATCAATTGTATTAGCGAAATTCATGATTTCATTTCCTGATAGTAATGTGCAAGGGTGTCGAAAATGAATTCAACCGTGTCAATACTGCCCCTATGCCCCCATATACCTTTCAAAAGGATTTTCAAACACCCCCTTGATTCCATACCATATATATTGGTCAATATGTGGGGATTTTAATAATAAAATAAGAAAACATCTATTTCAAAAACCAAAAATTTCATATAATCGGGTCAATATATTCCTTTACTCCTATATACCTAACATGTTAGATATTTTAGGAAAATTAAGTGAACATTGAATATAATGCAACTCAATGCCGAAGATATTTTGAAACGGTCCACGAACTCCCTTATACTTCTAAATATTTCGAGGTTCCTTACTTTTTTTTAACAAAAAACACAGAAACTTCAAATCTAATGAGAAATGTTTATTATCATTCCAAAGAACATTCTTTGCATTTATGCTTTGAAGATTACCTCTTTCAAATGCCGCTACGTCTCAGATGGCTCATTCGTTGAGTCTAATTTTCGGTGACTCGTTCGAGCATTTGTACTGGCTACTGGCGAATGACACGCGTGATATTTCGCTCGAAGGCTTGCATCGAAGCGGGATTGCCTGCAGTCGGATGGTGTGATATCGCACTATCTTGGTGGCCAAAAAGTCAAGTCAAGTCAATCTGGTCACCGAAGTGTTCTCTCAATAAATCGATTGACTGATGCGATGTGAGGAAAGTGGCGCTATTTTGTTGAATCCAAATGTTTCCGATATCACGATCTTCAATGTCAGGCATCAAATAGGCGATTATCAATGAGCGATAACGGTCGACATTGACGGTTTCGTTCTCTCCGGCATCATTTTTGAAGAAATATTTACCAATGATTCCACCGGCCTACAAGCCACACCAAACCGTTGTTTTTCTGGATGAAATTCCAGCTCTAGCTCTGCGTTCCAAATGGGGCAATTTTGTTTGCTTACATACCAATTGAGCCGGAAATAGGCCTCATGGAGAGCAAAATGGACTGTTCCAGAACAGAGAATGCATACTCTTTACACGGTTCTCCGCCGGTCTTTTTTTATTTTGCGCATTCTGGACAGCCTTTTGGCGAACATATCTCTTTTGGTCTATCCAAACCTGTTAAAAAAAAATGAAGTTTAAAGAATCAAAGACTAAAACATTGTTTACCTATTTCCAGTCTGCAATTGATTTCAATGGTGGCCCCATGCTGTTGAGGGAATCATGCAACTTCTACCAATATGCATTTATATTTTCTTTATTTTCCTTCTGAAATCCTTTTCCTATGTTAGGATTTTCTCACATAGTGTTGACCAAATATGTTAACTGGGGCGTATTCATAGACCTTATTCCATAAAAACACTTTTTTATATTAAGACAATTTTTTAGATTAATGAAAGTTTGTTCCCTCTCAACGGCTTTGTGAACGAATTTTAAGATTTCACATGAAAAAAAATACATTTACGGTTAGGGAACATTTTCGAATATGGAAAAAATTTTCCATGTGAAGCTCACGATAAGAAAAAGACAAATTTAGAAATTTTTTCATTGGAAACGGCGTTCACGCGAAGTTCGCTATAAGGCTCAATAAGTTGAGTGTAGTGTGCGAAACACATTTTTTATAGTCCTTCCACAATGAAATGCCAAACAATACTGAGCAAAAACAACATGACAGCTTGACACGATACATGTGTGATCTGTCAAAAACAGGTTATTGAATAAAGCATCTCTAATTGAATGTGCGGACGGGCACTAATATCGAACTCGCCGGACTTGAAGCGACGAAACCAACCACCGCGCGTTGTTTCTCTTGCGAAATCTCCGTAAACTTCTTAAAGTTCCCGATCTGCTTAAGGCTAGGTGAAAGTTGATAATAAACACCTCCCGCAGAGACGATGGCACATAAACAAAGTCACTAAAGTGGAAAGGCAGTTTCTTTTTCAAATGTTTGTGGATATATTAAAATCGATCGCGACTAACTAACGACAATAAAATAAAGGAATTGGAGCTTCAGAAGAAGAAGAGTCAGTAAGATCTACTGGTATCGTTGGAATACTTACTGGAAGGATCAGTGAAAATTATTATGAAAAATCATTTGAGCCTAAGAAAGTGAGAGCATGATTGATTCCAAAATCACTAAAGTTTTTGACAAACAATGTTGCGTTAACGCCTGTGAAACAATGCTTTCCGACCACCAGGATGTCATGAAACATATTATTACTGTCGACTAGTCTTAGATCTATGCATATGACGCGGAAACATACGATCAATCGGTCAAATATCGTGGGAAAGATGAACCGTAGTCGAAAAATCCACGTCAAAACTGGTCAAACATCAAAGGTTATATTGACAGTTTCATTCGATTATCGAGATGTGGTGCACTCCAAAATCCCTCCTACCGGCCGAACTACTATTTATGAGTTAGGCGTCATTTGCGAGCAGCTATTAGTAACAAGTAAGGAAGGGCTAAGTTCGGGTGTCACCGATCATTTTATACTCTCGCATGGTAAAGTGATAATCGAGATTTCATTATCCGTCATTTAAATATTTTTCAAATACCGTATTTTTGTAAAGTTTTATTCCGCTATCATCATTGGTTCCTAATGTTTATACTCGTATTATACAGAGAAGGCATCAGATGGAATTCAAAATAGCGTTATATTTGAAGAAGGCGTGGTTGTGAACCGATTTCACCTATATTTCGTACATGTCATCAGGGTGTTAAGAAAATATTATATACCGAATTTCATTGAAATCGGTCTAGTAGTTCCTGAGATATGGTTTTTGGTCCATAAGTGGGCGAGGCCACGCCCATTTTCAATTTTTAAAAAAAGCCTGGGTGCAGCTTCCTTCTAGCATTTCTTCCATAAAATTTAGTGTTTCTGACGTTTTTTTTAGTCCGTTAACGCACTTTTAGTGATTTTCAACATAACCTTTGTATGGGAGGTGGGCGTGGTTATTATCCGATTTCTTCCATTTTTGAACTGTATATGGAAATGCCTGAAGAACACGACTTTGGTTTGGTTGACATAGCTATAGTAGTTTCCGAGATACGTACAAAAACTTAGTAGGGGGCGGAGGCACGCCCACTTTTCCAAAAAAAATAACGTCCAAATATGCCCCTCCCTAATGCGATCCCTTGTGCCAAATTTCACTTTAACATCTTTATTTATGGCTTGGTTATGACACTTTATAGGTTTTCGGTTTCCGCCATTTTGTGGGCGTGGCGGTGGGCCGATTTTGCCCATCTTCGAACTTAACCTTCTTATGGAGCCAAGGAATACGTGTACCAAGTTTCATCATGATATCTCACTTTTACTCAAGTTACAGCTTGCACGGACGGACGGACGGACAGACGGATTCGGACGGACAGATGGAGGGACGGACGGACCCGGGACGGACGGACGGACAGACAGACATCCGGATTTCGACTCTACTCGTCACCCTGATCACTTTGGTATATATAACCCTATATCTGACTCTTTTAGTTTTAGGACTTACAAAACAACCGTTATGTGAACAAAACTATAATACTCTCCTTAGCAACATTGTTGCGAGAGTATAAAAAGAGACCGGAATTATGGGCCGACAACTCTTGGTTTTTGCCCCACAATAATGCACCGTCGCACACTGCATTGATCCTTCGCGATTTGACCATGCCCATCTGCCTGTCTGTATATACGCAAACATCTACCTTACTTTTCGAGATAATGATCTGAAACTTTTCATATATGTATGCTCTTCTCTCCGAGAAGCTGCCTTGTGTGAAAAAACTTTTTATATCAATATATGTACCTTCCAAGACAACGCTTTAATCTTCGAAGAGATTGTTCAGATCGGACTATTATAGCATAAAGCTGTTATGAAAATTATTCGACCGGATGAAAATCTTGTCCAGAAACTAGTTTTTGTGTGAAGAGTATCACAGCTTCGGTGCAGCTGTAGTAAACGTTTTTCTTATTTGTCACCAAATTTATCGCCGTTTGCTTTTTTTGTGTACTCTTCTAAAGTAATCCACGCTGGCAAGCTCTAAATATTAATCTTATCGCCAATAATATGGTTATATATATGTAATATATTTATGTGCAAACAAAATTATGTCACCAAATTGGTACTTAAGGCAAGAAACTTGAAGCCTTAATGTCCACTTGATGGAGCAAGCAAAAAAGCAAAGCTGATTTCAGCGATAACGGCGCAATAGAGCAGCTAAGCGCTCTGAGTGGCTGTTTCAGCTGTGGTAAGCAAAGCGTGAGGAGGAGGGTTGTGGTGAAAAGTGCGCTGAGTGGAATGTAATGAAATTTATGTAATGAGTATGACCACCGATGAAGCAACAACAGCGTTGGAAAACAATGGCGACTGGCTTTCGTCAACGAAACGGTAGACACTTCTGATTGCCATCAGCAATTCAAATTGGAAGTAAAATATTGAGCCTTGCGCATTTAGCGAAACGTTTAAGATAAGAAATGCCAGAAAATGTTAAATAAAAAAATATTTTACGAGTACATGAATGTTTAGAAATACATATGTGAGAGTATGTTGAGTACTCGTATATGTTATGTGAAGGGTAGTAGAGCGGAGCAAAATTTATTGAAAGCTCACTCAACAGAAAATAATTTCCGTATTGAAATTAAATTTGGCTTTGTTGTAATGAAGAAGGCCCAAAGCAAAATGGTTAGACTGTTCCTTACCTCTTCTTAAGTAAGTGAAGTGCATATTCCAACTTGCATATTCGAAAGAGCTAGAAAACCGTTGGTTTTCACTGTTAGAAAGCAATCTTTCCGATGAAGCTATATATCCAATAGTTTTCTTTAATTTTTTTCATACGGATCAGCTACTCTTTCAGAAGTGCACCAAAGTTACCAAGAGACAGGTCTATAAATCAACTATGTTTCAAGAATTCATCGTAAGCTTGACTAGAGCACGAGCAACCACTTGACTTTCTGCAAATGTATTGCATAACACTCAGCTCATACACTTCTATTTTTCACTTCATTTGAATCGATTTGAATTGCTTTGAACTTCACGCTGACATCGCTGCTGTCATATACGCCCAAGGTGATAAGTGGTTATAGCACAAACACACAAACACACACACACACACGCACACTATTTTGTAAGTAAGTGCGCCGCAAGCGCGTTTTCTTCTGTGCCATTATACAACTTTTCTTTATTTTATTAGCTTAACAACGCTTTGCGAACGCATATGTATATCGAAATGAGGTTGAGCTCGGGTTTGCTGCTGATTATATCCTGCTGGCAAGATTTTTGCAATTTCCTGCTTGTTAACAACACAACCACCATTTTACGCTTACGCTTTGACTGCAAATGTGTAGTGTGGTTGTTGGTGTTATTGTTTTTATTTGAGTTGATATACATATGCACTTATATAGATATGCTTATCAATCGATTATTATACCCTGCATAGGATATATTAAGTTTGCCACTGAGATTGTAATGGCCAAAAGGAGACATCGGAGACTTTACGTCTGACCGTCTGACCGAAGTAGTACCTCAGTTATCGAAATATCGACCTGTAATTTTCTACACATTTTTTTTTCATAAAAAAGTTTGATTTGATTTGATGATTTGAAAACAGATTGCTTAGATCGGACAACTATAGCATATAGCTGCCATATAAACTGAACTATCGAAATCAAGTCTTTGTATGGAAAACTTTTTCATTTGACAAGATATCGTCACAAAATTTGGCATATGTTATTGCTGAAGCCAACCCTACAATCTCCGTACAGATTGCTTAGATCGGACAACTATAGCATATAGCTGCCATATAAACTGGCCGATCAAACACAGTCCTTGTATGGAAAATTTTTTCATTTGATAAGATATCGTCACGAAATTTAGCATATGTTATTGCTGAAGGCAACTCGACAATCTCTGTATAGATTGTTTAGATCGAACAACTGTAACATATAGCTGCCATACAAACTAAACTATCGGAATCAAGTCTTTGTATGGAAAAATTGTTCGTTTGACTATATATTTTCACGAAATTTCGCACTGATTATTTTCGGAAGCATCTCTACAAACTCAGAAAAATATGTTCATATCGGACCACTATAGCATATAGCTGTCATACAAAATGGCCGATCAAACTTAAGGCTTTGTATAGAAAACTTGTTTATTTGGCAATGTATCTTAACGAAATTTCGCACTGATTATTATCTAAAGCATTTCCACAACTTCTGAAAAAATTTTTCAGTTCGGACCACTATATCATATAGCTGTCAGGTAAATATCACTTTATACTCTTATACGCCATACAAAATGCATCTGTGAAGGGTATTGCAGCCGAAGTTAACTATTTTTCTATTTTTGCTTTTCTTTGTACACACACATTCGTGCATACAGACAGCTCGCGTCTGTGAGGCGCGTAAATAACTTACTTAATTTCGGTTAGAAAGCTTGTCACAGCAAATAGATAATGTATGCTTATAAGTATATGTTAATATGTGTGTACGTATGTACATAATTATTTATGTATGTGTGTATTTAGTAAGCATGCACTCATAATACAGTCTCAGTAAATAGTGCATGGGCATGCGGATTGCGGTTGCAACTTGCCACCAAACTGGCTATGTATACATCCACACCTACGTGCTTGCATGTGCGTATGTACGCATGTAGCCGCGCGTGTACATGTGTACTTATGAAAGTTTACTTTACAAGCAAATGCTTTTGCCGAGAACAGCCACAAAGTTGCAACTTTATTATTGCAACATGCACTTTTTCTGCTTTTTGTCGCCTATGTTGCAGTTAGTGTTGCTGTTGTTGTTGCTGCATAAATTAAAATTTTGCGTGTAAGTGCGTGCTACCGTGACTGTAGGCGGCGTGTTGCGCGACGCGTTGGCGGACGCGCCATTCACGGTACCCGCTCGGCAGCGAACCCGTGGAGAAAATGCACTTGTATTATTATGGACTTATAAGTTTGCTCATGTAACGGTTGTTTGAAACTTTATGGAGGTATCAAGATAAATGCTTAGATAATGGTGTTAACTGTTTGAAATGGTGAAAGGAATTGATTTTTGTCGTTTTAGTTTGGCAGTTTGCAACATGAGGATTCAATAAATAGTGAGGTTAGCGCAGTTTTAGATTCCATATTAACTGTTTAGCGCTGTTAAGATTGTATAAAACTAGAGTTTTTAGTAAGAATGGACGGGAAGACTGAAATTTCTTACCTAGCTGTTTTCGGTTTTCTTCCGAAGACTGCCGGTAGTCGCAGTGATCTACCGTAAGACTATAGATTTAGAAGACCTTCTGTAATAATATTAGATATCAGGCCAAATTTAAGCTTTTTTGATATTGCGTTGCATTGTCCATGAGCTTCATCTAAAACATCTGATCAAGAAAGAAAATGCAGATAATAATTCTCTCTTAGAATGATACAATTTTATTTTATATTCACGTGAATTTGGATCTCCATAGAGAAATTAGTGTGTATTTGGCAACGACTCGAAATTTTTCCTGGGCGCCCATCATTCCGGTCTATTTTTATGAATGGCTTCGCACAAACGACGCAAAACACTCAAATATGGTCCCTGGCAACAGTTTGATTGATCGAAAGGAATTTGGAGTGCACCACGCCTCGGTATTCGAAGAAAACTGTCAACATAGCCTTAATTTTTGACCTGCCTTGACATGGTTTTTTCGGTTTCGGCTTACCCTTGCCACGATATTCGGCCGATTGATCGTTTGTTTCTAGGTCGTAAGCTTAGGTCCAAGACTCATCGTCAGTACCAATTCGTTTCATGACATACTAGTGGTCGGAAAGCATTCTTTCACACACGTTAACGCGACGGTGGTTTTCGAAAAACTTTAGGGATTTTGAAACCAATCGTGCTTTTACTTTTCTTAAACCCAATAATCTTTCAAATTGGGTTTCACTGATCTTTCTAATATTCCATCGATCAGGGGCCGTTCCTCGGGAGGAGCGGATAGTGTACCAATCCATAACACTTGCTCTTGCTTGCTATAGTGGTTCCGACATGTGAGCAGCTTCTTGAGGAGAAAAGAACGGGTGCAAGACTTCAAATCGCTATCTCAAAAAATGAGCGATTAGTTCATATATTATATACAGAGAGACGGATGGACAGACAGATGGACACACGATCATCTTGGTAAACTTAATATACACTGTTATGGGTATAAAAGAGAACATGAAAGTCCTCGTGTTGGCCGCAGAGAGATTGCAGAAGATCACAAGATCTCTTAAGGATCGGCTCACCACCGTTTTGGTTAATGTTTCGGGTATGGAGCGTATCTAAGCTAGACCCGCACTAAAAAAAAACTTTGTTGCCAAGTGGTTACGTAAGATAGATTCACAGAATACCAATAGTCCGTGATAGAGGAGTTTGTCCTGTTTTTGAGTATACAGCCAAAGCTGCTTGAACAGTGAGTCCGCGTTTGATCATTCTGGACAGTTTTATAGAATGCTTATAATGTGGCTGCTCTATTGTAGGTCGTAGTTAAAGATTTCTTGAGCGGCAACCCCAAAGTAGTATTCCAAAGAAGAGTGATTCCAATTACAAAGCGAAGGGCGAATAGAAAACAAGTGCATTGTGGTCAATCAAGACATTGGGTATGTCACCGACTCTAAGAAATGGTGGAGGAACGTCTTTGGGATTACAGGATTCCTTAACAAATAAAGCATTGCTGTAGCATGGGAGTTGCTTCAGAATGTCAAAAATTCAAAGAACTCTGCCAGCGTATATATCTTCCTTATAATTTTTGGTGCGTTTCGACTGTGTACTCAGCTCCTTCGACTTTGGCGATGGCTGTCTGCTCCTTTTTGAACACATCATCTTGCCTTACCGGAATATGTAATACTCTACTTCTATCTCTGCACCACTTTAGACTTTCCTCGCTGGGTGCAATATGGGTTCACATAAATACCTGCGTATTTATGTATTTAAATATATTAAGAATCTGCATTTTCCCTCCCGCTTTGCAACTTTTTCAATTAATTTCGTCAACAGCATTGGCTACAACACGGCTTTCCCATTTAATTATCGCATGTTGCCACCCGACTGTAAGCGCAAAAATCACGGTGGAAAAATATACAAAACTCCACGTGCAACCAAAATCGGCTCAACTCGGTGCGGTGTCGTTATGTTGCACTTGCCTGTGTGGCAAGCCGGAAGTTATTAAAATGCGTTGCCAGCTTAAGCGTCTATAGCGGTGTTGATTATTTTTCCTGCCGATTTTAATAAGATGGTGGATATTTGTTGTAGTTGCTTTCTAAATGGTTTCACATTTGTTACACACGTTGCGGCATCGGCATTGCCGGTAATTTAAGGCTCTTAAAGCATTTTGGAGTTCAACTTTTATGAGCTGAGTTATTTATTCACTCTTACTGCAATTATGAATTTGGCAAACCATCTTCTCCGCGACTTTCAAAAAGTGAAGTTATTACTCGTCCTGTTACCTGTTACAGATATAAGCCAGCAGCTTAAGGATGTATGAGTTTTATAGCTTTTTTGTAAGTATTTAACTTAAAGCTGGAAGAGGTGGTATCATTTTAATAGGTCATTTGAAAAGTCCTCAGCCTACATGTTTTTGATAAAACTCGTTTTTTTATTCAATATAGTTCCCTTGATGGGCGATACATTTATTATAGCATCCTTGCAACTTTTCGAAACCATTTTTGTAGTACAATTTGTCCTTTGCTTAAAAAAAAGGCCTCACTTTCGGCGATCACCTTTTCATTCAACGAAACTTTCTTCTCAGCGAGAACAAGAAATAGTCACTGGAGGCCGGATCTGGAGAATACAGTGGGTGCGGAAGTAATTTGGAGCCCAATTGATGGATTTTTGTCATCGAAGAAGAAGAAAGTGCTGCTTCAGTCACTGACTTGTGACTCGGTGCATTAGCGCAAATAGGAGGAATATATTTCGTAAGCTGCTGGCGAGCATAGCAGCGTCAGCTGAATTTGAAGACTTCATCCTGGAATTATTTTTAGAAAGCATATGCAAATCGTCGGTAATGATGGCAGGCGATTTTAACGCATGGTCTACTGTCTGGGTTAGAAGTAGTTCAAACCATCATGGGCGCCTAGTTCTAGATTTTCTGAGCTAAACCAACCTCACAATCATTAAGAGTGGCACAAAAAATACTAACCAAAAGCAAAATAAAGGCCGTAAATAATAAGATCTGATGTTTGAAAATGGCGCACTAAGCAGACGCATTAAGATGGAGGTGTCAGTCAGATTTAAAAATAATGACTTAGCCATGTAGTCAGTGCAGACGGTTTGCTTTCTCGATACCAGAAACCCTCACGCAGTAACACTAAACAAAACCAAAGCTGGAAGCAAAAAGATTTTGATACTGACGTTTATGAGACAGTTTGGAGTACAGCAAAAGCATCCACCAGCGCCAATCAGAGAAATCAAAAAAGAGTGGAGAGAAGGAAGAGCATATTATATGGCAGCAACTGTGGCAAACCTCAACCAAAGTACGGTGGACCACAGACTAATGCTTGACATCCGTACGTGTATAACTAGACAATATGAGGACCTGGATTTCCACCTGACCCAGATATTAAGAGGGCATGGTTGCTTTAGAGGCTATGCATAAAAATTCCAAAATGAAGTCAGTCCGTATTGTTCGATGTGTACGGAGATTATAGAAGACTATGAACACGTATTTTTCCATTGTCCTCGGTTTCTAAACATAAGAAAAGTTATAAGCAGTTAAGTCAGAAACTGCATTAGGTGGTGGAAAATTTGGCTGCACTTATGTATCAGTTCTCTGATAGGTGGAAAGCTGTTCGCGAAGCGACAACTTCCATCAGAAGACAGTTAATCATCACCTTGCCAGCCGGCTGTTGCATTTTTTCTCGCTTCCGAGTGGTTCATCGTATGCAGTCCACTCGGATGACAATCGATCTACTTCGCTTGAATATCTTTACTGTTCCGCATCATCAACTCATCGTTGTTTTTGGTCAAAAGTGAACACGTGTGGCTCCCACTGTGCACAGGGCTTTCTCGTACCCAAATATTCGCGATTGAAATGATGTACATATTCAGTTGATATCTTCAGAGTGCCTGCTTTCTCAAATAACTTCACTTTATGGTCATCCAAAATTATTTTGTGGTATTTTTTGATGTTTTCGCCTGGCTTATCTTTTCGGCGTTCGTCTTCGATGCTCATTTCACCACGTCTAAACTTACCATAACAATTCTTGCTGGTTGATTTTCCTATTATTTTCGTTTAATTTGTCACAGACTATTGGTCAATGCAACGCTGCATATTTTTAACAATTGTACAGTTCGGTATTTATCGGTGTATTTTCTAAACTCTTTGTTCCAAGATCAAAAAAAAAATGTCTTGAAGTGGCAGAGTAGAATAAATATTTGTACCCATGATGTGTAATCATATCTCGCTCCATAGTCTTAAAACTACTATTTCCCTTTTTGGTATTGCCTCAGTATTAGTCCAATCATTTGTCTCTTGCATGTGTCTTTTTTGAAATGCAAATAATTACATGATATTGTTCTCTTTGCCTATAGAGTCTATAGTCTTAACTAATATTGTGTTAGGGCCACAAGAAATAACACACTTAATATCGCCTCAATGTACGCTTTTATTGCAAGCAAATCAATCTCCATACGAAATATTATCCTGCTTTTGTTGTTTTTTCTTCTTATATTTTTTTCTTTTCCTGTTTTTTTCTTATTTTTGGAATTTTATTTGTGCGATAGGTTAGTAATAGCTTGCTTACTAGCGTAAAGGTGCGTATGTATGTGTGTGCTAGTGTCCAATAAGTGCGTTTTGCTGTTTTTTTGTTATTGCAAAATTTGCATATTTATATGTTCTGTTTTGTATTTGCAGCTTTTGATTTCCTTTCGGTTTTTTGCAATTTTTTCCTCCTTTGCCTTATGTCTTAGTACAAACGAGTATTTGGCCTAAGGCCGACATGGAGATGGGTATATGTGTATATGTGCGTGTACTATATGTTCAGGCAATGATCATTTCATCAACTAACCGTATGTTGTTGGATCTGTTAGTATGGCCAACCACATGTTTAGCAATGAAGTTATCATACGCACTTACGTTCCATACAATTTTATATGCACACATGCAGATACATACATATATTAGGGTGTGGATTATTTCCCGAATATATTCGAACAGAATATTTAAAATTCTACAAAAAAGTCTTCTTCGATTTCGATAGAAATATTCCATTAAATGTTATATGCTGTTAACATTATGTATAAATTACATTGTACTCATACAGTACACCATGCCGTATGAGCAACACAAAATGTATAGGGCACTTGTATGAATGCTCTGGTCATTTGATGTATAAGTTTAACTGCTTATAACTTTTAAAGTAATTATTTTAGAGCAAAAACTAATAAGACATTTTTTGTAGAGCGGAAAATTCTATATTAGAACTGCACTTTTGCAAAGCTATCAGATTTACTTGGATGGTGGAAAATTTTAAAAGAACACGTTATCAATTACATGGAAATAGTAAACAAAAATTCGACACGGTTTAAGTTGAAAATAAAGAGTTTGTTTAGTTTGTATAATATTTTTTAAAGCAAAAAATTAAGCATCAAGTTAAGTTGGTTAATTGCGGACACCCTAATATATATAAATAATACTATATGTTGTTGAGTATGTGCATATACATACATATTTGTAGAGCAGAAAATCTTATTGCGTTGCTTTGCATCTGCTTTGGCTGAAATGCATTTGCATAACAAGCAAAACACTGATTGTTGACACAACAAAGATAGAACAGGTGTGTGTGTGTGTGTGTGTGTGTTAGAGAATTTTTCCATAGCACCGAGAACCCTCTGCAGAATGTTAAATGTCCGGCGTTGTGTCAGGTGAATGCATGTTATGCGTTAAATGTGTTGATGAGAGCGAGAGAAGCATTTCAAGTACTGTTATTTGAGAACGTGTGCTTTTCATTTGCTCATTTATAGGCATTATAAGGCATGCAATAAGCTCGTGCTCTGTAGGAAATTGATGTGGTTGGCTGGTTAAAAAATTAATTTTTTTATTAAACATTTTTTTTTTTACTTTTGAAGCATGCTATACATTTTTTTCTAAAACAAAGTAGTGGTGAGTTAAGCACTGTCAGTTGGATGTATGCAGACAGCCATTGTTTAATATGGCTCTTGCCAAACATGATCTGTTCCCCTGATAACAGATAAAATATTTAGTTCAATTGGTTTGGGTTTAGACAGTGTGAATGTGAAGTGTCTTTTCATACGCTGAACAACAATATACTCCATATATAGTTTGCCACTGTCTGTCTCTTCACCTGCATATACGCGAACTAGTCCCATAATGTTTGAGATATCGAAATGAAGTTTTGTAAATGTTCTTTTTTCAACAAGAAACTACTCATATCGTCACCTAAATCGCAATACAATGTATCATCAAAATAACCGAAAATCGCTGGAAGATAAAATAACCAATATATAACCATTTTATCACTAAAACTAAAATTTCGGTGGTTTCCTTCGCCTGTAAACTTATGAAAAGTGATGTTACGTTATTTTGCATTTGAGGTGTCGATATGTTGGTATCGGCGGTATCGGACAAGAATATACATACATATGTAGCTGGCAGGTATCTAAACCATGTAAAGAAAACTTTTTTATTGGACAAGATTTCTTCACGAAACTTGGCCCGAAATGTTATTCAAGAGAGCGATGCAAGCTGCGAAGAAATTGTTGAGATCAGATCATTATAGTATATAGCTGTCATACAAACTGAACGCATAAAATCATGTCTTTGTATGGAAAACTTTTTTATTTGAAAAGATATGTTCATGAAATTTGGCATATAATTTTTTCAGAGACATTGCTACAACATGTGTAAAACTTGTTCAGATCGGACTACTATAACTTATAGCTACCATACAAACTCACCGATCATACTCAACTTCTTGTATGGAAAACTTTTTTATTTGACAAGTTATCTTCATAAAAGTTAGCACAGATTATTCTTTAAAGAAGCGCTGTAAGCTGTGAAAAAATTGTTCAGATCGGTTCACTATAGCTTATGGCTGTCATACATAATGTAGTAGTGTGGCTGAAATTAATGCTTTTTCTCGTTTGATTATAATATATTCGATTAGCTGATCTGTTGTCACGTGTTCGATTAATGTGTCTTATCGTAAATGCTATTATTAAGGGTCTTTTTATGCATTTGAAAAAAGAAATGTATAGCCCTCTTTCTAATTTGTTAATATAATTTCAGTTTTCAGACACCCAGCACTCAAAACTTCACCACTGAACTAAAAGTCTCGGACTATGCTCAACCGAAAAATTTTCGGTGAGTGGCAAATATTTACTTTTTTTCTATAAATTTAAAACGATTTTGTGATTTTAGTATTAATTTAGTGAAAAACTAACTAACTAACCCTAAAGGGTAATCAAAGGTATCTCACAGGTATGCATATATATAAATGAGTATATGTGGCACATGTAAGCATGTATGTATGTATGCATGTTGGACTTTTGTGAAATTTCACAATTTTGAATTTTTCAAATATGCAAAACATTTACAATACAATTAGGGCACGATATGAAAGGTTGCTGATGAACATTGAGCTTACGGTACCTTTAAGAATTAAACAAAGGAAAGAGCACAAAAAAATTTGAAATTTCAATGGAAAGCATACGGCTCAGTTGAGTGAATTTTGTAGTATGCGTATATGTATGTATGAGTGGTGTTGGTTTGTTTCTTGGAATATTGTCATTGAACAATGACACCATCCGTTCTCTATGCAAAAGCGGAGCATACACATATGCGCATAATGGGTTGAGAATCTAAAAGAATGTGGAAAAATTTCGTTTCTCATGTGCTGAAGTTTTTAAAGTTATTAGTGTGCATTGGTGTAATCATGCAGCTCAGCTAGATGAAACAAAGTTTTTGTGGGAATCTTTCAGATTGCGTATCAATATTTACCAGCTCAAAGGCATGCACACTTGTATATATATATGTATATACATTGACAAGTATTGGGAGGTCTTTACTGGCGTAGACACCGCTTACGCGATCATAGCCGAGTTAACAACAGCGCGCCAGTCGTTTCTTCTCTTCGCTACGTGGCGCCACCTGGATATTCCAAGCGAAGCCAGGCCCTTCTACACTTGGTCCTTCTAACGGAATGGAGGTCTTTCTCTTCCTCCGCTTCACCCGGCTGGTACTGCGTCGAATACTTTAATTCGCTGAACTATGTCAATGTCGTCGTATATCTCGCGCAGCTCATCGTTCCATCGAATGCGATATTCGTCGTGGCCAATGCGCAGAATTTTTCTCTCGAAAATTCCTAAAGTCGACTCATCGTTTGCTGTCATGGCCCAAGCCTCTGCACCATATAGAAGGACGGGAATAATGAGTGATTAATAAAATTTGATTTTTGTTCGTCGAGAGAGGACTTTATTTTTCCATTGCCTACCCAGTCCGAAGCAGCACCTGGCAAGAGTTATTCTGCGTTGGATTTCGATGCTGACACTGTTGTTGGTGTTTACGCTGGTTCCAAAATAGACGAAATTATCTACGACTTCATAGTTATGACTGTCAACAGTGACGTGAGTGCCAAGTCGCGAATGCGACGACTGTTTGTTTGATGACAGGAGATACTTCGTCTTGCCCTCGTTCACTGCCAGACCCATTTTCTGTGCTTCCTTGTCCAGCCTGGAGAAAGCAGAACTAACGGCGCGGGTGTTGAGGCCGATGATATCAATATCGTCGGTATAGCGCCATGGTACCTTCTCAGCTGTACACTGGAAGAAGTCTTTAGGGATGCCGCCTCGGTTGGAAAACCTTTGCTTTGTACTGAACGGCTATTCTGGAGAGGTCTCTTCCTATCCCTCATGGAGCTTTGGTGGCGCTGGCCTCCAACGGTCAGTTTACTCAGCCGTATTAGTTTTGCGGGGATACCAAATTCAGACATCGCGGAAGAGGTGGTGTGTGTCGATCCTCTTTTCCCGGGTCTTTGCCAAGATTTGGCGCATGGTGAATATCTGGTCGGTTGTTGATTTGCCAGGTCTAAAGCCACACTGATAAGGTCCAATCAGTTTGTTGGCGGTGGGCTCTAATCTTTCTCACCATACGCTCGATAGAACGTTATACGCGATGTTGAGAAGGCTTATCCCACGGTAGTTGGCGCAGATTGTGGGGTCTCCCTTTTTGTAATTGCTATTCGAACTTCTTTATGGTCGGGCAAAGGAACGTCTGGTCCATCGTCATCGATTGGGGAATCGGGTTCGCCTTCTCCTGGCGTTGTGAGGTCACTGCCATTCAGCAGGCTGGAGAAGTGTTCCCTCCATAATTTAAGTATGCTCTGGGCATCTGTGACTAGATCACCTTTGGGGTTTCTACAAGAATATGCTCCGGTCTTGAAAGCCTCTGTAAGCCGCCGAATTTTTTCGTAGAACTTTCGAGCATTACCCCTGTCGGCCAGCTTATCAAGCTCTTCATAGCCACGCATATCGGCCTCTTTTTTTTCTGTCAGCAAATGCGTCTCGCTTCCCTCTTCAACTCTCGGTATCTATCCCATCTCGCTCGTGTTGTGGTCGATCGTAACGTTGCGAGGTAGACAGCCTGTTTTCTCTCCGCTGCGACACGGCACTCCTCGTTGTACCAGCAGTTCTTTTTCATTTTCCGAAAACCAATGGTTTCGGTTGCAGCTGCACTTAATGAGCTTGAAATGGCGTCCCACAGTTCCCTTATATCGAGTTGTTGACGAGTGCTCTCAGAGAGCAGGAGTGCAAGCCGAGTAGAAAATCGTTCGGCTGTCTGTTGTGACTGTAGCTTCTCGACGTCGAACCTTCCTTGTGTTTGTTGGCGTTCGTTTTTTGCTGCACAGAGGCGGGTGCGAATCTTGGCTGCAACAAGATAGTAGTCCGAGTCGATGTTAGGACCTCGGAGCGTACGCACGTCTAGAGCATTAGAAATGTGTCTTCCGTATATGACAACATGATCGATCTGGTTGGTGGCTTTTGGATCCGGAGACAGCCAGGTGGCTTGATGTATTTTCTTGTGCTGGACCACAGATAACCATATTTCTCGCCCCTGCGAAGTCGATCAGCCTTAACCCATTTGGGGATGTTTCGTCGTGAAGGCTGAATTTACCGACCGTAGTGCCAAAGATACCTTCTTTGCCCACCCTGGTTGTTATTCTACTGTTGGTAATATTCAAGCATTGCAGCCTAAGTGTTTATGTCTAAGCTTTAGCTGGCACATAAGAGCTGAATAAAAAAAACAGCTAATAAACAGCTTAATGATCCATCGAGAAGGTTCTGTAAGTTAGATTCTGAAGGATTTCGGAATTCGCCGCTGAACATCTTGTGGTTAAAACAGATATATATTTGAAAGAAAAGTCGAAATATGCGGTTTAGTTGCCTACGAACACGTTCCAAGAATCTTTACTATTGTTATAGTATACAGGAAAATTTTATTTCATTGTTATACGACTTCTCGTCCTTGTCCGGACAATCCCTCTTCGATTTAGGCCTTCGAGCAAAACATGGCGCGTTGTGCAGCTAACTCGGAAGACTGTTTTCATCTTTCCTCTGTTATCAGATATCGAGGCAAACACTCAGGTTTATTACGTTTAAAGATCTCTAAACACTGTGCCTCATATCTCAAACAACTTCACTTTGCTGTCATCCAAAAACGTTTTATGGACTGTTTTGGTACTTTCGTCGGTAGCAACTTGTTTTGAGCGTCCACTGGTTCATATTCTATGTATATCTTATGTGTGATAATGATAAATACCGAATAAGGAAACCTCATAGTTTGTGGCTGAATTTTTAAAAAGATTTCGCGCAGTATTAAAGATATCCTAATGAAATCTGGAGGTACGGCATGTGGGTCTATATGTAAGATATTTTAGCAAAATGAAGCGAACGTATAATATCGGGTAGAATATAGTTAGGTGACTTAAGTCAAATATTTCGCCCAACTATTCAAAATGTTCTTGATCTTGATGAAGGAGATTGCACCTAGGTCTCAACATTATCTAACTGATATAAATATTTCGGATTATCTGGTTGATTTTTGCCTCATATACGTATTTGGTTCAGATCTCAACTGATTTAATTTATAGTCTTGTCAACGAAACAAAATGTAAGTGCGTGATTTCAGCCCTTTCAGCCTCACTGTTTCTTAAATAATCTCTTAAACACAGAAATAAGTTTCGAACTTTAAGATAATGGCAAAAACTAAAAAATTAACAGATTTATTTGTAACATAAACACTTTGGTACCCTCAACACCAACAAAAAAGAGAGAATTGAAAAAGAAAGAACTTCTCAGAGCCACATAATACACTTCATCATTTGTTTACGACAATTTGTATATAGTTTTATTTTATTATTTGTGTTAAATGCGTGTCGCTGGCGACCCCGCCCACCTTGCCGGTGCTTATCTCATCTTAGCTTGCCGCTGCCGGTGTCATTGAGACAGGAAACGGAAACGTTAAATGCTCAGCAGTATGAAACGGAAATAACATGCTGTGATTTAAGGCCGCACTTTGTTGCCGTCGCTGCGGCGGGGGAGTGTAACAGCGGGTGCCGGCTGTAAGTTGGATAATGGCAGTACATGGAAATTGTCGAAGATTGTCGCTGAGGGAAATGTACCGTTGCTTTGATGCGTCGCACAGTTCATTGCGTGCTCAACTCAAGTGTTTAGTTGCTCGTCTTTTCGTCGGAGTTTATTTGTTTGCCTCGGAGGGGCGATACCTTTTTACTTTGTCTGTTTGCTTTGAAAAGTAGTTTAACGGAAATATGTAACTTTGACAGTTGCACGGTTGAGTAATTAATTTTCAGTGAAAATATGTGATTGGTGTGTATTAAAGTCGTGTAATGAAGTAAGATGTTCAATGCTGTATTGGATGATTAACTTAACTTCACTCTTTAAATGTGCTGACTAAAATCATGGTTGAAAGCGGAAAAATCTTATTTTTGTAAAACGAATTGCCACCTGTTTCACGTAAGATCCAATATCGGCAATACTTTCTAAGCCCTTTTACTTAATTTCTGAAAACAATGACAAGTCTTTGGTGCACAATCCGGCGTATACGAAGAATCGTTCGATTGTTGGTATGGAATTCAGCTTTCACTAAAGCTCTGCAAACATTTGGTAATGATATAGCCAACTTTAATAGCATCTACTAATTGAGCAAACTTCATTTTCTTCTTCTTCTATATTGGCGTAGACACCGCTTGCACGGCTATAGCCGAGCTTACAACAGCTCGCCAGTCGTTTCTTCATTTCGCTACGTGGCGCCAATTGGATATTTCAAGCGAAGCCAGCTCCTTCTCCACCTGGTTTTTCCGACGTAGTGGAGGTTTTCCTCTTCCTCTGTTTCCTCCGGCGAGTACTGCGTCGAATATTCTTAGTGTCTTCATCCATTCGGACGACAAGATCTAGACCTTTTTGGTATGTATTACCCAAAAGTAAACTCTTTGTAAGCACTGTATTGCTTGTATTCCTAGAGTTGTGGTGTGACTTTATGATTCATTTCTTCAAACAATGAACTGAATGATTTGAGGCAGCTTAAGGGAATTGTGTTTCCAGCTTGGCCTGCACGGGGGGCCAACTCGTCTGTCTTTTCGTTTTCTTCTAATTCCTTATAACTGGGTATCCAGATGATACTAACCTGTTTACATAACCTAACGCAGTGATGCTCAGTATCAGGACAGTGTTAATTGCCGCTTGGCTATCCACTAATTTTTTTATGGACTTACTGCTAAGAGCAAAATCTCACTTGGCGAAAATTGAACACAACGGATGGACCATCTGAGACGCAGCCGCGACCAATATTTAAAAAAGATAGTTACTAAAAAAAATGCCAAGGAACATTCTTTCGAATGATACTAAACATCATCTATTAGTTTTGAAGTTTCTGTTTTTTTTTCTTTAAAAAACTAGCGAAGCTCAAAACTCCCTTTAGTAGTGACGCCGATTCTGGCTCCAATAGCCCAAAATCAAGAGTTAGCTAGCTGTAAGAATTGCATACAAAGCTCTTTTACTGCACGCATTTAGTATGTGTGTATCGTGTGATTTCAAAGCTCCATTTTTGTTGAACTCTGCTTTAAAAAAAAAAACGAAAATTAAATTTAAGAAAAAAATTTTCTGAAATAAAACGCTTTCTCGCTCTATTTGCCTCTGTTTCAATGCATAAAGGCATGCATGCATACATGTAAATTCACTATTACTGCGAGGTATCCTTATAATCTCATAAAAATTGCATGCATTTTTCATGAAACGTGCTGTACGCAAAAGCTGCACGATCAAGGAATGAGAAAATCCACTTTAAATACTCTAAATGCTTTTATGTTATGAAAAATCTCAGCTCTTACGCAGCAACACACACACACCAACACACACACACCCGCAAGCGCATGCATATGAGTGCGCTCAGCAAATTGCTATATACATATGTATGTGTGCTGGCATGTATATGTATATATGTGTGTGTGTAAAGTGCATGGCAGACTTCTACGCAATATGGAGCGCACGCATACATATATACATACAAATTAATTCTCACTAACATTTCCAAACATACATACATACAAAAAACATACGAGCAATCAGAAGTGCTTATGACAATTTATGCAGAGAAAAATGTTGTGAAAATCGCAATACATATGTGAGCTTTTAAAGCTGCACTGCTTAATTTCGGAAAAATGCAATTTTTTCCTTCAAAATGCTCTACGAATAAAATGAATCGCATGTAAGCTGTGTAAATGGTTTGCATGCGAGCAAATTTTTGTTTGGTGAAATTGTGAATATTGGCTGCCGCATAATGGAGTATACATAGTACATACATACATATATATATATATATATTCATATGTATTTAGCTGCTTGTAAGCATCCCCATAAACTATTAAGCTGAAGGCCACTTGATGGCTTTGTATTGTTTTTAAAATAAATATTAGCTAAAAATCCAATTCATCAAAAGACCTTATTGACTTATTTTCATATTTTTTTTGGGCGCTGATACATTTTTTATGTATTCCAGTTTTGTTTGTTTTTTATTTGTGTGCAAATAGCTTTTGAACTTACCGTGTGATATTTGGTTATAATAGCTGTGCTCGACTCATCAAGCGTTGGCGAGTAGTGAATCAACGATCACTTTATATGGCAGCTCTATGCCATAGTAGTTCGATTTGAACAATTTTTTCGTCGATTGTAGCTTTGTCTTAGGCGAAACTCTACGCAAGATTTCGTGCAAATATGTTCACAAATAAAAAAGTTTTTCGTACAAAGACTGCAGCTTGATCGTTCAGTTAGTATGGCAGCTATATGCTATAGTGAAACGATGCTAATTTTATTTTTGGAAATTATTGCTTTGCCCAAGGCTGTTACGTATGCCAGATTTTGTGAAGATATCTTGCCAAATAAACAAGTTTTCCTTACAAGAGCTTGGTTTCGTTCGTTCAGTTTGTATGGTATAGTATAGTATACTATACTGGTATATATATTGTATAGTATAGTTTGTAACGTATAGTTGTCTGATATAGCAGGCACTAAAAGAGCAATAGCTTCTTGTGGAGAATGCGATGTATGCGAAATTTCAGATCAATATCTCACAAGTTGAGGACCTAATATGTATAGAGAAAAGCGGATGTACCAGTAAATGAACGTAGCTAAAATAACGGGTTTTCAATAAGAGCGCTATACATATTATTTCTGTGCAAGTACATTTGTTGCCATTATGTATGGAACTCGATTTCGTTTGCATGTCCTTCAGGGACACGCTTGCAGAAGTCCAGACGCTAAAACCAATTTCGACGAAGCATAAGTCGGCCGATACTGCTGTAATGTCACGTTCGATATTCGTACGAAGTTCATCTTGTTGCGGGCTTGTTGTCATAGACTTGCTTGACATAGCCTCACAGGAAATAGTCTAACGGCGTCAAATCGCATGACTGAGGCAGCCAATTGACTGCGCCATTTCGTGAGATAACAGGTAAGTAAGATAACCAAACTTGGTTTTCTACAAAAAGATTGTGACAATCGCTGTGTGGCTTGTGGCGCCGTCCTGTTGGAAACACATATTGTCCAAGTCCATATCATCCAATTCGGGCCAAAAATATTCCGTTATCGTTAAGCGGTAGCGATTTCCATTCACAGTAAGAAGCCGGCGTTGATCATTACGGTAGAAATGCAGCCTATAAACCGCTCCAAACCGTAATTTTTTCGGGATGCAATGTACTGCATGTTTTTGCTTATTGACGAATCCATTCAGGCAGAAATGAGCCTCATCGCTAAAGGTGATTTTTCAATGAAAATTCAGATCATTTTCAAGTTGTTGCTCTGCACAATTCACGAACATACGACGATTCTGGTGATCAGTTCTTCCGACAATTTGACCTTCTAAGCCTTGATTTTGTCCAAAATCTTTTCGCAAAATTCGCCACAACGACGTCATAGAGATGTCCAACGCTTGAGAACGACGTGTGAGAGACTGATTCGGGCACTTCTTTGTCTCACTGGCACGGGAACATTTTGTACTGTACCTGCGGATTCAAAATTTTCCACTAGACGCTCAATTGTTGATCTGACCTCACAATTGTGACGACCATAAATTGGACGTAGCGCTCTTAAAGTTGAGGCCAGTGACTCCGAATTTCGGTAGTAAATCTTAATAATTTCGACTCATTATTGAATCGTATATCGTTTCATGATGAAATGGCAAACTTTACTGAAGAGAAATGTTAAAATAACGGGGAAAAATGCGATCGTTTGCTGCCCCTATCGATATAATTTCATAGCGTCCTTATTGAAAACACCGTTATACTATATGTATAGGGTCACCGACGTTTTCATCTGGCTGCTAAAATTCGTCTAAAATATGTAAAACAAAACTTCGGCTCATTGGTGAGCGGTTAAGACAGTTTAATGATGCAACTGCATACTCAACGGATTTATATTTTGTATTTATAAGCTCATAAACTTTTCCAAATTTTTTCCTTGAACATTCAAAGGCCTGTTAAGAGCATTTTGTGGTTCATACGACAAGAGATATCTTTTTACAGTGAGACTTACTGCTGATACCAACTTAATATTATTCAAGTTTTCGATTAGAAGTTTTGATACCTGCCACCTGCAACTCTTTCATATACTAATATGCTCTGCAAGGAAAAACTTTTGCCATCGTTCCACTCCTGAAGTACATTAACTTACCCTACTCAGTTACTATTTTGGTAAACTTTTGGGCTTTAAGAAATACATTTTGGAAAAATAATCTTTATTTTTTAAGTTCCTTAGACAGTTAGTGGTCATTTTATTCTCCCTCTTGACCTTGATTATTTCTGCGTACTTCAGCTTCGAGACAATTACTTATTAAAATTTTCAAGATCCCTTGAAGTAGGCAAAGTTAAGTTAGGTTGTCCGTTGTAATGGCAAATGGATGTTAATTAGTATTACGAGCTGCATTTTACGCTTTTTGCTACTTCATCCAGTCCCTTGAACTGCAATGCTCTTAGTTAGCCAAGCCGAGTTTTGGATAAGGCCTGACATAAGCAAAGCATGAGTCCCAGCGTCGGTCTGATGCCTACTACCATGTATTTTCGGCATGCGTTATCGTTCCTAATGTTCATATGGCTTACATTTGATGCTAGTAAGTTGCGATCTGCGACTAGGCGAACAACTTTCAAGGCCATATGAGTAGTACGCTTGCGTGCTTTCCTTCTGCTTCCACGCATATGATCTTAACGATTCTGTACGCCCTTAATGCATTCCATTTCATCCTGATCCGTCTGTCAGCCCTCGGGTGTTTCAATCACGGGGTCTTGTACATCGTTGTAAAGGTTTAGCCAATACTGCCGATTGGCGTATAAAGTTCAGAGCGCTATTCATCACGTTGCGAATTGTGTCTAGGAACTAGTTTCGATATGTTATCTGCATTAGCTCTCGGTTTGGCTGCTCTTCCTTCAAATTTTGACAGAAGCTTATTTGCTAAAAGTGACCACAGGAGAGGTTTGCGCTAATCTGAGCAATCTAGCATCGTTCCATTCTGCATTAATATTCCTGCAGTTTTTCAGGGATTTTATCCTCGTTATGATGGTGGGTTCTATCGCGGCTCCTTCAGACTATAAATGATTGCACCATTGGAAGCATTATTAAATGCTACGCTCATGTTAAGAAAGATCCTCAGTGCTTACTTTTTACGCTCCAGTTTCTACTTAATTTTAAGGTTAACAAATGAAATGCCATCTCAGTGGATCTCATATAAGCGTGTTGAGCTTTCGAAGTTTGGTTGGTCGAAGGAATCTTGTCCTTAATGTAGGTACCTATAAACTTTTCGAGTGTCTGGAGAAGGTGTAAGTTTTGACTTACTGCTCTATATTTTTTCGAATAAAGGGGACGACTTCGCCCGCCTTTGGTATGAATATGACCTGCGTCTCTCTCCAAAGTATACAAAATTTCCTTGTAAACAAGGAACATAATATATATTTTATGAATAAGATATAACACCGATCTTTAGACGAACGCATGGCAGCATGGGTCGGTTAACTGGTTCTCAGCACAATCAAAAGCTGAGCCATAGAAAGCGCATGTAACAGATTTGCCAAAAATTCCGCCTCCACTTTTGGATGTTCGTTGGGTATTCCTTGCATATATGTAGGTACGTGTGTCGCTGGTCAATATCACGCGGGCAACTAAAAGCACGAACGTGCCACCAAGTAATTGCTGCGGATTTCTAAAGCAATTAGAAGCGCTAATTGCTAAAGAGAATACTCCCAACACTTTTCGCTTGTTTTTATTTCACATTGTTCCAAGTGATCCAGCATAACGGGAAGGGACAGTAAATTTTGAATAGAAGTTTCCATTATGTAAATCAAGTAAATAGAGTAGCGCGAAAATACGTTGAGTAATGAGAAGCTTTTGCTTTGCTTTGTATTTACATATTAATCGCATAAAATCGTGGAATTCATTCAGTCCAAAAGTATTTATTTAAATAGAGATTAATACCAAACTTTTATATTTTGATTATAATATAATTAATATATGAAATGAGAATGGAGACATAGATTGAATTTACTGATTCTACTTGAAGAATACTCCTGTCCTTGATTGGCTCTCAAGAAATGCTAGACGGTTAGAATTTTGAGTATTTAATAAATGAGGAAGAGTAAGCCACAAAAAGCTCGTTCAATTATTCCTAATTCAAAGCCAAAGAAGAGCTGTTAAGCTTATGTCATCACAAATTATGATTTATTAGAGCCTACTTCAATCAAAATCCCACATCTTTGTTGCTTAAATTACTCTTAAAACACCACATGATCTTTGGTAGAAGCCATTATCTCCAGTTCTGTAGCTAGCTCCCAAATCAGTTGGCTAGAAACTAATCATGCTGTGTTCAAACTGATTTTGCAAGAACGTCATGTGATCTATCGACTTTGAGACTACTATGGTCACTAGTGTTGAAGGTACAGCGTCTGGTTCTACTCCCGATATCAAAGAAACCACCAGAAGCACCTTCATCGTACCGACCTTTCTTTACCTTATGCTCGACACAATGGGTAAAGTGTATGCAAATATAATACGAAACCGCTTGGAGTTAGCAATCTAGGAAGCCGGCGGATTATTAGAGATACTATGGTTTTATTCCAAAGATATCTACTATTGATGCTGTACGAGAAGTCGTTGATACTGCAAAATGTGCATTAAGTGGCAAAAGATGGAAAAGTGCCACAAAAAACACAGCAAAGTGGGCACACATAATCAAAACCTTAATGAAATACGTGCCCCTGAATACCTCATAAATAGAGTTACTTTAAAAATAGAAAGCTGATTTATGGTACGCACGAAGGCACCAAAAGCTATTCTATCTCGAGTGGAGTACCCCAAGTCTCAGCATTAGACCCGGTTCTATAATATTTCATGTAAATATGACGGGGTGTTAAGAAGACAGCAACCACAAGACATGAAACTAATAGCATTTGTGACCGTTCTCATCATGGCAGTGGCTAAACAATTAGCCTATCTAAGAAACAAATGCAATGAGTTCTTAAATGCTCTGTGCCAATGGTTCTCTTCAGTGAGTCTAAAACTGGCTGAACACAAAACAGAAGTCTTACTCATAAGCAACGGAAAGGTGGAAGAACGAATAGAGCTCACCATAGGGGAGTGCAAGTTTACCTTACAGCCCCAGCTGAAGTACATGGGAATCATATTAAACTGCAAACTGAAATTTAAAGAACACTTAGCATATACTTCAAGCAAAGCAAACAAAATTTATAATGCCCTATCGAGATTATTGACCAATAAAGACTGCGTGCGTTCCAGCCGGCGATTTTTAATAGCGGAAGCAATGAGTTCCGTAATATTGTATGCAGCACTAGTATGTATGTAGACAATGGATATAAAAGCGTATGCTAAACAAATAATTCCAGCGCATATGCTTTCTGCAACTGGAGTAATAAGTGCTTTCCGGACTATATCAACCGACGCTGCTGAAGTATTAGCCGGTATGCCACCCATTGATATCCAGGGAGATGAACTCGAGCGATTATATCAGCTATCGGCGCCTAAAGTAGTATCGTCGAATATATATAGAGGACATCAACAAGAGCATCAAAATATGGCAGCAGCGTCCTCATCAAAGGTCGCTGAACTTACGAATTTATTCCAAAATATCCACTCGTGGATAGACAACATGGGGATATGGAATAATACAAATACTCAGTGGACATGGATGCTTTAGAAGCTAGCTTAACGGATTCCACATTGACATTATTACCAACTGTTCAACATGTTTCTGAATATGTATTATTTTTTCCCCTCGCTTTTCAAATGCAAGGCAAACTTAAAACCACACTCGGTGGTAGTTTTACGGTCGAAAATTGAGCGACACTTAAGTGTCAATCGACTGAGAAATGGAAAGCTGTTAGCCAGGCGTCTGCTTTCCTAATGAGAAAACTGAGACTTTTTCAACAGATTAGGCGTCTGTCAATCTGCCCAATAGAGAATACTTAAATGTCTTGTCTCTCTCGCAGTAATACATAATCAATGGTTTCGTGGCAGAGTCTTTAGTTGAAAATTGGTTTAAAGTTCCGCACTTCGGCTTTCGATGATTCCCACTACTATAAAAAAGGCATTCGTGTGACCAGTATACATACAATATTTGGTGAACTTAACAAATTTTATCGTGTTGGATTTCACACAATCTCTCCATCGCTGAAAAAATATTCGTGTCGAGAGGTGGATAGATTAATCTTCACTACTCTAATGAGAGTTCTCACATATTGACTGAAAGAACTACATTTTTGAGAACTCTAAACATCGATTTGACGGGTAATCTAACGTCTAGCCCTGACTTGGCAATGAATGCATTTCTTTGAATCCCGTATGTAATAAGTAAAGTAAAAGGTCAACGTTTTTCGACATCTGAAGAGGCGGTGGATGCGTTCAGAACGCTTGTTTGAGAGATACCTCAATCAGAGTGGCAAAAGTTCTTCGTCAGTTGGTCCATATAGGGTTGCATAGATCTTTGAAAAACAATAAAGCGATTGTGCGTGATTGTTGTTGTTATCTAGTCTCGAAATATAAAAAGCAATCCTCGTAGCACACAAATCACCGTCAAACTAATTACTCTTGTGTTAGTGTCACTAATTATAGAAATCTTATATCGTTATATTTAGATATATACTAAACAAAATGATGATATGAAGTGCCGCTCCAAAGCACTTTCGCGTGTAAATAAAGGCCGGAATCAATATATATCAATCACATATGAACATGCAGATATTCACATATGTATATGTATCATTTAGGCAACTTCACTCGTTACTGTTTTTATATTTACCAGCACCGCGGGAGCCCTAAGTATAAATCCGCCATAGCTACCAACAGCAAGGCAATCATACTAACCACTTTAATGGCTCTGCAAATTAACTCAGCACGGCTTAATTCGTTTCGATTCGATGAATGACAGACCGACTGTGACAACGGGGTAAATTGCAGAGGCATCGTAGGCAGGAAATTAAAGGAAATTGCAGAATGACAGCACTATAAGTGAGCATCAAGCGAAAATCAAGTCGCAATGCGCGAGGTGAGGTAACGCGCTACACCCGCTCAGCAGTCGCAGCATTAACTACTCAATACAGTAATTAATCGTAGTGATGTCAAGCCTGTTCCAGTCGTGGCAGATGTCGCAGCTCGCGTGAGACACGTTGGCTGAGAGGCGCATAAATAGGAGTGGAAACGGAAGATGTCTGCTGGTGTGGCTGAGCTCAAACGCCGTTGGCAGTAAGTTGCATAGATTGCGTTTCCGGCTTACTTATCGCGGCATTTCGATGTCTAATCGTTATATTTTCTACGTATACACAGAAGTCAACCGGTATATCGACTTTTGTGGTAGGGTTTCCTTAAGTTAATATTACTTTAAGTTTATCTCTCCAGTGAAAAGCTGAACGGCGTGAGTTTTCCATGGTTATTTAATGAAAATTAGTCGTCAAAGTTGAAAGATCAAAGCAAGTATAAGATCGACTGGATTTGTGAATTTAAATATTATTTCATGTGCAGTCCTTCAGTTCTTTTTTTACGTCATCACTATACATAGCCACAAGAATGATAAGTTTCATTCTCAAAAATATCCATATTGCCACGTACTCAGAACGGAGCATCCGCTACAGACAGACAGGATACACTGAAACTTCCGATAGTCGTATCTCCTTATTTGATTTTCCGAAAATATTCTTCAGTTGACACGCCTCCGTTTTTTTTTATTCAATATAGTTCTCTTCATGGGTCATACACTGATTATATGTAGCGACCTTCCAACTTTTCTATATCATTTTTGTAGTACCATTTGTCTTTTGCTTCAAAATATGAATCAGTTTCGGCGATCACCTCCTCTTTCGACGATAATCTCTTTCTAGCAGGTATTCTTTTGAGATCTGAGAATAGGAAATAGTCGCTAGGAGCCAGGTCTGGAAAATACGGTGGATGCGGAAGCAATTCGAAGCCTGGATTTTTGGCCATCGTTTTCACTGATTTGTGACACCGTGCATTGACTGGTGAAACAGCACTCACTATTTCTCAAATGCGGCCACTTTTCGATGATTTTATCCTACAAATAATCAAATTACGCTATATGATAGTCGCTGTCTCAAGGTAGTCAATAAAAATTATTCAATGTGCATCCCAAATTACAGACGCCATGACCTTATCACCAGACTGTTGCTTTTTCCCAGGCTTCGGAGCGGGTTCATTATGTGCAGTCCTTTCGGATGACTGTCTATTGTTCTTTGGTGTGAAATGGTGGAGCAATGTTTCATCCACTGTCATACTTCGACGCCAGAACTAGGGTTTATTATGTTAGAACATCTCAAAACACTGTTCTGAGTCATTAACTCGTCGTATTTTTGGTCAAAAGGATGTACACATGTCGTGGTCAAATCGCGATGAAGTGGCACAAAACTGTCCAAGCCAGTGTTGACGGTCAGGAAGGTTTGCTCTATGTTGGTCGGCTCCTCTGTGATCAAACTCTCAATTTAAAACTATACTATTAACAATTGGACTGCCCAGAAGCGGCCAGCTTTGGCAAATGTGAGTATAATTGTGTATAACGCTGCTCCATAAACATCGATAGTGCCTCGGTACAAACTACAGAAGGTTCTGATGAATCCACCTTACTGTCCAGACCTTCAAATAAGTGATTACGTACCGCCCTGTTTCCGCTTATGTCACCATCTATGCCGAAGATTTTGTAGCTGAAAAGCCCAACTCAAGTGAAGCCTGTAAAATCGACTGTTCCAGTTTTTTGTCAATAGAGTTGATCGTGTATCCAACATTAGAAAACCGCAGCCAAAAAGCCAACAAGAGAATGAAGCAGTACATATTTGACTAAAATGGTTATTGATACTATGATATATGAACTATTCTAAATAATACCCTCAATTTAATGGAGAAAAATGGAGTTATTTTACAAGTTCTTTTGCATATTTGATCAGAAACCAATTTGAATATAGACGACCTCTATTCAGCAAAATCAGCGACGCTAATAGACCATCGTTCCCACGACAGTCGGGTCTACGTAATTGTAACGGACACGGTTTTTTATCCAGTCAAGGACTGTTAGCTCGACTGAATTCTGCCGCTACAACAACAGACCACCTCGGCGTTGTTCAAGAATATTTTTTTAATGAATTATGTATATAGACCAAATGTTTTGCGATTAATGCTATAGCTGGCTCAGGATCTAGAGTTAAATATTACTGTAGTAATGCTTGAGATCATATCTATAATAGACCTGTCAACATTTTAGAAAAAACGATAGCTAAATATTGTAAAACTTCTGTACTTATAAACTCTTTTTGAAAAAATGTGACACCCTGTCCTACTAAAGTTACGTATACGCCACCGCTCTTCACATACGTACATGCTAAGAAAAACTTGTTTACCCTTAGGAACAACAAACGAAATTGACTTAATTTTTAATGAGTTCGAGAGCACCAAAGGTGCGCTAATGTTCAATGGAATTCAAACTTTCTTTGCATTGAGAAAAAATTACACGAAGAAGAAGCAGAAGAAGGTGAAGAAAAAACACGAATTAGACAAATCGCAGAGTGCAGAGTGTCTTAGCAGATAGAAGCCAACAAACGAGTGATGGCACTGTGTTGGCAGCAAAGTGCTGTAACTTAATATAAAGGCAGCCAAACCGAAGAATGAATAACAATAAAAAGGAGAATGAAAGAAATTAAAATCACAGAAGAGAAGCGTATGTATGCGTTGCATGCAACGCATCAGCTAACAAATGGGGCGGCTGCTGACGCGCAGCGCAATAAATTTCGCACAAACTTTGGGCAGCAGAGGCAGCGCTGCGCACAAACTAGGTACAAACAATAACAAAATCAAAAAAGAACAAAAACAAAAACAACCAAGGCAAAAACCAAAAAAGGAAAAAGATCGGGAACGGGATCGCAGGCGCAAAATATAAGCAGCGGCAGCAGTGTTGCAAGCGAAACCAGTGAAAAACTGCAGACATTGAGGAGATGTTCAGAAGTTCGCGCTGCTACGCCTCTTTTCGATTGCTTGCGGGCCATGTGGGCGTGTCTGTAGAAATGTCTGAGCTATTGCTTGTACAAATATATGTATGACTTGTGTCTGTGTGTGTGCATGTGCCTTGCTCACTTGGCAGCGGCTTAGAAAACTTTCTGGCAGCGCAATGAATAATTAAGAACGGAAACGGAAACGTCCGCTAAAGCCAATAAAGCCAACGCCCAGCTGCTTTTGCGACCAACACGACCAGCCAAGCCACTGGCGTGCATTGCCTTCACCAATTTCATCTTGACGCGCAAAACCTTGTGCAACACAGTTTGTGTGTTGTTTGTTGTTGGCACCAACAAATGATAACAGCCAGCCGAGTCTCAAGTCAGGCCAGGCCGGCAGTTCAAAAGGTGGGGTGGCTGGCTGGAGCGGCGCCCAAAGGGTAGCAAAAGAGCGCCGCAAGTGGCCACAAGTGCAGCCAAAACTGGTCAGAAGGCCAAAAACAAGCAGCAGCAACAGCACCAAAAACAACAACGATAGCAATAGCGATTACAAGAACAGCAGCAACACAAAAGGGCCAACGCCATGCAATCAACTAACTTGGCTGACAAGTCAAGCAAAAAGGCCAGAAATGCTAAGTCGCGCGAACTTTCTGCAACCGCTTTTCATTGTGATTTTGATTTCATTGTTGTCCCCACACACACACACACACACATATATTTAAGTGCTGTTCCTCATGTGTGCGTTTGTCAGTCGCCGGTAAGCATTTGCACAAAGCCTTCTTCGACGGCAAATCAAAAAAGAAGAAGTGCTGGGAACAGCTCGTGCATGTTTGTGGTGTTTTTGTGGCTTTTGGCTGGCAACGAGTTAGATTTTTGTTCGCCTATGAATGTTTAAAAGTCTACAACAACACCAGTAAGTACCACAAAAGCAATCGCATTCTAAGCAACGCCTCGAAACAATATGCTCTGGCAGCGCTGCTGCGTTTATCACCAACTTTCTCACAATAATATTTCGATAATGAGACGCACGAGGGTGCCACAGAAGTTCAGAACGTGCGCCCATTGCCCTGGCTGTGTGGCAAATGGCTGCTTTATTGCATTGCCATTGAAATCAATTGACAGAACGCTGCACGAGGAAAATAAGAGATGCTGCTTTACAGGCTTCAAAACAGCTGCCTCATACTTTTTATAGAGATATTTTTGCGGGCTGCAGTTGAGATGCGCACAGCATTCATTAAGGATCGCTTGGGTCTTTTCGATATTCAATTATCAAAAAAAAAAAAAAACAAAGAAATATTGCTGAAAGGTTCGGCTCTTATTGCAGAACTTTTTTAATTGACAAGATATCTGCATGAAAGTCCTTATGTGTAATTGTTCAAGGCAACCCTACAATGTCAGCTTAAATTACAAAGATCCAACTACTATTACATATGGCTGCCATAAAAACCGATCGATCAAAATGAAGAAAAGGATCCTTTTATACATATTTATGCTAACAGAGATGCACCTGGGAAGTGTATTTGACTTCACAGAAGTTAACGCTACCGGAGGTATTTTAGCCAGTGGCGGATTCAGAGGGGAGAAATGGAGGACATTTCCCCTCCCAAGGGCTGAATGGCTTATTTATAGTTTTACTTCTCTGAAAAATATGAGGTAACCGAAATATAACCCATAAATTTGCTTTTTTATTTCAGAAACAAAATAAATCCTTTTTATACCTTGTTAGGAAAAGCCCATATTAATATCAAAGTAACATGCACAAGATATCCAATTGTAAGACGCTGGAAACAGAACAATGAAAATTGTACACCTAATTTGCAGTCTCGCCGGCAGAACTCTATTTTGTTGTACTTTATCCCTACAAAAAAGGGGAAATGAAAATGAAAACGTGTTGTACGGCTCATCTGCTGAAGCATCACATAAGGACAACCCTTCATCATTTATAGGCTTCTAATGTTGAAGTTAACTTGTCAAAAGACGTAGACAATTATTTGGGACAGAGTACGATCACTTGAAGAAAGTTCTCTTCGAAAATCGCTGGATTCCTCCTGAAGATTACACATTCCCCTTTCTAAGAGAGCTGTGTGTGGTAAAGAAATAAGAAATGAAGAAATTATGTCTCCCGGAAACATTTCCTATCTGCTGTAAAAACAGGGTTATTCTGTAAATATTGTCTCATCTTGAAAGAGGCTATCGAGTTAGTCTTGTTCTTAGCGTATTTGCAACTCAGCCATTGACCAACTTTAAGATATTAGTAGGGACCAAAGACGTTTTAGAACTTCAGCAAACTATACCTATCGTAAGAATGCAATGGCTGTGGGAGAAAATTTTCTGTGGAACTATCACAATCTTCTATGATTGTTAGCGGACACACCCCAACTAATGAAGGGTTATCCCTCACTTTAGTTGCCCTAGGATGAATTGTTCTTGGCAAGAAAGCAGCGTGAAAGGCAGGACGCTGCCGTGCGCAAATTTGAATTTATAATTGGGATTTTATGCGTGTGTAATATTATATCCTTAACACACATTCACTCAGCAGTATTAAACATGATATATGTATGTATATCTGATAGATAGGCTACTGGTAACGTTCCATTTTCACTCCCTTATTCAGGCACGAAAAAGTGGCAGCAGGACTGAAAGTTGACGAAGAAAACTAAGAATCTGCAAAATCCGACAAACAAAACACGAAAATTTCTGCGTGAGAACTTACGAAGAATACTACAGAGTCTCAGTTTTCATTCCTCTGTTGTATACAATCGGCTTAGATTTGAAGACGCCCTTTACTAGAAAAGTACTGTATGAATTTCCACTGAGTTTGCTGCTTCCAGATAAAGTATGAGTTATGAGAAACAAAGGAATGGAAAATTCTATTGACTGCTTGATAAATATCTATATATAAATGGACTTTTGAATAATGACAACCTCGTGCGACGTTTGAAGTTCAAAGGCGAACTTGATCATTGCCTGTGCCGTTGAGAGAAGAAGCAAAAGTCAAAAGGCAACAAGTTTCTAACTGTTGCATTAGAAACATTGAAGAACGGCGATGTTCCATAGAACTATACCCCATAACTCCTGCTTTTCTTCGCATAGTCTTCACACTTGCTGTGATGAATGCGAGCTTTGACCGCTCTTTTTCGCCACTTTGCCGCATGAAAACGTGGCTGAGAACGAATATGCTTCAAGACAGGTTGGCATGACATTGAAGTCACTGCAGAAGAGCATCTCTACAGATTGTTAAAAATTGGCTCACATCACTTTGTTTTGTGAAAATTTTCTATTCAATACACGAACGGACTACAGTATCATACATGCCAATAAAGTATATCACTCGCACGGTTATTCACCTTAATTTTCTGTTTTGAGATGTCAATTTTAGGCAACTCGACTTGTTCAGAATAAGATTTAGAGAAAACTCAAGGCTTTAGAATCCCTTGACTGTAAACTGTGACTGCATTCCCGCTTCTCTGAAGAAGCAAATAAAATTTTGATATTAACCTAAGGTGTGTTTTATATGTGGATCATTTTCATAATTTCTCTAAAAGTATCCCAGTCCAAATCAGTATTTCAGCGTGAAAAATTTAGATTAATGGCTTTAATATAAGAAAAAAATGTTGCCTAAAAATAAAAGAACTTTAACGGTGAATATCTTTTAAATGTTTTTCTTCTCTACTGACGTAGACTCTGCTATAGCCGTGTATAGCTTTTAAATTATTAGGTTTACGAAAATATCATAGGTAAATCATTCAATTTCCTATAAAGTTTATGAAACGTGATTTTTTGTAGTTGGGGGTGAGATTTCAATTTTTTAGCTGATAATAAAACAAAACAAAAAAATTTACTAGAAAGACTTTCTTAGAGCTGTCTAAAAACCTATTCTTCAGAGTAACAAGCGAACAAAAAGTTATCATATTTTTTTTACTCACCCTAATATACAGAAAATTTGTGCCAAAGCACATTTTCAATTTTCTGCTATGAAAGTTTAAAAATTGTTCCACAATATTAAAATATGCCCAAATACCGCAGCAGTCAGCAACTAATTTGTTGCATGACATGGCGTATACGTTACCGCAGCAATAACACGAAATCATGCGCTCGCACAGGGCGTATACGTAACCTGAACGAAGTACGTGAAATAAATGTAATGCCACGCTGCCAAAACGCTAATAACATTGTGCAGTGAGAAGTGTAATGCAATTTTTCTGCTTTAGCGATTCGATGGCTGCGCGTTGGCCTGCAAAACAAAAAATCATGATAACGAAAAACAAAAAACAATAACGCAGAAGCAACAACTACAAACATACCTACAGTGTAAGCCCGCGCTAGCCGCTGGTACGAATTTGGCAGCGACCAAACGTGATTGCATTACGGCGAGCGATCAAACAGATATTATGATTTCAATAAATGTACATATGTATGTATGTGTGTGTATGTGTGTTTATGCTTATTTCTAGCGCATGGAAATTGCTTTTCACATACACACATATGCGAATGCGGTTTTTAATTAAAATTATATGCTTAGCGCTTAGCATCTAAATGCATCAGCGCGCTTCATTGCCGAAGCGTTAAGTTTGTAATGAAATCAAATGCGTAAATAATAATCAAATTTGTTTGTTGTTGTTGTCTTTTTTCTATCTAATAGTCAAAGCGCGTGGGCAAAGTGAAAGTTTTGTAACCGCCGGCTTTTTTTTTACAGCCACTCAAACACATATACACATACATACAGTGTTAGTGGCCGTTGCGGTAAACCCTTGCTGCGTCTTTACCCTTCCAAACGAGCGCCAAAGGGGAGCGTGCAAATTCAATTAAATCACAGAAATCAGCTGCTTTGCCAGTGTGGCAAGTACTGCGTAGGTTTGGGAAAATGCGTAATTTTATTAGCAACGCGCAGTTTGCGCCTCAGTGACGCTGTGCGGCTGGTTTGCTGCGTGCAATTTGTAGTTGTTGTTGTTTTTGTAATTATTTTTAGCTTGTTTTACAAAGCATTTGCGTTTTAATGCTTTGCTTGCAGTTGTTGCAGTCGATTTGTTTGTTGTTGTTGTTGGTGTTAGTTTCGCTGAAGTGTTTGTTGTTGCTGTTGTTGTTGTAATTATATTCGGCTTACTTTACGCGGCATTTTCGTTTGAGCGCTTTCTTTACGGTTATTGAAATCTCTTTGTTGTTGTTGATTTTGTTGTTGCGTTGTGTTGTTGTTTTGTTATAGTATCATCATTATTGCTGTTGTTTTTGTAAGTGATTTAAGTTTAAAAGAGCTTTTTGTAGTGTTCTTTAAACATTTGTTGTTGTTGTTTTTGAATACAAATTTTGACCAGCCTTCTGTTGTTGCAACATTCGTTGGTATTGTTGTGTTACTATCCAGAATTGTATTTTTATATTGTATAATGTTTTGTTGTTGTTGTTATAACATATATTGTTGTTTTTGTTGCATTTTTTGTTTTTTAATATGCTTTGTTCCTGTTGTTCCTGTTGTTGTTTTTTGTTTTGTTGTTTTATTTTTTGTTGCTGCAATATTCGTATTGTTTTTGGGATGGGATCAGAAATAGTTTTTGTTATTGTTTTTGTTTCAATTGTTTCTGCATTTTGTTGAAAATAGAAATAGTTTTTGTTATTGTTGTTATTGTTTTTTTTCAACTGGTTTTGTATTTTGTTGCAACATTTTTAGTGTTGTTGTTGTGCGCTCAGATATAGTTTTAATTATCGTTATTGTTTCAATTATTTTTGTATGTTTTAATATATTTTGTTGTTGTTGTTACTGTTACATCTGTCGCTGTCCCTTGACAGTACATTGCTGCTTTGAATGTACTAACCTTTTGTTGCTGCAACATTTGTTATTGTTGTTGGAGGATTAGTTTTACTAGTTGTTTTTGCTGTTGTTGCTTTCTCGCTCGTTATTTAATATCTATTTTAGCGCATAGCACCCTCTCATCATCAATTGGCAAATCAATGTTGCATGCCACATACAAACGGTATGTATGACACAAACACATGTGTATGTTAGTTACTTGCAACATTTTGCTGCGCAGGCATTAAACGCGGTCATTTCTGCCACATTGCGGCTGTGTTGCATTACCAATGCTACTCTTGCACTCTTATGTAATTTGCTAAATGCAAATTTCGCATTGCCACCAATTACACTCATACCACGGTATCTGTGCATGTATCGTTAGATAGCCTTTAATTAAAACTCACCTGCCACTTGCCACACGCCACTAGCCACACAACACTCCCTTCGCTGGTCTAATTTGATTCAGCATTATCGTGTTACTTGCAACTGCGTTTATTTGTTGCAAATTGTGGAAAATTAATTTGTTGCACATACATATCGTCTGGCAACATAAGAGCGATATACATTTTTTGGGGTAACTTAGTGCATAACCGGAAATAGGTGAAACTGTCGAGTTTCCACTTCAATGAAATCCGCTGTGGGACCATGTTTTTTTTTTAGGATCCATTGGTTGCTCTGGAGACCTCTTTATCAAAACTCAGTAATACTTGCATACTCGGTGGGGCCCAAATATCTGAAGAACCACTACTTTTTCCATAACAGGTAGTACAATTACGCACATATTGGCTCATAACCGAATCTAGGATAAAGGTCAATTGCAAACTTAGCAAGTGTTACTATTCAATAAATGAAGAAAAGGAGTGTGATCTTCGATCAGACTTAAAGTTGAGATAAGCCGGAACATCAGCAAAGAAATGAAATTTTCGAATTTTTAGTTTCCCTGTTCAAAGAAAGATATATTATTCGCATCTTATATGACTAATCTTTATTCCTAGTTTGATGCAATCAAGCTGCTATGTTTCGAAAAACTGTAGCCCTTACTAATATCTGCACAAGAAAGACAGATAACCTTATAACCAGGACTGCTATTTTCACAATAATATCCACAAAAACTCTGATCAGTCAAAGCATAAAATACGGTTACCAGCGGCCTATTCATATTATTTTACCTGTGCAAATAATAAAAACAGGCTTCCCACCTTCATATCCATATTCACTCCTTAAAGTTAGGTTAGATTAATCTGGTAGGCCAATAAGTCACGCATAGAACGGCTTGGTTCTTTGAGGAGTAGTCATCGTTTAGGATACCTGCGCTTGATGAGAATTTTAACAGTCTCTGCGGTCTCACTATGGATACCTACTCCAATGTATGATGCTGTGGGGGCCCCAGATGCTTACACCGTCGTCTCGCCAATACGGGACGAGTGCACAAGAGATGCTCCATTATTTCCCCGGTGTCCTGTTCGAAACATTTCTGGTAGTCATCTCGATCTGACAGCCCCATTCAGTGACCAGTTAGGATTCCGATCATGTTCCCATAATTTCTTGTATCAAATGTTTTCCGATCTTTCCGATCTACCGTTTTGCACATGACTTTTACAGTCTTAGAGCTTGTTCAATGCTGTTTTGATTCATTTCTGAAGTAGATTAATTCCTTATAATAAGAAAAGTATTATGTTATGATCAAATATTGATTTTTATCCTTGGATAATTTGTGGTTTTTCATTTTCTGAAGAAAAAATACTTACATTTAGGCATGAGAAAAATGTCTTGAAAAGTTTTGAACATTATAAAGTCTTCCTGATATTGAATGTAAGCGATTAATATAAGTAGCTACCATTCATTTTTCTCTTGAAAAGCTTACAGTTATTTTATATAACGCTTGGCTTTTTAGACCTGTGATTTTCAAGAATAAATTAAACCATTTATTATTTAAGGTAAAAGCCAAGAATTTTGCTTTATTATAAGGAAAAAAACGATTTCTCATTATGTGACTGAGAGCCCTCATTTTCCACCACCCATTGCAGCACTTCGGGCCGTATGTCAACCATAATATGTCTTCCAAGTCGTCAATAGCCTGGAGCCTATCTGCTAAAACAAGTGACTTCACTTAACCCCACAAGAAAATACAGCACGATCGTGCAGTCCACACCACGAAACGAGACAATGCGCTCACCAAAGATTTTGATTAATAAATTGATTGTTTCGTGGCGTCGCTAGGTCGCTAACTACAACATCCTCCCATTCAGGCACGAAACAGTCAATGACCATGACCGTTTAACATTCTTTATTGGTTGTAACATTATAGCCGGTTAGAGCCAGCAATATGAGCCAATAATTTCCTCTAACTATAGAGAACCAAACGCCGGTTACATCAACATTATCCAATTCAGGCACAAAATTATTAATCATGGCTCAATAGCATTACCCGTTTACTCAAAAATTATCAACACTCCAAATGCGATAGCTTTCTTCATTAACATACGCATTAAATCAAAAATGAGCGTCAGCGCTGAACAAAATTTTCTTTTGAAAACCGAAATTAGTGGAGATCTCGTTTCACGTCAATTCAATTGAACGTGCGTCATAGGATTTTTGGAGCCTGCAAATCAACATCCATAAATCCTTCATTATGAAATGAAAAACCAAACAGAGTACAAATTGAGTAACAGCTTTCAAAAATAACAACTACGAAAAATGTATTGTTTCATTGAAACCAGACCTCTTTAAAAACAATCGTACCATATTTAGGTTGCATTTTATATTTCGGGATTCGAGTACAAAACAAAGTTTAAGCTTCGAAAATCGTTTTATTGCTTTTCAAAATATTCTCCTTTAATAGCTATTCACTTTCACATGTGTTTGAATCATTTATGGAAGCTCATTTGCCAGTCTGCATGAGGTATCTCCAAGACATGCGTTCTGAACGCACCAACCGCCTTTTCAGGTGTCTTAGTTAAATGAAGACTCTTAAAATCGATGTTTTGAGTACTCAAAAATGCAGTGGTTTCAGTCGAAGTGTGAGTATACGCGTTATCTTGGTGAAGAGTGATCCGTCTTCGGCGGTTGGCTTTTCTGATTTCTCGAAAGACAACTGACAAACAAATTGTTGCATATCGCTCAAAATATACTATTCTGCGTTATTTTCGTGACGTGGTTGCAACTTGTCCACTTTTGCTAAAAAAAAATAATTTAAAAAAAACGGGCATCCCTTTGCTTGGAAGTGCTTCATGCGCAAACAACTTTTGTTGAATTTGGCTCAGCTTGAAACACCAAAACAGTCTACTGCAGTTTAGTTTCGGGCTTATAGTCATAAATCCACGATTTATCACCTGTCACGTGGTCATAGACGTATTTCGATGCACCGTTATCGTATTTTGTTAACATTTCACTCGACCAATCGACACAAGCCATTTTTGAGCGACTGACAAATTGTGTGTTTTTCAATGTGAACATTTTTTTTGTACAGTCAAATGTTCTTGTAATATAAAATAGATGCAAATTTTACCAATCTATAGTTGTCTGAATCTCTTAATGGGTCACATGACGATCTTGCAATATCAGTTTTCACACAGCATCAATAGTTTTCAGAACAATAACTAGTTTTAACGCCCTTCACGAAATTCGTCTTGGAGTGATCTACGACCTTTATTGAATTCCCCAAACTATCGAAAAATATTGCTTCTTGATGGAGCATTAACGCCAAATATTTAATTAATATCATCGACGATATTGTTGTTGTAAAGCTAAGTCGAAAGTTGTAAAAAAAATAATCGCGCGAAATTTTTTCCGATTTAATTCCATTTTTTCATCGAGAAGAATATTTTAAGTTACTGTTAATAATACAAAAGCGTTTTTAGTATGTATAATATCAAAAATGTCAAACTTAACGATAAAGTTTGAATTCTCAGATTGCAACACTATGTAATGTTGCCAAGTCCGTAATATTAAAGGCAACCTACGTACATTCTAAACTGAAATTTGGTTACAGCCTGTTTTAGAAAAATACTTGTAATAAAATTAGACCAAGCAATACTTAACAAGCTATTAATACAAAATTTCCTACTTTAAAAAAATTGTGTTTCAAAAAGAAAGTGAGAAGAAATGCAATTTCGCTTAATTTATTATTTATGTATTTGTTAAAATGTTTGATGTTGCGTAGTTATTCACTCATATATTCCACTTTTAAAGTGTTAACCACTCGAATGACTGTCCAACTAAAATATGTAAATTTGAATATCATTGCATAAGCTTAAACATATTTTTGTAAATATTTATTAGAATTTTGGGATTTGTAGAAATTTATTCCAAATGCTATCATTTGCTACAGATATTCCGTTTCATTTATGTGAGTACTGTCAATGCACTTCGGCGAGCCACAACTACGAGCTTAGCACGAGCCCACTTGTAGGCATTTAAAATAGTAGGGTGGGTAAAATCGTAATATATTTTTATACTCTCGCAACAATGTTGCTAACGAGAGTATTATAGTTTTGTTCACATAACGGTTGTTTGTAAGTCCTAAAACTAAAAGAGTCAGGGTCAGGTATATAGGGTTATATATACCAAAGTGATCAGGGTGACGAGTAGAGTCGAAATCCGGATGTCTGTCTGTCCGTCCGTCCGTTTGTCCGTCCGTGCAAGCTGTAACTTGAGTAAAAATTGAGATATCATGATGAAACTTGGTACACATATTCCTTGGCTCCATAAGAAGGTTAAGTTCGAAGATGGGCAAAATCGGCCCACTGCCACGCCCACAAAATGGCGGAAACCGAAAACCTATAAAGTGTCATAACTAAGCCATAAATAACGATATTAAAGTGAAATTTGGCACAAAGGATCGCATTAGGGAGGGGCATATTTGGACGCAATTGTTTTGGAAAAGTGGGTGTGGCCCCGCCCCCTACTAAGTTTTTTGTACATATCTCGGAAACTACTATAGCTATGTCAACCAAAGTCTACAAAATCGTTTTCTTCAGGCATTTCCATATACAGTTCAAAAATGGAAGAAATCGGATAATAACCACGCCCACCTCCCATACAAAGGTTATGTTCAAAATCACTAAAAGTGCGTTAACCGACTAACAAAAAACGTCAGGAACACTAAATTTTACGGAAGAAGTGGCAGAAGGAAGCTGCACCCAGCCTTTTTTTAAAAATTGAAAATGGGCGTGGCGCCGCCCACTTATGGACCAAGAACCATATCTCAGGAGCTACTACACCGATTTCAATGAAAATCGGTACATAATATTTTCTTAACACCCTGATGACATGTACGAAATATGGGTGAAATCGGTTCACAACCACGCCTTCTTCCAATATAAAGCTATTTTGAATTCCATCTGATGTCTTCTCTGTATAATATATAGTACATAAGGAACCAATGATGATAGCGGAATAAAACTTTACAAAAATACGGTATTTGAAAAATATGTAAATGACGTATAATGAAATCTCGATTATCACTTTATCATGCGAAAGTATAAAATGTTCGGTGACACCCGAACTTAGCCCTTCCTTACTTGTTTATAAATATATACTTTGAAATTTCAAAATTGTAGAGAGTGTTTATTATTATTATGCAATAAAGAACTCGGTCGCTTAATACTAATAGAAAGATCCTCCGCTTGATTGATAGATGAGAAATGCACCACGACCTTAGCTGTATTATGCCCTATACGAAATCACAAAGACTCACCTACGCACTGCATATTGATAAAGTCCAATATGCTGCTGGGTTCTAGCGAAGCGATCCTCCGCTTTTCAATTTTCTTTTGTTTTTGGAAAAAAAGTCATATTTGATTATCTACTATTTCAAGAAAGTATCTCTCGTCTCATATACTTATTTGTAAAAATAACTGGAATTCTCAACAAAATTGGCTTCTAGAAAATGTTTCTTAAGCCACATCGATCAAATTTTATCGTAATAATTTTTTTAAGGAGTTATAAAATTCATGAAATTACATCCAAACTTTTCCTAAAACAATTGGGCTCTCATTCCTCATAACTAATAAAAGTAGTTATGAGTTACCAGATTGCAACACTAAACAACTTTTCAGAGTATTAAGTTGAAGAAACCTGGTTTTTGACACACCCTAATATATTTTCTGTAGTATATACACATATGCAATTGCCATGTAAAGTTAAGCGATATTTAATGCTTTGAAAGCTTTAACAATTATTCTCGTGACACACTTGTATGGCAAGGCCAGTATTGAACAAAAAACTGTTGAATATTTAGCTGGTTACTATAAAGCGATACATATTAAAGCACAGCGCATTAGGATAGGACTAGCATGATGGAAAATTATTACATGAAGTCATATATTTGCCACGCCTACAAAACATTGATATAAAAAAGCAAATAGCGGTGATATATTCAAATATATTGACATTTCAAGTGTAATTCAGTATTGGCGTACACGAGCTTAGAAAATTTTTTAAAAGTGGGCGTGGTCACTTTTTAGCATATTTTAATGTATGTAAATATCTTTTGATATATGTATTTAAGCTATCTGCTTCAAACTCGGTGAAAACGTTACATTTAATTTTTCTAAACTCTCGGTGATGTAGATGACCATCGAGTGATATCCACACCCAGCTTATAGAAAAGGGTATTCTTTGGAACAATTAATGCAATGATCCCTTAATGAAAAATACTCGAAACCGAAATAAGATTTAAAGGACTGTATACTGTATACCGAAATGTACAAATGTTAGGCAGTTAGTGCATGCACTTGTGTAGCCAGAATCAGAAAGAACAAGAGAGAGTATCGAAGAATCACCTAGATTCAGAGAGAAATTAAATGAACCACAGAGAAACAAAGAGAGCCATTGAGAACTAGTGAGAAGCAGGTAGATTCGCTGAACATCCACTGAAAACATGCGAGAGAAAAGTTGGTGGAGTTCCGAATAACTGAGAAACAGTGAGAACTCGAGGGAAAATGGCAGAACCTTTGAGTATCAGAGAGAGCCGTAATTTTATTACTCACAAACTAATTGAAGGATTTTAATCAAATTTCGTTTGAATAAATAAAAATAAAATAAAATTAGGGTTGTTATCCTAATACTCTCCATAGAACGTCATTTCGAAGTTAATTAAGTGATTTTTATTTACAATTCTCAAAAGATATTGAAATCAAATCTGGTAAAAATTGGTATGACTGTCTGTGCCAAATTTGATAACAAGATAATCATTAGTGTTTAGTATATGCTTGTTTGTCTGCAGTACATAAAGTGCATTCGGTGATTTTTACGATGAGTGAAATCATTCAACGAAGAAGTTGTGTGTGGAACCAAATTTCTGGTGTCGAAACGTTCAAAATGTTGTAAAAGGCATTAGGTGATAATTGTTTGTCGCGAGCAAATGTTTTTGATTGGTACAAATTACTCAAAGCGGGTCGCGAACGCGCTGACGATGAACTCATAGATCATCACGACCATCAACATCAACTGATGGTCAACACGTCAATAAAATAAAGGAATTGGTGCTTGGGAATCGACGAATAACAGTCAGAGATCTTACCGGCATCGGTGGAACCATTTTGAAAGATCATTTGAGCCGAAGGAAAGTGAAAGCATGATTGGTTCCATAATCATTTTTAATTGTAATTAAGGTTAACGTCTATGATACAATGCTTTGCGACTGCTAAGATGTCATGAAACGTATTATTGCTGTCGATAAGTCTTAGATCAATGCTTACAACCCGCCAACAGACGATCAATCGACCGAATATCGTGGCAAGGTGAGCTGAAGCCGAGAAATTAACGTTAAAGGAGCTCAAAAATCCAGGTTATCCTGACAGTCTTTTTCGATTGTCGAGGTGCTGCACACGCTGAAACTCTTTCGTCTGCCGAGACTGTCGACAAGGAATACTATTTGAGTATTATGTACCTTCGCATACTGAATTGATTCTTTGTGAGTTTTTTTCAATAAATATCGTGCACAACCATAGTATTCGTCTGACGTAGCTCCGTGTGACTTCTCTCTATTCAGCAAACTAAAACGACCGTTTTGAGTCAGTTGAAGACATTAAACTTGAATCGCTACTCAATAGATTACGACATAGATTTTGAAGGATAAATTAAGTATTTTAAAATTATGAATAAAGTCTTACTATTTTGCTTATAGTAGTATGAATTCGAAATAATTTTTGGAATTTGTAAATTTTTTTAATATTTTTTATTTTTCTTTTTTTTCCAATTTCTAATACTTCTTACTTTTTTTTTTAATAATAACCACCCTAATGTGAGGCTACAATAATAAACATATGCACAGAACTTGAATATAGTATGTGATTATATTTGTTTATTGGCTGTTACATATTTAATTGTGAATTTCGGTGATTTTCTCTTCACCATGGTCGGTGTAGCAGTGTGTGGCAGCATTGCCCAAAATTCAAATTGTATAAAATTTTTCACAGTTACGTAATATACATGCATATGTACGGGTAACACCGTATACATTGTTTTGGTCAATTAAGGGTATTAATATTTTATCGCATAATAATAGCTGTAAATTCGAATACAGATGCATACACAACAAACGTTTTCGAAATGTAAATTGGTAAGACTGCGATTATTTGGTTTTTAACACTTTTATTTGCTGCATATTAAAATTAATAATTTATAAGTTAATAGTTATTGCCGTCGCCGGATTTTGGCGAGAATTACGTATTAATTTGTGCACTAAATAATAAAACATTTTAATAACATCATCAGTTAACTGTAAATTATAACTACACTACATAGAGACAAACACACGTGACACCATTATATAGAATTCAAAAATATTTGTTCGATTATTTTGAATTCTTTGCGCGAATATAATTCTGGTAATGGTTTGGGTAATGGAAAAAAGTGCATTTTGGGTTCAAATATCCCGCTTTCGATTGATCAACTAAAAGTTCTGATGAATAAAATATTATGACAAAACCACGGATCAAAATTTAAAATTTTCTGGCTTTGAAGTATATTGTGGCTGTCGTGATTAAACGACGGTTGTCTTCGGTTCAATGCGTGGCTCGTAACGTGAACCCTGAAAGAACTATCTTTTACGATTTTAAATTAAGTTTGCCAAGAACATTGTAACACTCTGAACGAAATGTTGGAGAGGATATTAAATGTATGTAAGTATATACAGTGGCCAGCAGATGCGGATACATGTTTGTCACTTTTGCACTCTTTTATTAATAAAACCGTTAATTTTCAATGAAATGCTTTCAAATTTTCAGGGTTTACTCTTCATTTATTTCTTAAAAAATTAAAATTTTTTCGTGAACAAAAACAAAAACCAAAAGCCAATTCAATAAAAAAAACTTCTTTTAACGCTATTTATCCAGTTATGCTCGTGATTAAATATATTTCTTTACAACAAAAATTTAGTATTTTGTCCATAATCCTTTGTTGCGAATTACACTTTTGACTCGCTTTGTGCTGGCCATAGTAACACTTTGAACTTTCGCTCGGATAACCAATTTTTAACGATCTTGGCGGTGTGTTTCGGGTCTCCGTCCTGCTGAAAAATAACCTCCTCTTCTGGGTATGCGCTCAAATCAATGAAATCTTTACAAAACTTCAGACGAGCCTTTATATTTTTATCTGAAAAAGCAAGTTCTTTTTGTTTTTTTGATGCAATAAGCCCGATTCGCCGAAGTGCTCTGCGAGCTGTCCACTCACTAACGGCCTTGTTGATTCCAAAAGCAGCTTTCTTAGGCGTATTAAATTTTTTCTGTCGCAAAAGCCGCTCCATAGCACGTGCGTCACCCTCTGCTAGCAATTTTTTAGGACCAGCAGCGTTCGGCGCAGGCTTGATATTTCGTCTTTTTTGCGCTAAAAGGAGTGAACTACTATTTTTCTATATCTGATGATATTTTCTTCATTTTCACAAGCGTCGATCTATTCGATGTAAAAACGCGTTTATAAGCACTAAAATTACCTTTTAACTAATTAAATCACCTTCAAAGAGGTCAAGGATGAATGAACAAAAGAGACATAAAAAACAAAAACAAATCACAGCTTCACTTTAAACTGCAATTGAAAAATAAAAAAACACGAGCATAACTGGATAAATGCAGTTAAGCTAAGTTTTTGCTAACATTTTTGTTGTTGCTATTATTGTTGTTATTTTTAAATAAGTTGATCTTACAACATTAGAATGAAGACCAAAATTCCAAAGTTTGGGAGCATTTGAATTAATATTAAAGTTTTTATAGATAAAAGAGTGCAAAAGTGACAAACATGTATCCACATTTGCTCGCCACTGAAAATGATAAAATAAAATTAAATAGTATGAGAGAAACATCAGGAGCAGCAATCTTAAATAACTACTTGTGTGCAAATGCTTGCAGTGATTTTTTGTATTTGATTTAGAACCAGTTAAAATTAGAGAAAACCCGGCAGGAACCAGTGAAAACTATTGTGTACCAGTGAGAGGTAGTGAGAGCCACTGAGTACCAGTAAGAACATTTGATAAACAGTGAAAACCAACGAGAATCTTGGAGAACCACTGTGATTCAGTGAGCACCGTAGAATGCGACTGTGAATCAGAAAAAAGCAGGTGGAACAACTGAAACCGGAAGTATCCCAGAGAACTAGTGTGAATTAGAGAGAACCAGTGAGAACCAATGGGCACCAGTGAGTATCAAAATAGGCACTGAGAATAAGTGAGAACCATTAAGAACCAGTGAGAACAAGGGAGAAACTATGAGAAACAGGGAAAACCAAGGAGAACCACTGAGCTCCATGGACCACTATTGAAAGCACTAATTAACAAAAAGGTCCAGTATTCTTACTTCAGAATATAAATTTGGATATTCATCTTTAGAGATGCGTTCAATATTAATGGCAGAATGTGAATCAACCTGAACTGAATCTGAATCATCATTTTTTGACGGTCCTTATATTGCGGCGCAAAAGGCTTGGCGATCCTCATAAAGGCGTCTGAAATATTACCAATGATAAGACCATTAAGCTCTGTTGAAAAAAGCTGATTATTTTGCACCTTGTTCGCTAAAAGACAGGAGAAATGAAGAGTATCCAGCCTGCAATAGTAGAGCAAATTTTTTTGACAAAATGCGTTTTTTTAATCAACATAAATCCTTTCATTTTTCGTTAACATTTTTGTGGTACGATTTGTTCTTTGCTTCAAAATTGGCACCTGCAACGGCGATCTCTTCATTCGCCGAAAATTTCATTCCAGCAAGCATTCTTCTGAAATCCAACAACAGAAAATAGTCACTATAGGTCATATCTTAAGAATCGGATGATGATACTTTACTTTTTCGGTAGTCAATAAAAGTTTATCTTCGAAGTGAAATGATAGAGCCTTGTTTCTTCCATTGTCCCATATCAACCTCTCGCTGTTTTTAGTAAAAAGTGAGCTCGCGTGGCATCCACTTTGCAAAGAGCTTTCTCATACCCAAATATTCGTAGTGATACTACGTCGAACGGACGGACGAACGGACAGACAGGCAGACAGACACACGGACTTCAGCTTTTCTCATCGTCCTGATCATTTCCATATGTATAACATCATATCTATCTCGTTTAGTTTTAGGTACTATTATACTCTGTAGCAACATGTTGCAAGAGTATAAAATCTTGTGGAAAAAATATAAGGTACAACTAAATTGAATGACTTAAAGTTAACACATCTATTAAGCAACCATTGTTATTATAATCAAAACTTATAATGTCTCCTCTAGTAAATCGTACGCAGATTGGTGTAATGTTGGCTTATCCTTTTTTCCAAGCTTTCTTCGCCCAGTTATAACTTGTTCCGAACGTAAAAGAAGTGAATTCAAGATGTCCGTGTTTGATTGAGTCTAATGTTCTATAATTCCCTAGTGTCCGGTGCAGCTAGCTTTGTGCAGCTCGTCAAGTACCTAGTACTATGGATGGTCTCGGATCAACTGCCAGTATCGAGAGCATTTTCATTCAATTTATGCAAAAAAATTGTGTACACCTAGGCAAAGCATGAAGTATAGTAACACAATGGTGGATCAGATTTTCATTAAGTTCTTGGCTTTTAGACATGCCTGTCTTCATTATGAGCGAAACTACTTCAGATCCCAACTGCCAAAAAGTTGTGTATTAGGGGTTCATTGCACGAACAGCAGACTCATCTATTTCGGTCAGCTGAGCGCCTTAAAAATGAACACATGTTCATGCTTTTAATTCTGTGTTTATACCGTGAACAGGGTATATTAAGTTTGTCACGAAGTTTGTAACATCCAGAAGGAAGTGTCGGAGACCATATATATAAATGATCAGTATGTTGAGCTGAGTCGATTTAGCCATGCACGTCTGTCCGTCTGTCTGTATAGTTACGAACTAGTCCCTCAGTTTTTAAGATATCGTTTTGAAATTTGGCAAACGTCATTTTCAATCACCTCATTTTCACGTCAAGAAGCTGCTCATTTGTCGGAACTGCCGAGATGGAACCACTATAAGGCAATAATCAGATCGATTAACGATAGCATATAGCTACCATACAAACTGAATGATCGGAATCAAATGCTTGCATGGGAAACTTCCTCATTTGAAGCTATATCTTCACGAAATTTGGTATTAGTAATTGTTCATAGAAATAATATAATATCGGAAGAAATTGTTCTGATCGGCTCACTATAGCATATAGCTGCCATACAAACCGAACGATCGGAATCAAGCAAGAAACGATCGGAATTCGCAGTGGCTTCCAAACAGAGCTGTACTTGTATGTTGCTAACTGCTTGCACCATTATATTTCAAAAACTCTTTCTCTCTCACTCTCTTCCTGCATTTTTGGTCTCTCGACGCTTGTCAGTTGCTATGTGGCATGCAAGTACAATATAAATAAATTACTGCTGTTTAATATGTTTATAAATTATTGAACTTTTTAAGCGGCTTCGCCGCCATATTTTCCAACCGAATTTGCAATAATTTGCGCTCGCCTTCAATTGACCCGTGTAATGAGTGTAAATTTACAGCATTGTCATTATTCATTAGTGCGCCAGCTATAAATTACGACCGAGTTAAGTGCAAAATGCGAAATACAAAAACAAGAAAAACAACAATATTTTTTGTCAAATTATTTCACTAATTATAAAATAATCTATGTTTGTCTAATTTATATTAATTTTTAATGCAATATAACGGTGCAAATGTGCAGCAATTACCGAAGAGAGCGCAAAACAATAACAAAAAACAAAAACAAAAATAAAAAATAAATAAATATTTTGGAGCGTATAAATAATTTAATACTTAAATTACTATGGTGATAAATTACAAGCAAATGCGGCTGCACGTGAACAAATGAGGTCGCATCAAAGCAACAACAGCAGCAAAGGCAGTAATAACAGCAAAAAATGTCGAACCACATAATTAAGGACGCACACAGGTGCATGTGCGATTAAATAAATATATGAGCAGGCATTTATATGCATTTCTGTGTGTATATGTGTTTGTGTGTGAGAGTATTTGTTTGTGTTTTGGCGATAAATGCTTCGGAAATGTTGTTATGTATTGTTATGTGTGTCAGTATGAATGTATGCCATATATTTAGCGCCAATAAATCATATATTCTGCATAAATTTACGTCGTTTATACGAAAAAAGTACGAACTTAGACCTTCCAAGTTCGGCTGCAACCGAACATTGTATACTATGGCTACCTGCAACGCGCAAAGGCGGTGAAATAAATTATGTTAATGCGGCAGTCTGATGATCAATACGTCAATAAAATAAAAAAAATTGTTCCTTGAGAATCGAGCATTAACAGTAAGATATCTTACTGACATCAAGAATCAGTAAAAACCATTTTGTAAAATCATTAGGGCCTAAGAACTGTGAAAACACGACTTGTTCCAAAATCACAAAATGTTTCCGGAAAGCAGCGTCGCGTTAACGTCTGTAAAACTATGTTTTGCGACTACCAGAATGTCGTGAAACGTTTAATTACTGACGATGGGTCTTGGATCTATGCTTACGTCCCGAAAACAGATGAGGTGACCCCGGTAAAAATTCAAGGTTTGGTGTTGACAGTTTTCTTTGATTATCGAGATGTGGCACACTCCGAGCTCCTTCCGAATGGCCAAACTGTCAAAAAGAAATAGAACATGCTGTCATCATAAAAATTTTCTTCTTTAATTGCAGTGCTAGGCACAGATTGATCGACTTGTTCGGTAAAAAATTAGCCATTAGCAATTGGGCTCACATATTTGGAGCCATTTAAATTTATATTCCCATTTTGACAATTTTGTGGCATAAAAAGAAAGACCCAAATTAGTCGCTCACACGTCGTTCTCAAGCATTCGGCAGCTCTGTAAGTAAAAGATTTTGGCCTACATGCTTACAAGATCAAATTGACGAAAGAACTGAAGCCGCTTGATCACCAGAATCGTCATATGTTCGGCAATTGGGAAGAGCAAAAACTTCAAAATTATCCGGATTTTCATCGAAAAATCATCTTCAGCGCTACCACTCAATGATAACAGAATATTTTTGGCTCGAATTCGATGATATGGGCTTAGACAATATGTGGACGGCGTTAAAAGCCACACATCGAATGTTACATTCGATTTATTGAAAACCAAGTTTGGTGAACGTGTTATGTCATGAAATGGCCCAGTCAACAGTCGGTTTCCATAAATAATGGTATCGAATGTACTTTCGCAAAAATAAAGAATTTCATTGATGCGGAGTTGTCATCCGTTTTAACTGATAGCAATGGTTCGGTAACCTCACACGACAAATTTGGTTAGAATTGGTCAAGCAGTCCCTGAGATATAGGATTTCACTTAACGGTATTCGTGACCATGCCTCTTTTTAAATTTTTACATGTGTTTCTATAAAGTGCTTCCCCACCATCTCGGTTGTATTTGTGTCGCATTTATTCAATGAGTTATCGCACTCTTAGTAGTTTTCAACATAACCGTTATGTGGCAAGTAGGCGTGATTATTATCTGATTTCAAATGTATGAAAACTTGTTGTTCTTCTTCACAACAAATTTGGTTAAATTAGCTGCAGTGGCTTGAAACATATGTACATTAAACCTCTAAAGGGGCGAAGCCACGCCCACTTTTATAACAGATTCTTAGGATAAAAGTGACAGACACACAGACACACAGACAGTAACTCGGAGCTCAAATCGTCTTGTCAACCCGTTAATTTATATGTACAAAGCATGTCCCAAAAGTAACGCAAGAATTGAGTTAAATACAGGGTGTTCATAAATTAACGTAAAATTGGAATTAAATACAGGGTGTCCCAATAATAAAATTAATAAAAGTGGCGCGTTACACGATATTTGAACAAAATTATTATACTCTGTAGCAACATGTTGCGTGAGTATTAAAATAATAAAAGCAACAAAAACAAAAAACGATAGTAAAACAACAAAAAAATTTATTTAAAATTTTCAAACTTCATGCACACCTGTTCACACCGTTGCTGCATAGCATTTGCAAAACTACACACAGCAACAACAACAACAACAAATGGCACTTTCGTCCAGCGCCAATTGTGTCGCCGATCAAAGCCCTTGCGCCGCAGTTGTGGCGATGCTCGCGGTCAGTGTCAAGCGCACTGGCACTGCACCGGCATTAGTGAAATTAAACGTTAATGAATGCCGTTAGTGGCAAAAGTGTGCATACACATACAACAACAACACGAAGAATAATCACGAAAAACAACAAAAATGTTTTAAAAGCACTAAAAATGCAAGTGCAGCTGGGTCAACAGCATTTGCAAGTCCACAGCGCCGAAAATACCGAAGCTTCACCGAATGAGAGAGTGGTGGGTAATGAAGGGGGAGCGGTGAGGCGATTCAGCATCAATTCGGTTGGCATTAAATGGGCGCGTAGGTGTCTCTTAATGAACTTAGTAGGTTGAAGCAAACACACACATATCCATACATATCCTCGGGCTTCAACACAGTAAGCGCACGTGATAATTCCGAATGCGCGACAGCTGGTGAAAAGTGAACCGGTGATGAGTATAAACTTTGTAAAAACCAAAAAAATATTCAAGGAAACATGTCTCTGAGTAGCAAGTGAAACGCTGTCTGCTACAACTGTCGTTAAGTACCGTTAAGCATAAACTGTTACTGTTTTGTGTTCGCGCTTTATTTCTACCGAAGTCAGAGAAAGCAAAATTCTCAAAGTTTCTTAGTTTCCAGTCGGTCAGTTCAACAAGTTAGTGAGGTTAGTTGTAATACCTTTTGGAAAATGAGAGGAATTGAGTTGCCACTCTGAAAAAGAATCATTTTGCAACAGATAACCGGAGAAACGATAAAAAAGACTGTGATATGGGTTAAGGGTTATCGACTTCGTCGGGGTCCGAAATATGGTTATCTGAAGTACTAGATTGAGGAAGAATGGAGTCTGTGTAGAAGTTCACGCAAATGAAGATAGTTCTCTGACTGCCATTCACTGGGAGTGGCCAGAAATGATTATTTTACATATGATTGAAGCAGCACACGACTTCCGGTCATTGACCAAGTATCCTCTAGGTAACCAGAAAACATCCGTTTGAAGGCGAGCTAAAGTAAGAAAGCGATATCCTCTCAGCAGGGTTGTGCGCTGGGTTTGGGACTCGCCACGTAAAAAACACTACCAATGAAAAAGCGTAAGCAGCCTCGGATGAGAAACCCCCCTTTTGATGACGACCATGGCAAACGCATTAAGCATAACGATTTAAGGTCATCCATCTGGAATGTACGGTCCTTTAATTGGAAAGGTCCTGCTGAAAATAAAAGCTAACATCTTCCCCCTTTCAAGAAATGCAATGGACGGGACGAGGACTGGGGCGAGTCGGTCCTTGTGGCATTAACCACAGTGGTCATATAAAGGAGCGCAAATTCGGTGTGGGATTCGTGGTTGGAGAGAGACTCCGTCACTGAGTCCTGGCGTTCACTCACGTTCCAACGGAAAGGAAGGACGAAGTGACCGCAGATGTCTTCTATGAGTGCTTAGAGCGCACCTGGCCTCGCCACAATATCAAAACCGAGCTTGCTGACGGGCCAGGGTGGGAAGTACGGTCGGTTAATTCCGCTTCCACCTGGAAAAATCCCCAAATCGAAATATGGTTATCTGTAGTACTAGATTCCAGCAGATCGATCGATACCAACCAGATCGATCGATAGACAGAAGCACGTCTCCAGTGTTTTAGACGTGCATTGTCTGTCCAAGCATTGTCTCCGACCACTATCTTGTTGCAGTCAAGATTCGCACCCGCCTCTGTGTAGCAAAAAACGCAATCACGACAAACAGCTCAACGATTTTCTGCTCAACTTGCACTTCTGCTCCCTGAGACCACTATCAGGCAACTCGGTATAAGAGAATTGTGGGATGATATTTCAAGCTTCTTACAAAGGCAAGAGAATAACTGAGACGATGAGAAGTGCCGTGTCGCAGTGGAGAGAAAACAGACTGCCTACCTCGCAATGTTATATTCGACCACAATACGTGGGGGATGGGATAGACACCAAGAGTTAAAGCGAGATGCATTTGCATGTGATTTTTGTTCTACTATTTTATTGATGAAAAATATTCGTGTTCTTTCCAGACTTGTTACCTCGCTTTAAACCGCTCCGTAAGCCAGTAAAGCTGCAATATTTTTAGATGCAAAAGTCTACTTCAAAAGTTTGCAACTCTGTTCACTTCACCACGCTTTTCCGAGATATCTTGTGCGCCATAATTAGTAGCAGTTTGTTGTGGTCTCAATTCATGAAACTTCTTCTTCTCTCATTATCCTTGCTCTACGAAATTTCTTACTCGCCGCTTCTTCTAAAGTTGCTCTGAAGCAGAAATAACACATTTCGATGAAGCATGAACGTGCTGGTATTTTACTCTCGTAATAAGATTATAGCTTTTTCTGTGAATATTCTCAATTAATTATTGTTTCAACTTTAATTTATTGTCCAAGCAGAAAATCCATAATACTCGTATGAACACTTTACTTTAAGATTGATGTGGCTCTCATTGTTGCTTAGTTGAAAAATCTTGCTGCGGCTTTGGGTTTATTAGCAATTATTTATATTTTGCTATTGCTGCAACTAAACCTTGAAGTAATTTTTAGAAAGCTTTGGTTAAACAATGTTATGGTGTCGATAACAAGTTAAGAATATTTGGGAATACTAGACGCATACAATGGCCTTTATGAGGATAATTAAGTGAGTATTATGAAAATGTTGAAGTATTTTAATTTATGAGTATATGCGAGAGCTGCTAGGAAATAATGGCTGCATTCGAACTTCGCCGCTTCGATCCTGATATTGATCTTATTTGGACAGCTTAGAACTCCGCTCCCTTGTGACTTCTAAAACTAACATATAATAGATCGTAAGACACTTAAAAATCGACAAAGACAAGGACCAAAGGCTTGCAGACTTCCTCCAAAGATCAAGGACCAAGTACCAAAGACCAAAAACCAAACACAAAACACCAAAGACCAAAGACTAAAAACCCACGACCAAAGACCAAAGATCAAAGACCAAATACAAAAAATAAAAGTCCAAAGATCAAAAACAAAAGACTTTGAGCGTATCACAAATTTGTTGAGACAGCAAATGTCAGATTCGGCTTCTGGTTCACTGAAGGTGTGACTACCGTGTCGTTTTAACTTCAGTTTGATAAAAGCTAGACAATGTAGGAGACTTTGCATGATGGAGACATGATTTTCCACCTCACCCTACTTTATCAAACTTTGACAACTAGCGTTCAATAAGATTTTTAGCTTTACCGCATGGATGCCTATAGTAAAGTGTCCATTAAGAGACTCCACATATGCGGCAAGTTAAACTTTGCTAACGACAAGTACTTCTGTGAATCTCCTGTGGTCTACTTTAGGCGAAAAGGGTCTCGCAGTTGCAGAAGAGCTGGCCGATGACCAGCGCCTGCTAAGGGTTCATTGATTAATTGCTAGAACGGAAGGCGTCAATGGAGATTCTACTCGGTCCCATTCCGAATTGAGCGGAGCTAGTTCCATGGCTTTGCAGTTGTCAGCGATTCTGTCATGACGAAGCATATTTGTGCCAATTAAGTAGCTTGTTGTGATTTCTGGTAAGGACAGATACTCCTTGACTACCTTTGAGCACACAGAAGCAACCAAGAACTGGTATAACTTATATGAACGTGAACGCGAATTGAAAAAAGATTTATTTTTCTTTACTGGCGTAGACACGACTTACGCGGTTATACAATGTGGCACCAGCTGAATTTTAATCGAAGGTAGGTCCTTCTCCACCTGGCCTTTCTCTGCTTCCCATGACGGGTATTGCGTCGAGTGCTTTCAGAGCTTTTCGTTCATTCGGGCGACATAACGTAGGCATCATAGCCACTGTCTTTTAATTCACTGAACTATGTCAATGTCGTCATCTATCTCATATAGCTCATCGTTCCATCAACGTGCAAAAGACCCTTTCGCAGAACTTTGCTCTCTAAAACTCGCAACGTCGACAGAGCACAATGAAATTCCAATCGTTGGGCTTGCACTGGATACCATAAGGCTAGAATATTTCACTAAAGCATGTCCGTGCATTTAAGAAAAGAGAGACCAAAATATGCTGATTCCTTTTGTAAGCTCTAACTGATAAATTCTACAACATAATTTCAGCGGAATCAGCGAAATATCAAATTTATAAGCTCGAACTACCAAAAGTGTTGCACTTTCAACTTAAGTGGCACACAGTTTCCCAACACGTTCTTGGGAATAGCCGTGGAGTGATAGAACAAGAAGAACATACATATGTATGCACAATTAAGAGATTTGCCACTACATTCACATTTTCTACGAAAAAGGCAAACTTTTCAGCTTCCTCGAACGTTCAAGAAATGTGCAACGTTTCCGGCAACTTACAAGTTTTCGTGCCACTTCTCATTTTTATTACACACAATTCTAAGTTTCTACTACTTCTTTTACACAAAAGAAAAAGTAAAATAAAATAAAAAACAATTTTAACTCTTCAACCACACTTTTTTTTATTAGGCAACCTCCAAACCCGCAACTTTTTGGTATGCAACGCAAGGAGTCACGAGAGCACCATTTATCTCTCAGCCGGCGCCGAAAAGACGCGGATTTCTCTGAGCCTGGCGGCTGATTTTTCTACGTCAAATATAGTTTGAATATCTTCAATGCGTCTCACCTGACCTAGCCGTTTCCGTGGCGGCTAAATGCAAGCGACGTGAAGCCGCTGCATGCCATTTAACAGGTGAGTACTCGTAGTTTTGTATGTTAAGTCTGCGTGTTAAGTCTTACTCTAAGTGTATAGTTAAGTGTACAAGTGTGTACTTCTCACACTTAAGCGAAATTGAAGTGCCAAGATTTTCGTTAAAGTTTTAACACACAGCCGCCAGCGTTGATCATTCTCATGGTCTTAGTTAACGCACAGACTTTTATAGACAAAGTCTGAAAAGACTACGATGGGCGATGGGTGGGTCGTGGTATAAAAATGGAAGAAGAAATGGTTGAATTTTTCTTTTGGCTAGTAATATGCTAACGACAAGTTCCTTGTAGGAAATTCAACACCTAAATTGGAATGAGGTTTGTATAAGCCTCAAATGACTATCGTTGGAAAAATCGATGAAATTATGGAAAAGATTGACCAGGATTATCACCTAAGCAGCCACGACATCGCTTAGGAACTTAACATTCATCATCAAACGTGTTTGAACTACTTAAAAAAAGCCTTGCTACAAAAAGCAGCTCGATGTAAGGGTCTGTAAATTTAATGGACCGAATTAGCATGCGGTTCTTTGCTGAAACGAAATGAAATCGAACCATTTATGAAGCGATTGGTAACAGGAGACGAAAAGTGGATCAAATACGACAATAATGTGCGAAAAAGATCATGGTCCAAGCGTGGTAAAACTCAACAAATAGTCGCAAAGATAGTATTGACGCCTCGAAAATATAAGCTAAGTATTTGGAGAGATTGGAAAGGAATCATCCACTATGAGCTGCTCCAGCCTGGTCGAACGATTAATTCTATATTTCACTGTCAACAACTGATGAGCAAGAAATCGAAAAAAAACGGCCAGAACTGATCAACAGAAGGCTTTGTCTCCGCAAAAACCGGGAGAGTTTGACGGGGAAAAATAAGTTGAAGTTTAATTAGAAATACCAAAAGACTTTTTCGACTAGCCAATATTTAATTAAATGGTTTATTTGCATTTGAGCCACCTTTAGCGGCTATAACTGCTGAGACCCGGATGGGCCATCACTAAAAAATTAAGACCCTCAGATATAAAAAGAAAAGCACGATCAGACCATTTGGCTTTGAGGATGATTAACCGTTCTCGTCACACAATTTTCGGCGAAACGTCCCCCGGAAATCGATGGGCAAACGGTAAATGGTCGTTGAAGGGCAAATAAAATCTGCTTTGATCCAACCGTTATGCCACTTTTCACTGCTTCAAACACAAGTTACGGTGCGTTTTCGCCCATTCCAAACAAGCAAACCTCATTATCTTCGTTAAAAGCTCTTAGCTGCTGGTTTTCTCACATTTAAATCATACTCCTATAACCTCTTGCGTACTTTTGTTGCACTTATTGCCACATATATTACTCCTGTCTTATCTCTATAGAGTTTTTAAAGCGATCTTTCAAAGATATCCTACGGATAACATCATCTATTCGAGGAGATATATGCTGACGAAATTACTAAAATTAAATTCATATGATTTTTAGTTAGTCCTAACCTTCAAAAGGCGCATGTATAAATTTGAAATTTGAAAGCTGTCGGATTATTACTTTGTGAAAAACTTTTGTTATTGTGAAAAAATTTATAAAAAGTACTTTATTGTGTTAATCAACTGTCTCTGTTTGACGCCCCAAAGCGGTTGTCACCGAAACATCAAAAAAGTCCCAAAAATAATTTTGAATGACCGTAAAGCCAAGTTGTTTGAGATAGCAAGAACTCTAAAGATATCAATTGAACGTGTACATCATATCATTTAAGAATATTTGGGTATGAGAAAGCTCTAGGTAAAGTGGGAGTCGCGCGAGTTAAATTTTGACCAAAAACAACAACGAATTGAATTTTTGCGTCGATGTGTGAAAATAGACGAAATATGGCACCTCATTTTCGAAGTCAAATCGATAGTCAACCGAGTGAACTGTACACGATGAACCCGCTTCAAAACGTGCAAAAACCCAACAGTCGGCTGGCAAGATAATGGCGCGTGTATTTTGGCATGCACATGGAAGAATTTTTATTGTCTAATTTGAAAACGGAAGAATCACCAACAGCAACAATTACAGAGTGATATTGGATGGTTAGAAGGACGATATCGCCGAAAATCGTTCGAATTAGAAGAAAAAGAAACTGCTGTTTCACTAAAACAATGCAAAATCCATGAACTGTACTTCGAATTGCTACCGCATCCAGTGTATTCTCCAGATCTAGCCCCCAACGACTATTTTTTGTTCTCCGATTTCGAAAGAATGCGCGATGGGAAGAAATTTGCGTCGTATGAAAAGGTGATCACCGAATGTGAGGCCTATTTTGAAGCCAAGGACAAATCGTACAACAAAAGTGATTTGGAAAAGTTGGAGGATCACTATAACAAGTGTATCACCCTTGAACGGAACTATATTGAACCAAAACACAAGCGAATTTTGCCAAAAACAATGCCTTTTACTATATTGACCTGTTATGCAAAAAGTAATAAAGTTTCGAAAGAATTTCCAGCAAGCCTTTGGTCAATATAAAAGATACTCGCTCGCCAAGTGAATTATATAGACATGTATGTATATGCAAATAGAAACTTAGATATATGTATATGTGTGGATACACATATATTCAGATGTACGCATAATTGAGCGTGAGCATGTAAAATTATAACAGTAAGTGAGTGCCTACCAGCGGGAAACGGCTTTGTGTGTCACGACTTTGGCTGAAAATGTCGACAGCTCTGCTTGCCACCGGAAGTAGGCTGCATAAATTACGTTGCCACATATATATTTGTACAATGAGCGTTCAGGTAGTGCCATTTAAAGTTGTCACTTAAATGCGGAAGGAAACATAAAAAATGCATGCAACGCGCCATCAGCCGAAAGAGATGCGCTTTCTCTTGCGGCTGGTGGCTCTTTCGACCCGATCTTCAAATAAAATTCTTATTGTAATACTATTTCCAAAACACTGATTTTAATTTTGTTGAATACAAAATCTCATATTCTTGCGATTGCTGCGCGTTGCACAATCATTCAATTTGCCAAACATGCATTTGTGTGGCATGCAACATGCACATTTATCACGTGTTGCAGTGCCAAGTGCCCAAGTGCCGATCGGCGTTACTTTTTGTGTCTATATATATGTGTGTTTGTTTGTTAAGCGTCCACTAGCCGGATGTGGCATGTCAACAGCGTGACGGAAGTGCATCATTATTGTTGCGCCATTAAAATGTCGTTAAAGTGTGAATGAAAAGTAAAATTTCTTTGCAATCTCATTCAGAAAGTGCACTCCAAATAAAATCTTCCCTCAAATGTGTTGACATTTGCTCTGCTCCTGGTTGTAGTGGGATTTGTAGTACTTGTAATGGGTAATAGTGGAGGGCATGTTGCGGCCACAGTTGCATGCCGCCATTTGTGATTTGTGGCAGTTGCACGTGTTTGTGGCGCCACCACCGCCCATGCCCTTCATGCCCTTGATTGCTATGCCATTGGCATTGATGGATTGCCAACTGGGTGCTGCCGTTGCAGCATCGAAATTAAAAAGTGGAGTGAATCAAATAAAAATGTGGCACGTTTGTTGTGCGAATGATTGAATGCGGCAAGAATGTTTACTTGTAGTGTGGACTAAGTGTTGCAAATTTGTGTTACATTTGGCAGTGCTAAATTTTGTGTGCTTTTTGTAGTGATTTCATTGTAGCTACATTTTGATCAAGTCTGTTTTCGCTCTTTTTTCGCTCTGTTAGTTGAGTGCACTCGAAGATTAAGTTGTGCAACCCTGATTTTCGATAGTAGGAAGAAGATAGCAGCTTAATTTATGATTACTTTGGGATATCTCTTTCTCTGCTGTTCCCTTTACAGTTTGTATCCAAATCTTTAACTAAAACACGAAGCGGTAAGACCTTAAACTAGCTATTCCGGCTTGTGACTTTCTATGTTCAGTTTTTTAAAGAAATCTGCACATCCTCTCTACGGGAAGTGGTCATATACCACTGTCTTCTTGTCTTCTTCTCTCTTATTTCGTATAGCATTAAATAACTATTTTCAGTGCTGAAGGGTCTACATTTCTTCGCGCAAAACATTCAAGCCGAGCTGGTTTTTCAGCTTGATTATGTGGAAATCATATTATTATGCAATTGGGGTAGCTTTTGTCGTGCACTTTGGGAGTCCAAGGCCAGAGCTCAAAACAATATTTTCAGGTTCTGTTGGCGAATATTCTGCTTCAAGTTCTGGCATTTGTTTTTATGCTTTGCCCGTTTGTTTTGTTTTTTTTTTTTCTTTGCGGGTGAGGAGCTGGAAAATGCCTTCCGCATCATCGGTGCTATCGTCATAACAGAGGTAAGTGTGCCACATTCAAGTAATGTGTGTTCAACGTCATCTTCTGTCGCGTCGTTATATAGGCATGACGGCTCTTCGACATTTCCCATTCTGAGGAGGTACTTTTTGAAGTACACGTGACCGGAAAACAGCTGGATTGTGTAAAAACCTACTTCTCGGAATTTACGGCTTGTCTAGATCTTGTTATGTTGTTATTGTTTCTTTCTTTATTTGTTCTATAGCGCTATTATTATTATCTGATGTCTTCATTAGCTCCCACAGCCTTTTCCTTTCGTATGCTATAAGGTCAATTGGGGCGTTTCCGCTTATAACTAATATTGCATTGCCGGACACTGTTCGGTAGGCAGATGCAACTCTGAGGGCTGCGGTGCGGTGCACTCTGGCCACTACCTTATACCGGTTTTCCTTTTTAAGAACGGCTGCTCACATCTCCGCTTGGTATAATAAGACGCTGATTGTTGTCGATATTAAGAGCTTTCTCTTTTCTTGGCTGGGACGCCCTAAGAATATCCGTAGTGCAGGCTTATCTCGAGGGGTATGGTCTTGTTTGTTTGCAGTAGTGGCTTTGTTTTCTCTGTAGCGAGCTGGAGACTGTATGAGTCGAGCCATGCTTGTGTCCGCATCTTGACTTGGTTCAGCTTTCTTCGCGCTTCTTCTGTATCCCTTGCTGTGATTACTGCTGCCATGTCGTCCGCGTAGCCAATTATATGCGACTCATCTGGCGTTTCTAGTTCTAATATAGCATCATAGGTAATGTTCCATAAGTCTGAACCTAGAATAGATACTTATAATGCTCCTATCTGTCGTGATCCCATAGTGGACGGTAGCTTGCCAGTGGCTAGTTGCAGCTCTTCAAGGGTAAACTGTGGAATTTGCGGAGAGTGTGTTTTGGATCACGAACCCGTATTTAGTGTGTGGGGAATAGTGAATTCACGATGGCAATGGTTAAGTTAGGTGGTTTTGCTCGAGCGCCGAGTTTCCTCAATAGTATTTTGTACCCGAGTCCCCAGGCGTTTCTGTTTATATCCTCGCGTAGTACCTTCCATTTTTTTTTCTGTCGGCGATGGCGTGCTTTTTATTGCTTTTAATTGCTCGGCTTCTTAGGATGCGGCTTCTCTGTGCCTGGATCTCGTGTAGGATCTGCGAAGGCGGAGATAGCTGAGTTGGGCGATATTTTCAGTCTACTAGTAAACTGCTTCTTTTTGTTTGCTGTGGGAAGCCTTGATCATTGATTTTAGCTGTTTGCTTGGAGGTTTAGTATTAAGACAGAACTGCTCTCGAAGATGGGTCAATGTTTAACTAATGACTACCGTTATAAAACAAAAAATACATTTTTTGCGGAAGTGACTCACTTCTGAATGCAGATTTCATCCGATTTGTAGTCAATTCCCATGTGAGTTCAAACTGGACAAATCAGTGTAGATTGTGCTGTTCAAAAAACTAACTTTTCCTACAAGTTGGTATGGAAATCAGCGAGTTTGATTTAATATTTTAGATAGAAAATATAAATACAACAAAACTTTTACACCTTCTTCTTGAGGTCATGGTTTCATTAACTTTCTTGCCTCTCTTACCTTTTACAATACTGCATCTGAAACTAACACAACAAAAACTAAAACCACACATCTCTCTTGGCACCCAAGAAACGTGGGTATTGCTGCTTCCGAGCGGTAACAGACTATTGCCACGCCCAGTATAATTAGTCGAAAACCTATAAAATGCCATAACTATGCTCAACGAAGTGCAACGAATTGCCTTGGAGTGGTACATTAAGGTTGAAATATTTTTTTAGTGGGCGTGGCGCCGCCTTCTAATAAGTCTGATGTGCATATCTCCTAAACCTTTCTGGTTAGTATAACCAAATTCTCCCAGGGCAAGTCAATGGCACGAGAGGGATATATAGGGATTAAAATTGTATGATGGGCGTGGCAACGTTAATATTTAAATGAAAATCCATATCTCGGAACCTACTAGACCGATTCCAACATTATCTTAACCATATCATAGTGTAAAATGGCGCCTACTCACTATATTACACACTGATTCTTTTACTTTCCACTATACAAATTAAGACGCATTGAATTTATCCGGATAAAACAGCACCTATAATACCTATGAAGTAAGGCACTGCTCCAAATCGAGTAAAAACTATTCAAGCCCCCAAATACCGATTACTCGGACCCCAGTTCCAATTGCGAACTTTTTATCGAAAACATCGGTCAACATCGGTATAGAAATCCTTTTCCAAGAAGAGTTTGCCAGTATGTCAAAATGAGTTGAATCGGATCACTACTTTCCTTAGCGAATAAAAACAAATTTCGAACTTCCGGGTGACTTTATAACGCATATATCGGCCAGTATGTGAGTTATCCAAATAAAATTCAACTACAAGAATAACACGCTCAATTCTTAGAACGGTAAGGCCTTGTGCTTAGAATGAAAAAAATGGGGTAAATTTGTTTTAGACTCCATAAAACTAACAAGCCTTATGTACCTGAAGGTAATGGTGGTTTTAATCCTTGCATGTTGCAAGAGTGTGATATGTTCGGTTATATCCGAATTTAGTCCTTCCTTACTTGTATAAAGTTTTTCCAAGTTATTCCTGAAGGTATTTCTCCGGCTTAGCCTTTCCTCACTTGATTGTTGCAACAGAGCGCACTCGCTTTTTTTTGTTCATCTTAATACTTATTAGAATCAATAGAAAAACGAATATAATTTTACTAAAAAAAGCACGTTTTAAAATTTGGAAAGCTGAAAAATCAGGGAGATATTCTAGGCACTGGGACATATGAGCACGAAAACTTGTGACCGATCGCTGTTGTTATCAAAAAAAAGAGGTGATAAGGTCGTCGGTCCTTTTATTTCCATTTGTCTGAGCAAACAGGCGGTGTGATTACTTGTGTTTGGGTGTCGATGTGTGGTACTCTGACTCGTAAATAGTGATTTGGTGAGTGTGGTGAAAGTTGCGTATCAGTGTTGTGAGTCTGCGTCGATGTTGTGTGCCAGTGTGGTGTGTATGTTAAGGTCGGGAGATGGTGCTCCCTTATCCACTTATAAAAACGAATATACTCAATTAAAGTCAGCACAATACTAATTCAGAATATTTCCAATTTCAATTATTGTCTACTCGCTCCAATGATTTTCAGATTGCTTACGTTTGTCTCGCTTTTGTCTCTTTCATACTTTTCTAAGAGTAGCCACTGTCTTACGTTCCACTCTTCACTTTGTATCTCACTATTTTTAATTACAACTCACACTCAACTCATTTCCCCAAAAACCGCAAATATTTACATTACAATTAACAATAATTTTAGGCTGGCAAAATTTTAATATCTTCAAGTTCACTAGAAATTCCCAAATAAGTACTTTTACTACAAATTGGCGTGCAACAATTCACTTTCATTATTTTACAGCAACAGCATTGCGTTGTGTTGTTGCGAAATTTCAAGTACTTAAGTAGTTAAAATTTCAGTTTGGGCAAAGTAATTACAATAATGATTCCAGTTCGGTAGTTTTGGTCAAGTGTTGTTCGCATTTTCGGAAGTTTTGCAGTTGAATTCTTGCTTATATTACTATACCATTTAAATATATTACTGTGATCAAATTGAACGGTGAATTTTTAATTTATATTTCGCGTGTTTTCGAATCGGTAATTTTTTTTGTGTAAGTTGGTAGTACTGTTAGTGACATCTATGCTAAATTTCACGTCAAAATATTTAAAGTATTTGAGATACGCGTCGTTTTGTGAGGCTCTAAAAGTGAATTCTTGCCACAGCTACTGCAATCGCCTGATTTACCCTCGTGTGTAACTTCTGACAATGCAGCAAATTCACAGGACCACTTTGAGGACACCGTTTTGACTCAATTGAGGATATAAAAGCTGATTCGAAGATGGTGCTGATAGCTATCACGACGGAGGGTTTTCGCAAGTGCTATGAAGACTGGAAAATTCGTTGGCATAAGTGTTTTGCAGCGGGAGGGGATTACTTTGAAGAAGATGAAATGGACAAAATTCACCTTTCAATTTGATCACACTAGTATATACGTACATATGTATATAGTATACTCCAATAGTAGTTGTTCATTTATTGCCAGCAAAATTCAAAATTATTCTTAATTGAAAATATTTTTATTTACCACTCAATAACCAACTTATGTATCTAAATGTCAACCTGAGTTTCATGATTTTCCAGCAGTCCACAAGTCCTACACACTCACATGTCATATTTGTCCATCGCCACAGTGTTGTATTTACGCTTACCGCTACAGCAGCGTACGCATGTTCTATTCGCGTTGGTCATTCGAAACACATTAGTCGCTTAATTGACAGTTTTTGTGCGTTACGAGCCATAAAAGAACGCTTTGCGTCGCAACGCAAAACGCGATTTTCATCTCAGCGCGCGTTTTTGCTCCGGTCATTAGTACATCTACATATTAGCTACTAAGGAGAGCATTCCAATATGTGAGGGGAACTAATCTTTTAACCATTTGATGACAGTTTCAGCGATTTATTCCGGCTCATTCTCTTTTATCGACCTTAAATGTGTACACATTCTCTTCGCATTATTCTTAATTAACTGTGCAGCTATAAGAACTCTCTTTATATTGACAACGTTATGCTCTAATTTGTCTTAAACATTTTGTTAGCCATAAAATGTGACTCGTTTGCGTTCCTAACTCACTAATTGATTTGTACTCACTGAGAGTAATGTGTCTTGTGGGCTGTGCTCGCTTCTTAATGCGCGCTTAAATATTACTTAACGGTATAACAATGGGAGAGATAACTTTTGCTGAGTTTCTTAGATCTATAGATAGTTTACTCGTAGGTCGGTTCAGGAAATATTGAAATAATGTTAAGTACTTAGCGGTTGTGGGTGGGAAAAAGCCGTTGAAGGAGAAGGAATGCGAGCCTTTTCACGAATGGGTCAAAGCTTGGTGGGAAGGTTGGTGGAGAGGTTTACTGTCAAGAGCTCTCTATCAACTCCAGTATCTGACTTCCTGCATATATGTAGCAGTGTCTTCCAGGCCGAGGTTGCAGCCTATTTTATTTATTTAGATAGCATTAGATTTTTTGCTCCGGAGTGCAGCCTTCTTCAGAGCAGTGACCATCCACTCAGATAGTAGAGCGGCGATAGCAGCCTTGAACTCAATAACAGTGCATTCAGCGCTGCGCAAAAAGTACCAAACCTCGCTATCAATAGCATCGAGTGTTTTTGAGATAAGACTGGTATGGGTGCCAGGCCATAGCGGAATCGCAGGAAACTGCACCAAGATCAATCGCTAAAGAATTAGCGATCTCTTTGCTTTCAATAAGGCTAGCCTTCTCTAGTTTTGGAGCTTTTAACGGGCCATTGCCAGTTAGCATCCAGAAGTTTTATGGAAGAAGATGAGGTAGACACAACTCAATACTTCCTTCTTGACTGTCCCGCGTTTGGGAGTTCAAGACTTAAGCACTTGGGAGCGCATTCTTTCAGCCAACCCACCGAACAAAGAAGATGTTCTTTTCTACGGCCTCACAAAGGACTACATAAGACGTGCGATAACCTATTTACCGGTTGATGCTACTTCCATGTCTTCCACGGGTTTATTGATCTTCTTTGAAAACATTGGTTTTCAGTAGCTTTATTTCTCAGTCTTCGGTTTGAGACTCACTCTCTCGATTTGTTCAAACTTTTTAGCCTATCGCGTCTTCGTCGTTTCCATAAGAGTCCGAATTTTATAGTTGAAACAGTGCGGGCTTGGCATCGGATTAAGAACCATTACAGCGGCTCATTTCTTAAAATTTTTTGTGGAATCTTTTATATCCTTGCCAGAACAAATACAATACAACATGAGCTTACAAGTGATATACCAATAATACAGAATTTTTTTATACACTTAAAACATTTATTGTTCTCTTTTTTATCAAAAACCTTAGAATTATATCGATATAGTTGGAGATAATAATTGAGTCAAGCCACTTCAAAAAATTTACTTTATTTTACAGACATGTTATAACAGCGCGATCCTGATCACACCTTAAAAAACTGACTATCTAGAAGCATCATCTCTGAATCGTTTCGGTTCGGTGATTTCAGTGTTATCAGACTCATTATTAAGAAAAAATTATCTGTGGGTTTGAACCTCCAAAAATTTCCTTAATCTTTCGAAGCCTATTAGATTTCGCAAACCTTGATGCTTAACTCGAAAATGGGCTACTCTTTGGTCTTAATATACGTCTATCTTTCTCTCACTAACTTATGGAGAAAGACTCAACCTGGATTCCGATTGGTAACGTACTGAGGCTAATAGTAAACATTGTTTTTGAAAATGTTTTAACTAGTCTTGGTCAAAGTGACTGAGGCACTAATGGTGTGCAAATGACTAGCTGGTAAATCCTGCGGCTGTAAGCCAAGGACAGTTAGGTGCGACCGATAATTACGTACGGGGCGGTGGCTTGGGCCTCAAAAGCTTAGCAGTCTCCAGGATCCACCTATCAAAGCTGCAACGACTTGCATGAAGCTGCTTGTCGAGTGCAGCGCGCACTTGTCCGACAGCAGCACTTGAAGTCATGCTTGAACTCACGCCACTTCACCTAGTAATCGGTCGGGTAGCCAAAGACACATTGCTATTAATGACAGCAGAAGGATGTGGCAGAGGTAAGGTAATCTCATCCAAGCGGATGGAAGATTTAAGTGAAAGTAAAAGACAGCATTACCAAAAGGGAAAGTTTCACCAAGAAGTTCATGGTTATCCTTAACAGCAAGGCAGAATGGAATGATTTCACTCCCGAGCTATTGCTTAGGGATAGCATAATCAATTGGTACACTGACGGCTCGAAAACCTCGTATGAAATTGATGCAGAAATCACAGGACACGCACTAAACTCTGCATACATATAGAAATTTTCCGAGCATCTTTCAGGTAAATGTCTTTGTCATAAGTCGGTGCATAGAGAAAAACCTCCAACGCAACTATCACAATATACACATATAACTATACTTATGAAGAGATAGTCAAGCGGCACTTAAGGCAATCTCAGCCACTGAGATCAAATCGCTATTGATGCAGGAATGTATAGAATGGCTGAACAGCCTATCAGCTCGTAAGCGAGGGTAGCTTATCTGGGTGCTAAGTCACAAGGATATAACCATAAATGAACTGGCTAACGAGCTTGCCGCTCTGCAGTTTGCACTAAAATGGTGGGACGTGACCCTTCATCGCCGTTCATAAGAGGTGCTCCGCAGGGAAGAAGGAGTAGGCAGAAAGAGATATTGGCAACAACTCGAAGACATGTGTAAAGTTGCTAAAGTGGGGTTATAACCCCAGTAGATTTAAATATGTAATTACCCCCCTAGGGACAAATTCAAAGTACTTGTCGCATTCTACGCTGGCTACAGCAAGCTAAAAAAGCAGTTATACCACATGGGCTTTGCTTCTTCCGAAAATTGTCGGTTCTGCGACAGGAAGCCTGAAATACCTGAACACCTGCTAATAGACAGCATAGCAGTCTGCCGACGCAGATTGAAGGATCCATGTTTCCAAATAGGAATCACATCGCTTCGCTAGCATTCAACAGAGTATTGGACTTTATCAATATGCTGGCGCTAGATGAGTCTTTGTGATTTGGGAGAGGGCACAATAGACCTAAGGTCGCGGTGCATTCCTCATTTATCAATCTAATCTAGTACTAGTTAGACTGTATTGATTTGACAATTAGGGTTTCTTTTCACTCAGAGAGTTTCCAATTTAGGCCTAAATAAAATTGTAAACAGAGTATTAGTAACATACGGGACTCTGAATTCTCTTGATGATTTTTTAAAAAAACTTCACTGTCGGACTTTTCACTTCGTTGGCTCTGGACAAAAAGCCAAAAGCTTTATCTAGAGCACACAGTTTGAAAATGGGCACACTTGGTCCTTGTAGTTCATTTTTGGAAACATTTTTATGAGATCATTTCGTTTCACTTTTCGTTTTGGTCCAGAAAATCACTGTTTTGTTTTAAATTTATTGATTTTATGGAATCAATATGTTGCTCCGGTTCGTTCTTTTTAATAAATCTTTCCCTTTTTAATTACATTTCTAACTGTTCCCAACTCTCTGTCCACTTTGTTTGTCCGCTTTGGATTGCCAGCAATATATGCAAGATTTTTGCATTTAAATTAAAAAAGAGAAATAGGAATTCATGAATATTTATGAAATAAAACGCTTGGTGGCAGCCAAAAAACTTCTAACATGGAAAAAAGCAAAAACAAGCAAGTAGTTTGACAACAAGTATGGCAACGAAATGGTCACAAGTTTTACAGGATATCGCAACCTGTGGCGACTGCGGTGGTGTGCACTGCAACTTTTGACTTATTTCCATAGAGTTTTCTGCGGTGCGAACATATTTATGTATGTGTGTATCTGTGTGACGCAAATGAGTAAAAGTGATAGAAACTGAAGAGATATCTGCTTTATTTGACGCAGTAAGCAAATATTATTCTATAAACCCTTGTTTCGTAATATTTCATAATAAGTATTGATTTTCAACATGTGGCTCGTCTGCTCTCTTGTGGCCACTTGATACTTGCTACTTTGCTAAAAAACACTAGATGACACTAAACAAACTTCGATTATAACAGCATCACTTCTATAAGAAGGTCTCAGCTGATTTTGAGTACAATAATTACAAGGTGTATACATTTATTTTATCAAACAATCTGGTTTTCTGGCGCTTATTGGCATTTGGAAATGATATCAAGAGTTTTTGCATAGATATTTTTGGCGAAATTCTAAAAATTGTTCAGAAACGGAAGTGATCTGAAGAACTCATCGTTGCCTCTATTTAGTTTACGTTTGTAAAATACAGAAAAAAATTTAAGTCCGAAACCCAATACCGCACTAACCTGCTTACATTTGTAACTACAGTAAGCACATTAAGTATTCGTACATTCAAGTGTATCTTTCCGTTTCCAATATTATTCCATCTGAGTAACCATTCTCTGCTATATTTTCGTTTCATGTTTGTTTGCTTTTCAATACCTTTTTTAGTGTTCCCTTTACAAAGCCATTTGCATTCGTAAAATTTCGATTAGTGTTCGCTTAGTTGCTTTCGACGTCATATACATTGGAGGAGCCACGAAGGTTCGTAGGGTGAAATTAAAAAGTCAAAATAAATTCAATTTTAGTTTTTACTCTTTTCAAAATCATTAGATTATTTTTTAAAAATCAGTAGAGAAATATTTAGGTGAAAGCTGTAAAGCTTAGTTACACAAAAAAGCTTTCATAATCGAAAGCTTGCATAATGTAAAAGTTCTTCCTAAAACGATTGCGAAAAGCTTAAATATATTATATGTATCAACTTTAACTGTGGAAATACAAAGAAAGCTCCTCGTACTTATATTAAATAAGAGACATGAATTCAAAACTCATGTCCAAAGTGTTGAAACTATACATTCTGGCTTAAAAAACGAAGCTTAGTGAACTTCTAAAGTCATGCGTATGAAAGTTGAAGTAAATCATGAGAAAGTTTAAAAGCTTACTATTTCCAAAAAGCTTTCATAATCAAAAGCTCTAAACCCGATATCAAAAGCACTTTATAAACTACCATTTCGTCTTTATTCTCTTGCACCTGGGTTAATAAAAATCGAGCTTTGCTATACCCAAATGGAGAGACTTTAGATCAAAACTTATTTTTTTGTCTTGAAGCTGTACATTTTGGCTTAAAAAACGATGCTTAGTGAAATTCTAAAGTCAAGCGTATGAAAACTTCTAAAATAATGCGTATGAAAGTTAAAGTAAACATTGAGAAAATTTAAAAAACTTTGTGTATCCGAAAAGCTTTCGTAATTGAAAGCTCTAAAGTTGATTTAAAAAGCACTTCATAAACTTTAAGTGTGCACCTGGTTTAATAAAATTCGTGTTTTGCTATACTCAAATGCCATGCATATGAAAGCTGAAGAAGCGCATGAAAAAGCTTGAATACTTAGTGTTTCAGCAAAGCTTTCACAATTAAGACCTATAAACTTGATTTCAAGAGCAACTACGGAAATTTTCAGAACTGGAAAAATGTATATGAAAGCTGCATGAAAGCAGGCCGAAAGCTTCAAAGCTTACTGCTTCAGAAAAGCCTTCACATTCGGTTGCTATATGCTTGATTTTTAGAGCAATCACGAATTTCCAGATCTGCGCACATTTATGAGCATGAATTGCAGAAACGCGTTGAAAGCGCAGAAGTTCACATATCAAAAAATCTTACGTCGAACTTCACAAAAACAACACATTTCTTAGCAGTTAAATTATTACTAATTTCTTAACACTGCTATTATTTTCGACGACCATCCCTCGTACTTGAAATATTTGAAATAAATTTTCCCAAGCTCTATCGAACTTTTTTCAGTTCCCTCTCGTGTTTACATATGTATACAGCATGCAAACAAATACAATCGAAAATGCTTTCATTCCGGAAAGTTTTGGCACTAGCAGTTAGTCGACGCGGCAGCGACTTGCCGATTCCCTTAATGGCTTCGTTAGCTCGCACTTGCTTCATTCCATCGTTTACTCATTTGGTTTTCGGAATTCTTGCATTGGAAATGGTTGTGCACGCCTGTATAACTGGAGTAACTACACACATGTGTATGTATGTATGTATGTGTGTGCAAATACAATCACTTTACCACCTTTACGATTCAATCAAGGCGCTGCGCAATTGCGGTCTCTACTTTCATCTTTCGTTTTGCGGAAAATTGATTCGGAAAGTGGAATGTAAAATTAAAATGGGCGAAAATAAAGGAATTCTGATTTTGAAATTAATTTTGTAGTTATCTTCTACACCTTACAACAATTCACTTCAGCTTAATATCGTCCTCATTAAGGACATGTATGTGTGTGTGTGTTTGTAGGGTTTAACCTAATCAAGCCTGCGCAGAATTGCCCGAAATAATCCCATAAGATATGAGAAGATTATGATGGGATAAACAAATACTCGTATGTACATGTAAGTGTAAATACATTGCGCCCCAAACAAGTCCTCACAATCCACAACAGCGAGGGTGTTAGTGCAACGAGGCGTATGAGCAACTAATTGACCAAACACACGACGCAAAGCGCGACGCGATGCTGCAAAGACAAGTCACGAGCTCCAAAATAGTTGGCTTAGAGCATTTTCACAAAAATTTCTGCAATATGAGAGTGTGTTTGGTTACTGCTCTCACCGTGAGAGCGTCAAGTAAATTTGTACTAATACATACATTACACCGTCCATCGCCCTCGCTTCTAGTCAATGTAGTTCAACGTGATCCAAACTTAAGCATTGTTTCAGATCTTCAGAGTGATTGTTCTGTGATGCGTGATTAGGAGTTTTTTTCTATAAGAGTTTTCCAAACCGAGGATGGTTGCTGCCAGTTTGCAGGGCGGCAATACTAGTCTTGAGCTCACTAACTGTGCGTTTTAAGTTGGTTAAGGAACGCCTAACCTCGTTTTTTACAGCATCTAGGTATTTTGTGACAAGACAAGTCAGACAGCTAGGCCACATCACAATTAACAGCAAAGCTGGCTAGTCGAAAAGTGAAGCCACCTTAGTTCAGCTATCAGTAGAATTGGAACTGCTCCAAGCTCGATCTCCATGTTGTTGCAGTACCGACAGAAAATATGCCTGAAGTCATACCGGGGAATGTCGCCGAGTTGATAGTAGTTGGCCAGATAATAAACCGGACTCGTTTCGGTTGCTAAGACGCGACTATTTGGATCCGTTTTCGAACTTAATTTAACTTAACACTATAAGCTGCAAGTGTTGACTCGCTCGTTCACGCACACAAGGAGTTTTGATTTCATTATAGAAGTTTTCGATGCCTTACAACCACATAAAATAGTTTTGTTATCAATTTCTGTGAAGCTTATTTTCGAGCAGCCGACAAGTGGTTAGCGGTGCTCACTGCCACCATTACTAGTGTGCTCTCTTTTATCCGACTAACTAAAGAGAGTTCTTTTAACATAAGAAATCCTTCGAAAAGCAAAGGAACACTATCGCAAGCATTTCTGGTTTAGAAAACATTCCATAACGTCTTTTAGTCTACTTCAGTCAGCTTAAAACTTTAAAGAGTAAATTTGTCTGTGATATTCCAAACTTTCTATTTGATTTACTTCTCCACAACTGACATGAGGATAACAATTAAAACTCGTTACTTACTTTCTACCTTCGTAATGATCCAAGTAGAGATACTTTTTTCAATTGCCTTTTTTTGGCAGATCACGCGTGGAAAGGCAACAAAACATTTATCCTTAGAACGAAAATATACATTCTGCGTCGAGATCTTCAATTGAAAGCGTACAAAATACAACTTGTGCAAGAACTGAAGCCGCAGTACCTTCCTAATAGGCATCGCTTTGCTCTATGAGCTTTTCAAAAGTTCCAAGAAGGTTCGACGTTTTCGAACCAAATTTTGTTCAGCGATGAGGCACCTTTCTGGCTCAATGGGTATGTAAAGCCACCTGAAGATTCATGAGCTAACATTTCATCTATAAAACACAACGGTTGGGTGCGGTTTGTTCGCCGGTGGAATTTGGACCATATTTCTTCAAAAATGATGGCGTTGAAAACGTAACCGTCAATGGCGATCGTCATCGCGCCATGATAACTGACCATTTGTTGCCTGAAATTAAAGCGCCTGATCTCGGCGACATTTGGTTTCAACAAGACGACACCACTTCCCACAAGTCGCATCAATCAATATATTTATTGAGAGAACAGTTCGGTTTTGGGCCGGTCAATTGGCCACCAATATCGTTTGATATCACACCTTTAGACTTATTGCTGTGGGGACATGTAAAATCTAAGGTCTATGCGGGCAATCCCGCTTCGATTTAGGCCTTGAAGCAAAACATCACGCGTGTCATTCTCTGGTTACCTGTCGAAGTGCTCCAACGAGTCATCAAAAATGAGACTCAACGGATGGACCATCTGAGATATAGCCGCGGCCAACATTTGAAAGAGATGATTATCAAAAAATATATGCCAAATAATGTTCTTTCGAATGATAATAAACATTCCTCATTAAATTTCAAATTTCTTAGCTTTTTCTTAAAAAAGGTATGGAGCTTTAAAATTGCTCACCCTGCATATGCATATTATTTCGATTTTTAGTTAGATTGACAGAAGATCTCTCCTCCTTCCTCAAATTCGCCTATCCAAACAGGGTTAGATCGCCGAAATACCAGTCCTTTGCCCAATAAAATTCAGGTCCGCTGATCCGGCTGTTGTGAAAAGATGCTTTTAGGGCATCGGTTTTATGCTGATTTAAGAGATATCTGCTAGGAGCTTCTACAGCGCATTACAATTATTAGGGGTTAGCAAGCGAGCGTTCAGCATATTCTTCTATATTCCATATTGTTCTCCACTTTTCACGAAGAATCGATTGAAAATTACCACTAGGCCTCTAATTGGGGTAATATGTAATTTATATGCATGCGCTGCCAGTTTTTGCGCCTCATAGCCAACTGCGAGGCGCTGTCCACACAACCTCAATATCCTGGTATTTGGCGAGGATCGCCGTTTACTGGTGCAGTCGACTCAAGTAGGCGCTTATGCAAACAGGCCGATTTGATTTCAGCGCATATTTACATATATGCACGCGCGTATACGAGCATCTATACAGTGTTACAACAATAAATATCATGTATAATTTGAGTGGTGCAACAAAAACAAAAACATGGTTGTTGCAACACGCGCATTTGCGGGGGATTTACGCTGGTAATTGCAACGCGCCAGCAAAGGCATGTTCGCAAACAATTCAACACAATACGCATACAAGCGTGCATATATGTGTGTGTGTACATATGTATATAAAACAGCATTGCCGTGCACTTTCGCTTTAATGTGTTTACTGTGTAGCGCTCACCCACATCCACAACAACCAACTCTTGCACCTTCGCGCCACAGCTCCAGCAATTGTGTGTGTGTGCGGATGTGTGTTTGTGTGCTTGTTTACATTGCGCATTCGCGGTTGGTTTAGCATTAATGTTACTGGCGATTCATTAACCGCCTGCAGCGTCCAGTTATACGTCGCAGCCAAGCAGAACGAATTGAAAATCCTGCGGCGCTTAGCTGCGCTCACTGTAGGCTTTGCATACTTACAGGCGCTTGCGTTGAACGGCTACTTGCGCGCTCATATGTGTGCCTAATGGATTTGCAAGAAGAGCCAACAAAAACCAGAAAAAAGCTTGGATTACGTTACTGTGTGTAAAAATGCAACGTAGCGTTGGCTCTTATGAACGTTGACTCTTATGAACCGCAGCAATTAGCGGAAGGATTTACAATTTTCAACTAATTTTTTAGCAGTGTTGCTATTTGGCCTATAATTCTTATGATTGTAGCTTAAAACACTTATAACATTTACATAATTTGTTGGTGTTTCTAATAAAAACAAGGAAAACGTTTCTTGACGTGTACCGAAGCTATAATACCCTCCAGAAATACAAATGATTCTTTGCGGGAACTGGATTTGATCGGTCAGTGTGTAAGACAGCTGTATGATATAATAGTCCAACCGTTTCTTCGAATATATCACCAATGTTTCAGGAACTAATTTATGCCAAATTTGGTGAAGAAATAAAAAAAATTTCCATACAGGCACTTGATTCGCATTGTTCAGTTCAGCGATTCCGACAGAATCAACATTAGAGCTGTCACGATCCAGGCTTAATCTTTCAAAAAATTCTACTTTAATTCGCCTATCGGTTGTTTGTGTCACCTTAAACTAATCGAAGTAGAGATAAGGTTATATCTATATATGTGACCTGGTCCTCGGAAAGGGGGCTTAGGTGTCAAAAAATCAATTTTCACTTTTTAGTTGATTCGGATGGAAGTTGAGATGCTTTTTCACGTGATAGAATCCAAAAAGTCATAACTTGATTGAAAGTTCCCTAAAAATGTAGAGAAAGAAGAGTAAAATACGAAAAAATATAATTTTTTTGTTATGAACAATATACATTGAATCTATGATATAAAAAAACGTATTATGGGCAAAAATAATAATGCTGATCTTTATGTCTTTGTTGTCGTTTTCCTTGATCCGTTTTACGTGTGATCAAGGAAGATAGGTTCCTCGTCTGGTTTGAGAACATCTTCACTAGTTTTTGCCTTCCGTTTCTTCGATGGCAAATCTTTCGGCAATGGAGCCACAATATCTTCTTCTTCTTCTTAATTGGCGTAGACACCGCTTACGCGATTATAGCCGAGTTAACAACAGCGCGTCAGTCGTTTCTTCTTTTCGCTACTTGGCGCCAATTGGATATTCCAAGCGAAGCCAGGTCCTTCTCCGCTTGGTCCTTCCAACGGAGTGGAGGTCTTCCTCTTCCTCTGCTTCCCCCGGCGGGTACTGCGTCGAATACACAATATCTACTTTAGATATATCCGAAACTAAGCTGCGAAGATTGTGATAGATGTACCACTGACGTTCCAAAGATAAACCGGCTGGTTGTATAACTTTCGACATTTCAGGATCGATTGGTTTTAACTCAAGTTTTAAATCAAGTTCATTTTTCGATATCTCTAAACAATTGTTCCGCGTACTCTAGATCATTTCCTGTGGTATCAGTGTATGACATTTATTATTACAACAATCTTTCGACAGAAATTTTGTTACCAGCTCCTCCTCCCTTACTTCAGCAACAGACAGGTCAATCTTAACAAAAGTTTGTTCGGTATCATCTTCTGCCTGAGATACACATACTTCGTCTTCATCATAATCGCTTTCTTCATTGTTTTCATCGTCCTTTTCATGGAAATATTGTCCGCATACGGCACTGAACTCCTCATCAACACTCATGTTTCATTTCATGCGAAATGCGAAGACGATAATCAACAGAAACACTTACACAAATGTGATAACAGAACATCCGGAAAGAGACGAATGAAAACAAGACAACAGCAGTTGCAAGTGGTATTAGAGTAAACGTCACTTTCAGTGTTACTTTTTAAATGTTCCGCACTAGCAACTTGCTATCGATGAACTATGCAATAATATTCCGACCAAAAACAACACTTACTAGACGTCCTTTGAAGCCTCTGGAAAGGAGAACACCAGAGATAACGAGAAACCGACGAAACGAGTTGTTTATTTAACAGCTGTTTCCTGAGAAAACTAGTTTTCGCACGTTAGCTCCCTTTTCGTAGACCAGGTCACATATAAAGATCAGTGCAAATATATTGTCTGTCCGTCTATCCGTCTGTGCAAGAGTTAACTTGAGTAAAAATTGAGATGTCGTAATGCAACTTGGTTCACATGTTTCATGGCAAAAAAAGTGACGACGAGTTCCGAGTTTGTGGATGGGCATAATTGGACCACGTCCACTTCCCCAAAAGGTCATTTACCGAGAACCTGTAAAATGCCGTAACTAAGCGCTAAATTAAGATATAAAACTGAAAACTTTAGACTTCATATAACTAACAAACCTTAGGCACCTAAGAGTACAGAGCAGCTTCGCAATAAGCGGTCTGGCCATGTGTGCAGTAGCTCCATCTTGTTGGAAAAAAACTCTTTCAACATCTTTAAATAACGGTGCACATTGACCGTTACTGATACACCGTTTTCTTTTTTTTCGGGCACAATAGGTCCTAGGCCACGCTGCAATCCTCATTTACTTATCTACTGCATGACAATATAACATGCTAAGCTCAGTGACTCGTTCTGGGTGAAGTTCCGTCTCGTGTATTATTGCTGGATATAATTCATTTTGCTTGTTTACATTTCCGTGTAGATCGAAATGGACCTCATGAGACATAAACAGGCAAATTATCAAGTAATTGTCTTCTTTGGCCTTTTCAATAATTTTTTGGTGAAATGCCAGGCGAATGGATAAACTTAGAGGGCTTAACCAGCTTGCTATTTGAACTTTGCGCGGAAAGGTGCGAGTCATCATGCATTATTCAATGTAATGATCGACTGCTAAATCCAAATTGCGCCGATAAGTTGCGAGTCGAAACTCTTGGAGTTGCCTGAATTGACAATGCAACAGCCGCGATTGTTTCTTGAACACGAACGTACGGATTTCGATGGTACGAAACTTTCAGATTCGGCGAAACATGTTTACCTACCTCTAAATGGTTTATCTATTCGGGGGAATGCCGTCAAAACCCCGACTGAATTCCTTTCGGACGGAAATAACGGACTGTAAAGCATGATACAGCTGCACTATCCAAGCTCTCTATTCGATATTCAAAGCACTCATTTTTATAAGACTTAAATAAACTTACCCACACAGAAAAAAGTTAATATGGGTTTTTTCTGTAGCACGGTTTGTGCGCCATCCTGTATTTCCCCGACTTTGATCCTGTCAAATTACAAGTGCATGAAATGCTCAGTTGCGTCCGAACTCAGCCCTTCCTTGTTTGTTATACCCTGAACAGGGTATATTAAGTTAGTCACGAAGTTTGTAATACCCAGAAGGAACTAGTCCCTCAGTTCTTAAGATATCGTTTTGAAATTTTGTAAACGTCATTTTCTCTTCAGAAAGCTGCTCATTTGTCGGAACTGCCGATATCGGACCACTATAACATATAGCTGCCATACAAACTGAACGATCGGAATCAAGTTCTTGTATGGGAAACTTCCTCATTTGACGATATATCTTCACAAAATTTGGTATGAGTTATTGTTCGTAGGAATAATATAATATAGGCAGAAATTGTTCAGATCGGCTGACTGTAGCATATAGCTGCCATACAAACCGATCGATCGGAATCAAGGGCTTGTCTGAAAAGCTTTCACATTTGAAAAGACATATTCATGAAATTTGGTATAGATTAATTGAATGATCGGAATCAAATGTTTGCAGGGGAAACTTCCTCATAAAATATATTATAAATATTATATTTTCCTTTTCTTCATTCTTTCAATATATTTTGTTATCCTAAAATTTTGACCCTTGCATGCAAAAAACCGGTACTCAAAATAAACTATCACTTTGAAATCCCATTAAACAGACAACATAACATTATTTTGGTGATTGTTGACCTTAGAAGTGGTTTGAGCTGACCAGCTTTTTACACCAAGATCACTTACGCTTTCGATTACTTTAAACAGACCACTATTCATCGACAGTGAAAATGCGCTTCAAATATGGATCACTTCTTTGACTTTTGTTAAGCAAATCATTGATTCGTTCTGTTAGAACATGATTTTATTTGTTCCACAACGGCTACAAGAGTGCTTTCAGGACGTGGTGCATCCTCAAGGGCGATGTTGCCGATACGAAATTTGGCAAATCAATTTTGGTATTAATGTTCAACTCATCTTCTCCGCACATGCCACATAATTCGCAACTTGCTTGCACTGCACTTCTAAACCTTTGATAGTAAAATAGTAAAATATGCCGAAAATGCTGTTTTCGATTTTTCAACTTCGAAAGTGCACCGAACAGAAACTCTTCCAAAAAAATTTAAGAAAATTTTGCCGTTCGCACAAGAGTCAATAGATCAATTAGTCGGCCTTTTCTCCATTAAAGCGCTAATTAAAATATTCATTCATTCTAAATCGAATACAAATCGAGTATAAACTGGTATGACACTTTGCGGGTTGTTGTCCAGGCTATAAAATTGGTTGTGTGCACTGATAAAATAACAGACAACCGACGTATTAATCAATAGAGTAAATATAAAACGAAGAACACAAGCACACACACAAAATCGAAAGTATAACAGCTGATCGTTAATCGAGTAACCGGCTGTGCGAAAGTCAAACTCTGATACCTCATTTATAATCTTAAGGTACTAAATTAATTTGGCTATGCGAAAACCGTACGGTAGGGCGATTAAATAAGAAGTTGACTGCGAAAAAAACCAATAGAATATTACAAGCAACCATTATATAAGCAATACTAACATATTCCGCTTTGGTTATCAAATTTTAATGAACTAAAAGCTTGCGCCGCTTTTTTCATATATACATACAATGCCTATAAAAATATTTGTCGACAAAAAGTATTTTTTATATAAAAATGTAATAAATAAATTAGAGCACAGACTACGCTAAAAGTTATTAAAAATCTGACAACAAATTTCCAACTAACCGCTTGCTCACCAAAAAAGGTTCAGATGTCTATTCAAATTTTTTTAATATTTTATTTAATGAAATACATTGCGACCAAAAAGAGCACGGAATTGTAATTAATTTCTCCGGATAAATGATTTTACAAAAAAAATTACTTTGTAAGTTAGTACGACTGTCCTTAATTGTTATGCCAAATAGGAGTGCAACCTGTCAACCAGGTTGTTTACAGCAACCTCAGTACTGCGTTGCGATTTTTGCAATGGATAAAAATGTCGAACAAACCATTGACTAAAGAATGTTGAAAAAGGCTTACGGTGATTAATTTTTATCAAAAACATAAGCCTACGAGTTGTAAAAAGCCTTCAAAGACGGTCGAGAAATCGTTGAAGACGTACCTCATTCTGGGCGATCTTTCGTCTCTTCAATTGATGCAAATATTACAAAAGTGAAGGATATATTATATAATATTGAAAATCATCTGGCAAGTGTTAGAGAGATGGCCAGAGAGCTGTACATGCTGAGTCCGTTCGAATGATTTTGGTGGACATTTTGGGCATGAAACGCATTCTTGCTCGACTCGTCCAGCTAAAGCTGAATTTTCTCCAAAAAGGGTACTAAAAACAGGTCTCTGTGGTCCATAAACGCAATGAATACTATCGAACAACCATCTTGTTCACTATATTTGGCTCCTGGAAAAACCATTGGTGCCGCTTTGAAGGCGACAAAATAAATATTGAAGAATAATTAAATATTTTTCGTTTTATTTACAGTCTTCAGGTACTTTTTTGACAGAATGTATGCGCTAAATTTCAATGAGATATTCAAAAAATTTTTGCAAATATGAAAAAAATGAATGAATTGCAACCATTTATTTACACGATAGAATGCACAGCAACAAAAACTTACAAAAAATATGAGCAAATATTATACTTATGTATATTAGGGTGGCACTTAAAACCCGACTTTGAAAACGATGTTTCGAGAAAAACACGATCAGAGATTGAAGTAGCCGACTGGTCCAACATGATGCGCCGCTCTGCCAAAAGTTCTATCTCCTACTCTTTTATTGCGATTGCCTTGAAAATTTGGAACAATTTTCTAGTCATATTAAGGTATTTAAAAAAAAAATTAAAAAGAAAATTGATTTTTTGAAATTTCCATAGCCCCCACGTAACCCCTTAAAACCACATGCAAGCAACAAACTCGAGTGAAACAACTACGCAAGATGGAAACTTTGAAATGTTAATGCAAAAATATATTTCTGCTACTTGTTGCAAGATCAGATGCCTAAAAACCGCCTTAATGCGAATAATAAATATATGTCCAGCACACAGCAACGAATTTTTCAATGAAATCCATTCGTTTCACACATTGACTGACTTTCAAGACTTTTTTGCATTTCCTCATTTTTTTTACGTTTTCCCTATGGAAGTTTGCTGAAAGTAATTTTACCCTAACCAGACAAAAAAATGGGTATTTTTATGCAAAAAGCTTTATTTGTCTTCAAATCTGTGCGCCACATGTGCTCACAGGTGTCATCGATGCTTGCCAGCAATTTGTTATACAGCTGCCGCATATGTCGGTTTCCTGTTTGATGGCGCATAACGGTGCATGCCGAAAAAATATTTGATAAATTTTAAATATTATTTAAACGGGTTGAATGTGTGTAAGCCTATTCAAAGTAATTTAACAATGATAGCAAGGAATATATGCTTTAAATTTATTTTAAAAAAATATGAAGATATGAGTGATATGATATATGAAGATAACATATTTGATGTACTAAGTATACACGTTCATCCATCTGATTTGGAGATAATTCATAGTAAAAGCATCAGCTATGTTTCTGCATGCTCACCATGGTGAGTTGTACGAAGCTAGATAGACATATCTGAAAGAATTCGGGTCGAAGTCAAAAGTGTAGCAATCCAAGTGCTGTTCAATATACCAAAGGGTGCATAAGTAGTTTAGCGGTACCAAATGTTCTACTGGTTTCTCCGTTTTTAGTGCTCATTTGACCACAAACTAAATAATCAACTAACGATCGCTTATTTCCATTTAAAGTGACGTGCCCGGATGGAACAAATAGTTTCAAGACTTAAATATTTATTTAAGGAAGCATCCCAATTTCTTACATACCAAAAAGTTGGAAACGAGTCAAAAGTAGGTGTTCCGCCCAAAACCGGGAAGAAGAACACATATTTTGCGTTAATACTTCAGACCAATTAGCCTTACCTCTTTCTTGCTAGAAAAGCTATATATATTAAAGCTCCGTCAGGAATGGGAAGAACCGCTCCGATCCGTTCGATACCAAACGAGGTTTCATGCGACTTCTTTATTCTACTTTTGGTGAAAATAAATCCAGCTGCAGAACTAAATAGAGAAGTTACCATATTCCATAAGAGTATACAGCTGCTGGCTCAACAACCGCGTCGTTAGTTGTGCTTTCTCCAGACTGGATAAGGAAGCGAAGTAAATAGGTCTGGTAGTGAACGAGGGCAAGACGAAATATCTCCGGACCTCAAGCAAACAGTCGTCGCATTCGCGACATAGCTCCCACGTCACTGTTGACAGTCATAACTTCGAAGTCGTAGTTATCTTGGAACCAGTATTAACAGCAACAACAATGTCAGCCTCAAAATCTAGCGCAGAATAACTTTTGCCAACAGCTGCTTCGTTTGTGAAAATAATAATAGCATATGCTAACGACTAGTGTTGATAATATCTGGAATGCTTGCTTTTACAATCAGTGAGATTATGGAAAGAGCCTTTCGAAGGTCACACTTATGGGCCGTGAATAACGGACTAGGTGTAAACCTTAGTAAAACGGAATTGATATTATTCAAGAGTAAAACAAAAATACATCAATTTAATTTTCCCTCATTTAGTGGTAAAATCATCTCTTTGTCCTCAAGGTAAAATTTGTGGGGCTTGAAATCGATACCAAACTGAGTTGACAAATTAACATTGAAAAACTATTAAATAAAGCGTGCTTATATAGCCTACTAAACCTGCAAACGAATACTTAGCATTATGTCCACGACCGTCATTAGATCAATTCTAACATATGGAGAACTGGTTTTGTGGCCAGCATTAAAAAAACAATATAATATCAGAAAACTAAATGGAATACAAAGAGCAGCCTGTGAAGGGGTTACAGAGGCTGTTAAGTCATGTACGATGGAAGCGGTTAATATGTTCCTGCTTCAACTGCCCATAGGAGCAGGAAATAATATGGACATGGGGCCATCTTGAACAGCTTAACTTGGGTAAATCAGAATTTATCATCCCCAGGTTACATTTCAATAGACACTTTCAGGTGACGATCCCCTCTAGATGTGATTGGAGGAGAAAGTTAGTAGGGGAGGAAGATACTGCCTTCATCTATACCAACGGGTCCAAAAATGGACTGTTAAATATGTATGGGCAGGAGTATAGCCCAATGATCTTGACATCTTTGATTCTATTCGTCTACTGAAATCAGCTATCATCTTCCAAGCGGAGGTACTAGGTATAGCGAAGCCGGTATAATTTTATTAAATAACCACGGGTGGACTCGGAAAGAAGCCATGTACACGGAGAGCCAGACAGCATTGTTGGCCTTGTCGACGCCATAGATTAATTCCAGAGTAGTAAAAAATTGGAGGCAAGCTTTAAGCACACTGGCAAGTCAAATCGACTTAAGCATAATTTGTATTTATGGTCATAGGAACATTTCTGACAAAGAAAAGGCAGATGAGTTGATAAAGGTAGGGGGCCTCTTAAGACGAATCAAATGCGGAGTTAATATCACGCCCATTGGAAATAATCAAGCGAGAGCTTTATAAGCATTTTGTGCAAGGAGCTCAGAGCAAATGAAAATCAATAACATCATCCAAGATAATAAAACAGATATGGCTGAATTACGACAAAAGAAAAACCAATTACTTATTAAATAGATCCAGAAATAGTATACATATACAGATTTACAGCCACTATAACGGGACACTGGTGCTTTAAAGAGCATGCGGTAAAATGGGAATGCCATATGATAAGGTTTGCCGCAGCTCCAAGTTAGAAGGGAATAAGAAAACGGTTTTCCACTTTCTCTGTGAATGCGCAGGCCTATCACGAGCCCGTTGAAAAATGCTAGCAACTCATCAAGCACCAACCTTGCAAATAAGTAGTTTCATCGAGAGTACCAAATGGTTTGAGCGTAACGATGAAACGAGATAGCAAACTAATAAGGACCCTCGGAAGTGCACTCCTACCTACATACCTACCTACTATCTTTCATATAGATTAATTTCAAGTACCATTGTATGTATATTTGTCAGGCCGGAGACTTTTCAAACTTAATATAATCTGTTCAGAGTATAATAATTTCTACTTGAAAGTACGCAAAATAGAAAAGATCAAGAAGTCGAAATTGTCCGGCAAAAAGTTTGTTCTGCCGTCGACTGTAAAAATGATTTAGCAGTAAAATAATTGCAGAGTTCTTCTAAAGCTTTGATTCTGATTTAAGTGCACAATCAAATTTCGTATTAAATGCTCGACAATGAGAAACGAGCTCTCCCACTCGCCCTGCCATTTTTATGCTATGCTACTCATTATTCCGCTCCGAATTTGACCTCAACCAGCATACCTTCATAATTATGTACATAAATATTGACATTACCAATCCATTAGCGCTTTTTTACATAAAGCTAATTAAGCAATATGCGAAGAAGGCATCCATACTCACCACTTAACCTCAAAATACCATTTGCTGTTCACCCGACTGACTGATCAGACCTTGATGGCTCATGCTACGCCTCAGTCAACTCGGACATAATTACAGCTGCTGTTATGTTAATAACTTGTCATACTGAAGATTTTCTTGTCACTTCCACAATATTTTTTGACTTCGGACATTTTTCATGATTCTACCTTATGCTTTGGTATTATTTTTTTTTACCTAGGAATATTTTGTATCAGGAGGTGCTGTGTGTCAACATCAGCTGCCTGCAGAAGGCAGACACTTGTCACTGTCACTTTATTAAATCCTCATTTCACACACAATTAATATGCTAATCAGGTGCGCAAGTTGTCACTGCGATGAGTGATGTAGGGAGTAGGGATTACTGTTGTGACTTAGAGTTACGAGGGAACTCTAAGGCATGCGTTACTCTGCAGTATCGAGCGCGCTTTTTCAATGACCAAACTATTTGTTTATTACTTTCTTTAACTAGTAGTAAGTGTCGCATGGTTTCTTGGAAGTTTTCTGGTTCCTTCCCGCGTTTAAAACGACTTATTTTACTATACAATTTATAGTCTCTTAGACTTACATATCCGAGGACTCGTGGTCTTGCAGCTTTATTTCGTCATCCTTCGAAAATAAGATTCATTCTGGACGACCTTCGATCTCTTCGACTGATGAGAATATTTAAAATTGAAGGAAATGGTACTTGGAAATCGTCATTCAAATGTTAGAGTGGTAAGAGAGTTCACCATCTCTCGCCAGTTCGTCTTCATTATTTCGGTGGATATTTTTTGGATATGAAAGGCATTCTTGCTCGATTCATCCCAATAAAGCTGAATTTTGTTTTTTAAAGAGTACCGTAAACAGGTCTCTTCGGACATGCTTGATCGTGCGAATTCCGATCCCACATTCATGGAAAAAATTATAACCGCCGTTGAGACATGGATTTATAAGTTTGACATGCTAGCAAGACAACATTCAGCGGAATGAAACCCGTCTTCAGACGATCGAAGAGATAAAACAAAATTCTCTAAAGGAGCTGAAGGCGTTTTATTTATGTACAATGTAAAGCTATATTCGAGCGGAAATCTTTTACCTTTCAGGTTCTCATAAGTCAACTGATAATTTTTGCAGTTACGGGATTTCACATCATTTCATGTGCTTTGAAACTCTCAGAAAGAAATATATTATAATAATATACATATATATTATATATTATATTATATATATATAAATATATTTTTGTCGTGTACTGAGAGAACGAAAATGAGGTTATCAACTGGCATTAATTTGATGACTAAAGGTGGTCATTAAAATTTAGAAAACTCGCAAACCGCAAATGAGTTGATGTGCTCACACATTTAACTGCCGCTTGCGGTTCTGGGAACCCATCATTAGTCAAGTGTCTTGTGTGTTGATAGCAACAATTTTCTAAATTAATTAACAAAATAAATCTTATTGTATTCAATTGTTTTCAATTTGAGTTACAAACTCACTGTTTTTGGCAAAAACGTAGCCTCAAATTTGGGTTATGCGGGTGAAATGTTGGAAACCAGAAAATCACTGCAACAATAGCAAACCAGTAATAGAATAATAACGAAAAGTGAAATGAAAATATACCAGGAAAAAGTGAAATACACACACATATATATAAAGGACGTAGACAGACACGAACACCGACAGACACAATGCCGACAAGTTGCCATACAATTATACGCGCACCAAAGCTAATTTAACTTTTGCCAGTTAAATCAAGCGAAATTTGAATTTGTTGCTACAAATAAATGGTAAATGAGCTTGTGAAGCCGAATGACTACGCATCTGTACGAGATAAAAGAAAACACGTGCTCCCTGTGCTATTTAAGTACGGGAGGTAGTTGTGAAAGGTAACTGGCAAGGCGGACCAACAAGTCAAACATGAATGGCACAGCATTTGAATAGTAATTTAGTTAGACTTTTGCACAGAAAAATATACGCAAGGTAAATTGAATAGATAATGTATTTACAGAAAAAAAAGTGGTGTGATAGAAGCTACTCCAGTAGGTTTGGTTTGCAAAAGTATTATGGGTATGTTTTCGTTAAATGGAAATAATAGTTTCGTTGTTCATTGTCAGTTGTTGATTTTCGTAAAAAAGTCGATTTACTTTCGAAAATAAAATTTAAAAATTTTTAAAATATAAATAAAAAATCAATACAATTAATTAGTTGCCTACATTTGGGGGTAGATAGCAGTGTAATACATTTAAAAATGAAATATATTGCCTACCTTTAGGCGTTATCATCTAAATTTATTGTGTTTACCTTTAGTACCGTCAAAACAGCTAGTTTTTGCCAATTTTAGTATGGAAGAATACCGCAGCATGAAGCGCAATGGTTCTAGGGCCTATTTCTTCTAAAATATTCGGAGTAAACCAATAAAACTTCGTGACTATATTTTTGCATAATTTTTCAATTGATAAGGGCGACTAATTTTTTTTTTTTTTTACTTCTTCCCTCTTAAACCTGGAGAGCTGAGTACTCAGGGATATGAATGCAGATATTTACCAATGCGTTTATGCGGCTCTATTAACTTATTCAGATTCACAATTTCAATTTGCAACGCATGAGAAATACCCTGTAATTTTATATATTTATACAAAAAACAACCCAAATGCCTGCAACAAAATGCCTGTAAAACCTCAAAAGAGCAAAGTTTACATTACCAAGTGGGCGCAACAACTTTTCCAACAACACTCCTGGTAATTGTAGTGGAGTTTTAGGCGTGTTAGCCCACTAACCAAACAAACGTTGCGTGTGCATTTTTCACGTATTTACCTTTTCCCACTTCAACAAATTTCTTCTTTTTTAAGTAACTTTTGGTTGTTCTTGTTGTTTATTTTATTTTTTTCTTTTTTCTAATATGTTTCTTGTACTTGCTTTTCTTAATATTATTCTAACTGCGAAATGTGTTGCATACAAATGAGGTGTGTGGAAGAATTCGTCTTCTTAAAGCGGTTTCAAGCGAGAGATTTAGGAGTAGACATGGAGTAAATCGATGTAGAAAAAAGTTGGAAATATATTATAAAATGTTTTTTAGGTCTATAAACTGAACGTGATCAAAACGGATCAACGATGGACTAATTTCATTGTGGAATCTGAAAAGTTAGCTTCTGAAGCACCCATGTCCACTTAGTATTTTGGTTAGATGAAAGTCTGGGTCCCCATGTCGTCTATCTATCCACGTGTGGATGTCCGGTTTAAGTCGATGGGTCCAGCCCCCTGTGGATGAGGAATTCCACCGCTCCTGTCACATTTTAGTGCTCTTATTTCTCTCCTCTGTCCTTGTCGATGCTGTTTTAGGCGCTGATAGCTGATATGTAATCACTCGAGTTCATCTCCCTGGATGTCAATGGGTGGCATACTGGATAATACTTCAGCAGCGTCGGTTGATATAGTCCGAAAAGCACTTATTACTCGAGGTGGGAAAAACACCTCGTCGAATGAAGAGGTGATTATTGAAGCTGTAATGGGAATGAACATTTAACAAAATAAGTCATACTCAATATGTCCTCCATACTGTAAAGGACGACAACGGTACTAACACTAACTCATTAAAAAATAATGAAACTTAAAAGGAAAATTATTGACTCCGGAAGAAAAAGGAGGCATTCAATGCCAAGTCGGGATTATATAAGATATCTCGAATATTGGCTGATATATACAGTATAAAGTCACCCGGAAGTTCGAAAATATTTATTTCAGGTATATGAGGGCTCAGGGAAGTATTGAACTGAATCCAACTCATTTTTGAGACACAGAGATACTAATGCCAGTAAAGGATTATCTCTAGTTTCAGTTGTACCTGAATATCTCATACATTGAGCGACATTGATAATTTCGGTCAAAAGTCAACTATAGATACTAGGGTCAAAATATTCGATCATTGGGACTTGAACAGTTTTGCTTGGAATGGAGAAATATTGTTTCATAAGGCGGCATGCTTTAAAAGAATTGCTAGTGCCACATTTTATCCCGATTTATTGAATACATCTATATATGTGTACTGGAAAGTCAAAGAGTCAAATGGAATTTGAAATTGTGCTATATGGGAAATGGTGGTTACAACCGGATTGAATTTCGCCCTATCACATATACATATAATATATATGTATGAGTTACGTACTGAATTTAGTCGAAATATGTGATTTTTACCACGGCTGCCACAAAGCCCTCTCATTGCATCATTTAATCATGGATTTATTTAGTGGTTTTTGATAGTACCGTTCTACAGGGAGTGGCCCGAGTTTTCTTCCGATTTCGATCATTTTTACAGAGTCAGTAGGAGTGCTTAAGGATCCTGAGTGAATTTGGCTACTGTAGCTTTGGTGGTCTATGGGATATGTACATAAAACTTATTAAAGGGCGAAGCTACGTCCACTTTTTAAAAATTTTCATCCCATAGGTGCTCCTAGTCACTGCGATCCCCTGTACCAATTGACAGTTCTATAACTTAATTAAGTGCATAGTTATGACACTTTATAGGCTATCGGTTAATGGCGTTTTGTGGGCGATACCTTCACCTACCCCGGTTAGTTTTAGGTGATACACACCACCGTTATCTGAACTAAACTATAATATTCTGTAACAGCAGGTTGCAAGAGTATAAAAAAGATAGGTAGGATTTTCTTTTTTGAGATCTCTACTTTGCGATGACATAAAAATTAGGTACAAAAAAGCGAAAAAGACCCTCGCAATACAACAATATTTTTTTCTGTTTCTCTAGTTCATAAATTATATTTGAACGAATCATACTAGTTGGGTTACCAGGTCCTCGAAAACTTTTTAAAACAAATTTTGTTTTTCGTCTTACTTCCTCTCTCAATATATCTCTCACGTCCTCTAAGTATATCTCTCACGCTCTCTAAATACAGCTATATGATGAGTAGCAGAGTCAGCAGTTTATGGAAACGACCATCTAATGTAAAAGCAATATAATGCTGTTAGAAAAAATTCAACTATCCAATTTGGTGACCCACATTTGCCATAATTAACGAAGTTATTTATTAAAATTTGCTAAGCTAAAATTAAATAAAATGAGAGATATTATATCAGCAACTTACTCAGCGGGTCAGCAGCACTGAATTCAAGAAAAGAGAGCAAATATTGCCAGCAATAAGAGGTTCTAAGACTCTAGTAAGGAAATAAAAAAACACAAAAAACAGTAAATAACAACAACAGCTGTAGTTCAATGTAAGCTGCCGAAGCGGACTTATTATTTCGCTGGTTGCGTGGTGTGCTCGCATTTTGCTCTATCTTGTCTTCTGTTTAATTAATTTTGCTTAAATGAAATCTAGTCAACAAAACAGCAGCAACAACTACAATAAAAACAACAATGATGAAACAAAATTTTCCCAAAAGCCAAAAGCGGTACGGCTAAAAAAACGACACAGCGAGAAGACAAAAACAAGAAAAACAGCAATAAGACTGTAAGGGTAACGGTGATAGTACTGACTGCCGAGGCGGTTGCAACACTGCTGCTGCTGCTGCTATTGCTGGTGACCGGGAACTACTTTCAGCACTCTAAGCATTATGGTAAATGTTGACCCGGGATTCTGCGCTGCTGCGACTACACAAATACATTTAGCTGCAAGCGGCATAATTAGGCAGCACACTCGACTGCCGGAGGCGTTGACAAAAATTTCATTTGTTCATTTGCATGAATTAATTAGCGAAAAGTTGGTCAAGAAGCAAATTCGGTACGAAGACAATCCGCTCTCTACAGCAGAGACATTGTTGGCCCAAACAATTTGCGAGCAGCGGCGGAGAGTTGAGCTGGTAAACTCAAGGCAAATAGATTTAAGAAATAAGCTGCAACGGAAAACTTAAATTGCGTTCGCCACTAATAACTGTACTGTGATAGTGGCAAAAGAATGTGCAGCTAATGCGTATTTGGAGACCTTCTTGTGGAGTTTACACACGTACAGTTATAAAACCAGTGACTGTTATAAAGTGGTAAAATAATTTCAGAAAGTGGCTTAAAACTTGCCTTGGAACTGTGTATTTACAGTTAAATATTATATGTATGTATATGTAATAAAAGATATAATGAGGAGAGAAGAAGGAAAAATGAGTGCAAAGACTGACATCTACAGAAAAAATACCCCTTCGCTATGTTGAGTAGTTGTAGAGGAAGATTGGAACCATGAAGACAGAGTAGTAATCTTAATTTATCAACATCCTTTACTTTATTGGTCGATTTCAAAGTGCTTTTAACAGCATTGTCAGAAGCTGCCTATTCGACGTCATGCCTAAATTTGATATCCCTGCGAACTCGGTCAAAATCGGAAGGGTCTTTCCGAGCCGATTCCTTAAATCGGTCTACTAAATTTCATTACTTTGACTCACTAGAAATCTACATTAAGTGGAAAACCTGGATAATAGGGATCTCACATGGCCCGCTATGGTACCTAAACCCTCCCATATACTAGATCATAAGACCCTTCTACAAATTTGTTGAGACGGCTAATGCCAGTTTCTGCTATGCCTTTTGGTTCGCCGAAGATAAGACTACCGAGGTATTAGAGCTTTAGTCGTTCAAAGGCTGGACAATGGATAAAAAAGTGCCTAGATGTTTAAATCTCACGGATCTCCATACGTCTTTGAGAACGAGCGTTCAACAAAAATTTTGATCTTACTTCTACGATTGCGGCAAAATAAACTTTGCTCATGGCAAGTACTTCAGTAGACTGGTTACTATCGGTTATCTGTTCAGTGCTAAAACGCAAGGCGCCAATGGAGATGCTAATCCATCCCATTTCAATATGAGTGTAGCAAGAATGCCCCCTTGGCTCGCTCATCGACTTTGCAGCTACTAGGTACCCAAATGGGTCTAATGATGAAGTAGATGTTTGCTTTTTCTAGTGAGGACAGACACTCCTTCACTAGCTTTGAGTGCCCAGTTTGCGAGCTCAGAATTGCCGTTCTGCTGCCAGAATGAATACTAAGCTCCATGAAATAATGTGCACCTATCGCGATTCTCTTCTGCTTGAAAAACACTGCAGTGATCCGGCAGCCAAAAGCTAATATTAACGGAGAGCTCCTTACAGAATACTCTATAATTTCAGTAAGCAGTTGCGCCCAGGGTTCTCAGCTACAACAATAGTATACATATAAATACAAGTATATATAACTGCTTAGCAGAACGAGTTGCAACGTCTTTTTCGCCTCCCGAAGCTGACCATTTGCGAATATCATCGATTTCAAACGACGCCATATTTCTTCCTGCTTTTTTCACATTTCTCTTCAATAAGGTTTGCCATTTCACCGTGGAAAGATATAAGATCCAATAACGAGTCAAAATTATTAAAATTTACTACCGAAACTGGAGACAAAGAAGTACCCGTAGTATCTACAATATTACTGCCGCTAGCGCATCAATTGAGGAAGACCCAACTCAGCCTGAATTGGGCTTAGCAACAATTTGAAAATGGTCCGGACTTTCATCGAAAAATCATTCTCAGCGATGAAGTTAATTTCAGGTTGAATGGCCTCGTTAATAAGCAAAATCTGCATAACTGGTCAGGCAGGAATCCACACGTACTCCACGTGTTACCATTGCATCCCAAAAAAATTACGGTTTGGTGCGGTTTATGGGCCGACGGCATCATTGGGCGGTACTTCTTCCGTGATGATCAAGACCGGCACGTTACTGTGAATGGGAATCGCTACCGCTCAATGATAACCGACTATTTTTGACCTGAATTGTATGATATGGACTTGGACAATATGTGGTTCCAACAAGACGGCACCACAAGGCACACAGCAATGTCACAATCGATTTATTGAAAACCAAGTTTGATGAACGTGTTATCTCACGAAATGGCCCAGTTAATTGGCCGCCTCGGACGTACGATTTGACGCCGTTAGATTGTTTCCTGTGGGACTATGTCAAGTCTATGGTTTATGCCAACAAACCAGCGACGGTTGATGAATTTCGTACGAATACCGAACTTGGAATTGCAGCACTATCGGTCGATTTATGTTTGAAAACCCTCGAAAATTGGGTTCGGCGTCTGGTCTTCTGCAAGCGTGCCAGTGGTGGCCATGCAAAGGAAATGAACTCCACACTTAATGGCATCGAATATTCTTTCACAGGGATAAATAATTTCATTGATATGACAAACTTTTGTAGCGCTCTTATTGAAAATCCCGTTGGCTGTCATAGCATTTGAACGATTGGGATTAAGATTTGGAAAGTCTACCAGCCCTATAGAGCGGTTTTGCACAATAAAACTGTGGTTAAAAATTGAATATCATCACGCAAAAATATCTTGTTCTTTTGAAGGCGTCGGCATCGGCTTCGACTTCGGCTTTTCCTCGGTGTAGGCGGAAAACTTGCTTTCCTTAAAGTTAACTCACTCATCGAAGGCATATTTATGTACGCAACTATAACGGAAACTCAAAAAGTTGCAACATTTTAATTCTGGTGTTACAACAACAACAACATGTAGTAAACATGATGTTGTCAACATGTCAAGCGATCACATGTGAAATCTACATATTACGCGATAGCAAACAAGTTTGACTGTCAGCAGCCAGAAAACTGGCACAACAACAGCAAAAATCATAAAACACACATACGCGCACACACACAAAGAAAGGCGATGTCACAACGCGAAGATGACAGCACAGCTGTTGCAAAGTGCAAAATTTCCATGGCACATATTTTCAAGATGTTGTGGCTGCCACACAATGTGCGGCAACGCTGCAGTTCGCGACGTTGCAAGGCGAATGTGTTGCATTGGGAAAACTTTTGCGTATCCGCACGCGAAGACGGCGTAGTTTCAGTGCGCGTTGGTGCGACAGTAACTTCGTAAACAACAATAACAACAAGTGTGTGGTGAAAATGGTAAGGAGCCGCTTACACTGCTGTGCTCGGTGTGTGTGTGCGCATGTGTTGGTTGACGCTGCGCTGCAAGGTGTCACAACATGTCATAATGAGTATTTGCACTCACGCGGTTGCCGCACGTTGCACGAGTTGCTTGCCTGCCGACTGGCTGGCATGTATTGGCGCTGTTTGTGGTGTTTGTGTGTGTATATGTGACTCCATATGTGGCGCAGAGTTTTGCATACCCCGCTTGCCGCTTTCTAATTCACATTGCGTTATTTTGTATTCCAGTCGCTCTTGCAACGCATCGCATCGCTGTTTTGTCATTGCAGTTGTCATGCCACATTTGTATTAATCAAAAGTGACAATTTGTAAAAGTTTAGTCTGCAACAGCTGAGTTGCTTCTTATAAATAGTTATTTATAATTTTTTGTATCAGGATGCGTTCACTTAATGTCATTCTACATATAGCTGGCAAATGCAAAATGCTAACAGACTCCGGGAGGCCGGGCACATTAAGGGTCCATGAAGAGAACTTGGACCACAGGAAGGTGCAGTGGGTTTTTCATGGATGGATCGGAGCTCGATGTAAAGGTTGGAGTAGGAGTCTTTTGTCAGAAGCTCCCAATGAACTCTTGTTTAAGACTTTTAAACAGAAATGACAACTATTAAGTGCCGGCATCTTTTTGGAAGGTATACTTGTACTCCGATAGCAGAGCTATCTGAGCTCATTGACAGTGAGCTCAAAGCTAGTCAAGGACAAGTTGTAGCATCAAGCTGCTACCATATTAAACTTGTCAAGATGCTTGGTTACAAAAAAATCGTCATAAACTGTAAAATGTTCGCAAGAAATAACAACCTAACCCAAGAAGAGAACAAGCACATGTTCCCCTGTATTCGTGCACTTGGGCCTTGTGATCTATAGGTCTCGCGCGAGCCCAGTAAGAGTTGGTCAGCAATAATCACTTTTAGTGTTACGAAAGCTCTCTGCGGCAGAGTGGAACGTAAAAGGTTTTTGAAGCTATTAGCAAGGTTCACATGACCGCATAGATAAGTGTTTTAACTCGACATTGTCTCATTGGCACTCATGCGGTGATGTTAAAGATTTTAGAGGACGCAACTTGTCAAAGTTGCAAGGTACATTTCGACACTTTCTCTTTCACCGTTTATCTTTCGCCAGGGTAAAGTTGAAGCAGCTTGGTTGTCACATTTTCTGGCTTGTGGCTGGCTTTAGGCGCTTAGTAGATAAGCTTCGGTCTTTTTGGTTCGTACCTAGGAGTTTTGGGTATTTCAATGGAGAGACTTCTATAGCTGGCCTCACAAGAAATCTGCCTAATTACCAACCCTAACCTTGTACTCCAGCCTGTAAGGAGAAAGATTTCGTGAAAATATGAAATAAATCGGTTTCTTTTTTACTTCACACTACGTATGGCCCCTAAACGAACGATAGCTGAAAAACGCTGAATTATGTCCATATTATTGGCGACTACCCATATGTATACAGCAAGCTACTAACTGTCTTGTTTAGTAAAACTAAGCAGTTCCAGAAAACAATGAAATATTTGCTTCGAATACTTTAGCTAACACTTAAATAAATATTCTGAAAATTTCAGCTCTATAGACGCAAAATTTTGTCTTCTTCTTAGAGTTAAATTGCTTTTGCGATTTGCTTAGTTCAGACCACAACCGTTCAGCATGTCTCAGTACAGTTATATAACAGTTTATATTTAAATAACCGCATTGTATCAATTCAAAGCTTGCTGCGAGGCATTCGCCGGTGAATTCTTAAAACACAAAGTGCGTATCTTTTAAAAAATTGTATCTTATTGGATCCCTACATATCCACTTAGGAACCGATATCACTATCGACGACTTTCATCGTCAACGTTTTCATAAAAGGCAAGTTTGACAATATTAACGGTCAACCCTAACAATTCTATCTTCCACTTTTCAAGGTTTCAAGGGAACTCATACAAGGTGTGTACTAATAACAACACAATTTTCTGGATGTAAACATTAAATAGAAATTCATATTATCTTTAAAAGGTGTTATTTATTTAAAGTAGGTTACATTGGAATTAATGCAAGATTTGACATGATCACCAGCACATCCGTAGATTTTTTTATGATAAAGGGATTGCCTTTTATATTTCGGGATCAAAGAATAAACACAAATATTAATCATCGAAAATCGCTTAATATTATTCATCACTCAGTTCCATACACTCTTGCATGCGTTTCAACCAATTGTCGAAGCAATTTTGCCACTCAGTTTGAGGTATCTCCAAAACGTACATGTTGAAGGCATCAACCACCTCTTTAAGTCTCGAAAAACGTTGACCTCTTAGTTTATTTTTTACAAGCGGGACGAAAAAGAAGTTATTCGGTTTCAAGTCGGAACAATATAGTGGAAGACTCGTCATATCGATGTTTTGAGCGGCAAAAAATTCAGTTGTTTCAGTCGACTTGTGGGAGTTCGCATTGTCGTGGTGAAGAGTGATCCGTTATGGCGGTTGGTTTTTCTGATTTATGGAAAGACAACTAGCAACCAAAAACTTACTGTTCTGCTTTGCTCCAGTGGTAGGATTGCGAGATGCCCAGTTAGTCCAAAGGACAAAAAAACAAGCAATCATTTGTTTGGAAGTGTTTCATGCTCGAATAAATTTTGTTGGATTGGGCTCACCTTGAGAGCCCCATACAGTTGAGTACTGCTTCTTTTCGGATTCGTATGCGTAAATCCCCAATTCATCATCAATCACGAAGCCATAGATGTGTTTCAAAGCATCGCTGTAGTCACTTTTTAACATTTCCCTCGACCAATCGGCAAGACCTTTTTTCGACGATTGACAAATTTGAAAAATTGTGTGATGTTTGTCAGTCAAATGCTATAGTTTTTTTTATCTCAATATATGTCATATGATGAGTTTGCAATACAGTTTGGACACAGAATCAATAGTTTCCGGAACATCTGCTGATTTTGGATGACCTTCACGAAATTTATCTTGAAGTGAACTACTACCTCGATTAAATTCACCACACCATCGATATACACTGATCCTTGATGGAGCTTTATCGTTAATTTTTTAATTAGTTTCATTGATGCTTTGTTGTTGAGTTAATTCACTTCGAAAGTTGTAAAAAATAATCACGCCGAAATGTTCGCGATTTAATTCCATTTTTTGTTACGATGAATATTTTAAGTTACTGTTAACGACACAAATATCACTCCTATGTCAAAACCTTCTGATGTGATACATCAGAAATATCAAGCCTTTCGATAAAATTGTGAGTTGTAAGATTGTAACACTTGGGTTGTCAAACCTTATATAGGAAGGTTCTCCAGCATCTCGTTTAAGGCTGCCTTGATGGCTGAGGTATCATCATAAAATTAACTTTTTATGTTGGTTTTCAGTTTTGGAAGTGGAAAATTATCACATGGTAATAGATCAGGTGTATAAGAATTATTCAAATAATGTTTTAACTCGCATTTAATCCCTGAGTCAACATTTTCGTAGTAAAACTTGCATCGATGTGAATAGTCTGACGGACTTTTCTCACCAATTCTGCACTATTACTGTCTACTACTGGACATTAATTTGAGTAATTTCTCTCAATTTTTCATTAAGCTGTTTCTTGATAAAGGGTTTAAGATGTATGTACTCTGCAATTATGTATCTTTCATATATTCAGTTACTGTTAACGTCACAATCTATCCATTTTATGAGAGGCTCAGGTTGCCAATAAATTTGATATGTAATTAATACTTTTTATCTATGTTATAGACACTTTGGCCTCTGCTGTAGTTTTATATTCTCTGTTCACAACGCGAAGAGCAAATAACTCCATTTAAACCAAGAAACTTGCTGACCTCCACTGTCAACGGCGCATTTTTTAAAACTTGGCTGCTTTTAGCTTTAGACAACTCAAATTTATTTTTAACAAAATAGCGAAAGGAAATTAAAGCCGTCGTATCACATCTTAGAAGCCAACGAGCTGACAATTTACACCGAGGACGCTGTAAGGCGAACGGGTTTCGCCAAATTTTACTAAAAGTATATTTGAAAGTGGCTTACTAAGGTGTAGTAGAGGATAATGAAGTGACAGCAGATGTTGCTTGGCTTGGCTTCTGCGACAGCATATTGTCGGTTGCGCGTTGTTGGCACGCCGAAGTCAACGCATAACTGTTCGTACGCAAGCCAGGGATAACATGGACGAAATATGCCAAAGGCAGGGAATGCAATGAGCGAACGCTTACATAAACAACAAGTACAAAAACCAACAACAACAACAACAAATGCAAATTACAACAACGACCGAAGCAAAAACGTCGAAACTTCCTGGAGACGTAAAGCAGCTTCAAAAGTAGCGACGCCGCGGTGTCTCGCCAACGTTGTTAAATATTGAAGCTACTAGCAGAGCCAAGTGAACGCTTCAATGTCTTTGATGTTAAAATATTGATACTATGACGCCATGGACTTGATTGATTTATGCAAAATTAAGAGGCAAAAAGGGATGTGTGGTAAAGTAGGAGGCGCAAATGCTGCGAAATTGTTGTTCTCTTCAAAGTTCGCCGGCAAGTGGAGAACGAACCTTGAAGCGAGTGTGCTTGTGTTTTCAGCGTTAAATCGACTTGAGAGAATATAAAGTTACAAAATAGTTTCCACTGAAAGGTGAAGAGAACAACAACGTATAGAAATCTGGGAAGTGGAAATCAGACTTTACTTTTAACTTCGAACAGAAGCGCCGAAATCTGACAATTTTTGCAACAAGAAAGTTTACACTTAAAAGAATTTTCCTTGGCTGTAGTCTAGTATAGTGTAGTCTGTGAGCTTATTCACTAGAGATAAGTGTATCTTACGGCTTTTTGAACATTCATTTCATTAATTGATTCATTTCAAGGTTTCCTACTTTTTCAAAAAATAGACATAGAAAATTAAAATTTAATGGTATTTTTGGCATTTATTTCTTAAAAAAACTCTTTCAATTGTTGGTCGCGGCTATATCTCATATGGTCCATCCGTTGATTACATTACAATTTTCGATGACCCGTTCGAGCATTTCGCCTGATAATTGGCGAATACGAATACGCGTGATGTTTTGCTACAAGGCCTGAAATGAAGCGGGATTATACAGGAAAAAGTCTAACGTAGGAATATCACACGATCTTGGTGGTCAATCGACCGGCGCAAAAATGAAATTATCTGCTCACCGAAATGTTTTCTAAATAAATCCACTGCTTGAAGCGATATATGGGAAGTAGTGCCGTCTTGTTAAAACCAAATGTCGCCGAGATCACGAGCTTCAATTTCAGGCATCAAATAGTCGGTTATCAATGTCACCATTGATGGGTACATTCTCAGCGGCATCATTTTTGAGAAATATGGACCACCGGCTTACAAACCAGACCAAACCGTTGGTTTTTCTGATGAATTGGCAGCTTTTGCATTCATTCATTCCGTTTGCTCTTCGTCCCGAAATCGGCAATTTTGTTTGTTTACATACCCATTAAGCCAGAAATGGGTCTCATTGCTGGACAAAATTTGGTTCGAAAACGACGGATCTTCTTGTATTTTGTATTGTGTACGCTTTTCGATTTGTTTACTAAGCTGACGTTGATCTTTGGTGACGACAGGGCTGTCTATCTGTATAAATAGCCTTTCTGTGTCCTCCCGAAGTTGTTCAGTAGGACTACACAGGCCTTCACTGCAGCTATTTCTTCCGCTGAAAAGATGCTGGCTGAGTTTGTTAGACGGAAAGATATAGATATCTCTAGATCTTCGGAATATAGCCATGTCTCTACATCATAGTCCAGTCAGTCTATAAATTTAGGTAGTATTCTCCTCCCCTGCTAAACCTCTTCTCAATTCACGTCTAATGGGTATTCTCAACTGGAAGTCCCTATTGAAGTTCAAACTATTTATTGGACTCATCTCGTTTTCGAAGACATCAACTTTAGTGTTTAAAGTTTTATGATGTTTTATGCATCTGCTGGGTATCACTCTGTAGTCGGAAGAACAGAAGAACATGACGTGTCGTCTTGTGTTTATATGTCGCCGGGGAGATTGTTGGCCCGTAGAAAGCCTATCTCAAGAACAAAATTGATATTGAAAAAGACTCTAAATATTCATTAAAATGCAATTATTCTATAATCTCTATAAATTTCCCAATAAATTCGTATTTTAAATCTGTATTTAGTAATCTACTCGCATTCTTTTCTTCCATCATATCCAACTTCCAATGCTTAAATGTTTTGCAAGTGTATTGAAATTTTATAAAAATGTATTTAAGTCGAAAAAATTATGAATATACAAATACAAAAACATATTACAACACGAAATTACGGAGCATAATTTCAAACGGCCGCAAGGGCGAATATGTTTCAAGTGGCATGAGCACCAAAATCAAAAGAATATGAAAAGCTCAGGCAACAAAGATGCTGCAAGCGATAAACAAAGAAATTCGTGCATCAAAAAAAAGCAAATAAAAGCATGCCGACCATGTTAAATCTTATTCGAATGAGCTTCTACGTCTTTAAGGAATAAAAAAGATTTCTTAGTTTGCCTTTGTCTTGCGCGTCAAAGAAAGTGCAGACACAAAAAAAGAAAGCCAAATGCCGTTTGCAATAGGAAAATTAACAAGAAATGCTTGTAGTTTTTTTATTTTCAATTATAAAGACTTTTATTAACCCTGAACAGGAGATACTATTGAATAGCTACATAAAAGATCAGCGTGATGAGTTGAGTCGTTTGAGTCATATCCGTCTATCTATATATGCGCAAACTAGTCCTTTTGGTTTTGAGATATCGCTCTGAAATTTTGCATATGTTCTTTTCTGCTCAAAGAGCTGCTTGTTTGTTGGAATCGCCGATATCGAACCACTTTACCATATAGCTGTCATATAAACTGAGCGATAAAAATTAAATTTTTGCATAGAAAACTTTTTTATTTGAAGAGGTACCTTCACAAAATTTGGCAAGAGTTATTTTCTAAGACAGTTGTGTTATCTGCGGAGAAATTGTCCAGATCGGATCACCAGTGCTTATAGCTGCCATACAAACCGACCGTCAGAAAACAAGTTTTTCTTTGGAAAACTTTTTAATTTGACCAGATATCTGCACGAAATTTGACACAGATTTTTCTCTAAGGCAATGTCATAATCCCCGAACTTATTGTTCAGATAGAACCACCATAGCATATACCTGTCATACGAACTGCGCAATCAAAATCAATAAAAAGATCTTTTCATACCCTTCTGTGCTATAAAAATGCAGCTCTGAATAGTATTATCGCTTTAGTACAGCCGATGTTAACGTTTTCCCTCGTTTGATAACATAAATATACGTATATATATATATATATATATATATATATATATAAATATATTTTAGTTTCATTCAATTAAATTTCACTGTGTAAATGAAAATGCGTTTGTAACTGGGCAAATATTTACAAAAATGTATTTGTGTGTGTGCATTTATTTTAAAAACTGTACTAAACGTGAAAATATGCTCGCAATTTGTTGTTACACAATTTTTTACAGTTTTCTTTGCAAATGGCGAAAAAATTACAAAGCTAATGGCAAAAACAGTTCTTATCCAATTTTACAAGTCATTAACAATTGCAAACTCGTGCACACATTTAATCATTGCATTGCTTTGTTCTCATTTTATATATGTGTGTAAGTGTAAGTGTATGTGTATGCGTATGTTTGTATTTGTATTTGTTCGCCAAGCCATTAGGCGGTTATTTATTCAGGCCGTCAGCAGCAGTAGCAATGAAACTGGTAGGCAGAGGTTGTAATAAATATACATACATATATATGTACATACCATACATAAGTACATATATATGTCAGATTTTTTATACATAAATATAAATTTGAAAAACTATCTCTTGAATATGTATGCTTAAGATTGAATTTTTAAATTCATAAAGTTTTTTTTTCAGTGCAAAGAGACCATAACTATTATTTTAAGAACGAACGTGAACGTACTAACCCTTGATACCCGAACTTATCCTAAGTAGAAATTGAATATATCATATAATGGTAATAAATTTATTTATAAGCATTTCTACTTAAGAATTAAATATTTTTAGCCAACTTTAACCAAGCTACACCTTGTACTTATGCCTTAAATTTGTTCGACAAATGAAGAGTTTACATCGTCGTTAGACATTAACAAAGCCCTGATGATTTTAATAAGAAACTTCTTCGTCACAGATGAACTTACAAACACTCATAGGTTGGAAAAAACTATTTTGTTAGTCGGGGACTTGGTTCGGGTTCGTTGAACACTACACTTTTATGGCAGATAACGTCAAACAAACAAACAAAGAAGTACACAGAAATTGTGAACAAAACGCAAAATATTTGGTTATTCTTCAATATTTTATTTGTCGCCTTCAAAGTAATTCCCATCAGGTGTAATATACTAACGATTTTTCCAGTCCTCGGAACTTCATAAGCACTTTTAAAGATGGCCGCCAGCTCCTTCAGCGAATTTTGTGTTATCTCTTCGATCGACTGAAAACGGGTTCCACGGAACGACAGTTTCAGTTTGGTGAACAAGAAAAAAACATATGCAGCAAAATCTGATGAGTACAGTGGTTCATCGACAGTATTTCTAGCGTTTTTGGCTTTAAATGCGGTCACAATCGTTGCTCGATGCAATGGTAAATTTTCATCGTGTAAAATCCATGAATTGTTCTTCCAAAAATTCGGGCCTGGTTTCGACGGATGTTCTCGCACTAACTCCTCAATACGACCAAACAAAACTCTTTATTGATCGTCTGTCCTTCCAGAGCAAATTCATGTTCCACCAAACTACGAATATCGAACGAAGCAATGAGCATCATCTTGACTTTTCAGTGGCTTTAGAGTGGTTTTTTTTCGGCTCATTTTCCCCCCTCCATTCCGATGATTGTAGACTTGTTTGTGTGTCAAACTCATAAACCCATGTTTCATCGGCAGTTATACCTAAAATATCTACCAAAATCATTCGAATACACTCGCGCGAGATGTTGAGCCCTCTTGTCATCTCTTTAGTACTTGCCTTTGCGATTTTCAAGCACCTTAGCCTTCACTTCTTTCATATTTTCATCAGTTGAAAAGGTCGAAGGTCGTCCATTACGAGACAAGTCTTCAACGATCTCTCACAGTCTTTGAAGACCCGAAGTATTTTAGAATTTTTTTAGATGAGGCTTTATCTCTAATACCGCGTGCTAAAAAACGTATAAAATAGCTGTGGAATAACACCATCTATATCTGCACATAGGCGGGATCTCCGATCAAGAATTAATTGCTCCGTTTTTTATAGTCATTTTGAGCTTACCTTCATATTCAGTTTTGTTGAATTTTTAAGTTTTTTCGTAATGCTTGGAGAACATTGAATTCTGTACGTGTGCTGCAACCTGAACTTTATCAACAATGATTGAGTTCGAAGTTATTTAGAGCAATGCTATGTAAATATCGATGACTTTGTCACTAATAAGGTTCGACGATGTGTAGAAGTTCCCAGAACAGTTAGGCCTAAGTAAGCGAAACGGAGCTGGATTTTTATTCGGCCATGACTGTCAGCTCGCCACCATACGCCGAAATTACTTCAGAGCCGTGTTACAAGAGTTAAAAAGCCAATTTAACCCTTTGAAATATACAAGAATTTTTTAATCTAGCCACTCTCTCCTCTGCTGCTCAGTTTTGTGAGATTGAGTTTGAAAAATCTCGATAGACACATCTTCAGCGAAGCTAGCAAAGTGGCCGGGATTGAAGTTAGGTTAAACTGGTAAGCCAATAAGTCACGAATAGACCGGTTTGACTCTGCGTTTCACTATCGAGACCTCCTCCAGCGTATCATATCGTGGAGGCCCCAGATACTTACAGCGTAGTCTTGCGAATGCGGGCCAAGTGCACAAGAGATGCTCCACAGTTTCCCTGGTGCCCTCGTCTAAAAGGTTACTGCAGTCTTCTCGATCTATCTGCCCCATTCTGCGGGCGTGTGCTGCCACCATATAGTGGCCACTAAGTATTCCAATGATTTTTTTACAGTATCTTCTATCACGTGCCAATAAAAATTTTGTGTACTTCTGATCTACCGTTTTGCACATGAATTTTGAAGTCTTGCACCCTTGTAGCTCGTTTATCACGTTTTCGGATGTTAGCCGCACACCATTCTTGGCAATCTCGTCCACTATTTCGTTGCCCTCAATGCCTTTGTGTACTGTCACTCAGTAGAAGTGAAGTTCCTTACTTCTGGCAACACTTTCTACTGCTGCGCTGCTTCCTAAAACATTTCTGGCCGATATGCGGTATGAGGTTACTGCATTGATTGCTGCTTGGCTGTCTACGTAGATGTTGACTCTGGAATTACCTGCAGGTGCATTGGAAGCCAGTTCTGCTTGAAATATAATGAAGTGGTCCGGCAACTTGAAAGGTTGCCTTACGCCTAACTCTGGATAGTATATTCCCGATCAATATATTTCCGTACACCTGTCCAGTGAGGAATAAAACGCTTCGTCGATATATGTGGTTCTGGTTATTTAGTTTTAGGAGTTTGTTGGTTTCACAAAAGATCAACATGCTCAGTTGTCTAACTGAGATTCTGCATTATCTTCGGTGCGAAGAACAACTCTACGACCTAAGCTAGCTTAACCTAATTCTCCCTTTATTATCATTTATTTCAGCAATATATGTATGTCTAAGCATATACGGGTATATAAATATATATGTAGTATACATACATATGTTCGAAAATGGAGGATATATGTATTTCCATAACAAAAATTAATATAATGGAAATATGAGTGATGAATGGCAATGTAAAGTAAAACACCAAAAGCATTTCCAATTAAAAAGTAATAGAGTTGCCCGTGTTGCCACATATATGTTATAAAAACAAAAATGCATTACAACAACTAATAATGGCGTTAGTCATACCGTTAAACTATTTTATAGGATTATCTGCTTGTCACTTCAAATATTCAACAGTCATGTAGATTTACACCTCTACAGATATCAAATATACATATGTAGATATAAATGTACATATATGTATATGTTTATATATGTATATCTGCTATGTAAATACAACTGAAAAATTCATTTAAAATCTAACACACATACTCACAAATATCATGGATTTAAAAAAGGCACTATTAATTCGACAAAACAAAAGCAGTTCAATGGACTTAAGCCATCTAAAAAATGCCTACTCAAAATAACGCCTGTAACGGCTTATGGGGAGGTGGGCCGAAAAAAGCCCATATGCATGGTCACATGTACACAGGACGGAGAATGTTGACGGCGGTCGAATGATAAATTTAAATGCAGCGACATGACAAATCGCCAGCCATTTGTATTAACTAAGCAAAAAGCATGTGGCACAGTACATTATAAAGGTAGGCAACACTTCACTTTTGAACAGTTTTTCTAGACATATTTGTAAAATGGAGTGGTGGTTATGGAAAATATTCGCATGTAAGGGTTGTGAATTGAAGAAAAGAACTCAAATATCGTTTTTGTAGACGATTGAAAATTTGCCTTTTCTGCCGTAGACCTCAAAGTAACTTTTTTTGTTCTCACGTTGCTGGAATGTACTCAAAGTTTAGCCGGCCACGGACTGTTAACACAAAAAATAAATGGATCTGATAGTGAAAGAGGGCAAGGTGAAATATTTCCTGTCTGTCATCAAAAAAACATTCGTACAACTCGGGACTTGAATTCCACGTAACTGTTGACAGTCATAACTTCAAACACGTAGATAATTTCATCTATCTTGGAACCAGCATCAACACCCACAATAATTCTAATTGTAATTGAGAAGTAGGATCCTTTCTCGATAAACAAAGACCAAACTCCACAAGTCACTCAGTCACTCATCATCCCCGTCCTGCTATATGGTGCGGAGGCATGGACGATGACAACATCTAATGAGTCGACGTTACGAATTTTCGAGAGAAAAGTTCTGCGAAAGATTTATTGACATAGTTCAGTAAATTAAGAGACAGTGGCTACGCTGGCTTGGACATGTTGTCCAAATGGACGAAAACACTCTAGCGCTGATAGTATTCGATGCAGTACCCGCCGGTGGAAGCAGAGGAAGAGGAAGACGTCCACTCCGTTAGAAAGACCAGGTAGAGAAGGATCTGACTTTGCTTGGAATCTACAATCGGCGCTACGACTGGCGCGGTATTGTAAACTAGGCTATAAGGACTGTCAATCTTTTGAGTTAACACTAATTACTTCAGGGATGTTTACTGCCACTACAACAATAAAAGCTCAGTTATTTTCGAAAGAAAGGAAGTGTAGGCAAAAACAAAAATTACTTGGTAGCTGAATTTTTACACCATTCATTTCTCGCTACACCACCGTCACAAATTTCAAACCACCTCTAGAATATTACTAAAATTGTTTTTCGTTAGTTCGCTCTTTGTTCTCCAAAGCAAACATCACTTTACTTCAACAGCTGTTTATCTTATAACACTTAATCTTAAAATGATTACTTCGACCCTAACTAATACTCTAGTAGTACTCGTAAGCCACGCATAGACCATGTTTGGTTCATAACTAATAAACGTAGCTAAAATAATGGCTCTCTTTCTGACGTTAGATCAGGTTAGGTTAGGTTATGCTGGCTGGCCGTCAAGCCATATATGGACTTAATAGACCTCTGTAATGCCGGTTAGAGGATCAGTATAATTAAACTGAAATATTATTACAGGACCTTATATATACAGGACGTCGATCGCGATTTCCACATGTGATCGTTTCAGAGACACAATTCCGCATGTGATGTCAATACCGAAAGACTGTTTTGCATGACCGTGCGAGCAAAAGCATGTGTGTTTTCTTTCACGGCCTTTGAACACGGGATCTTGATCCTGATACCCTGATCTGTTGTCAGCCCTTTCGGAAATTTCATTGTGCATCATTTTTAGCCACTTGCATATTTCCCGAACTGGTTCGCAGCCAGCAAGTGGTTACACTTTTGCAGCAATCTCATCGACTCTTTCGTTTCCCGGATTGCTATTTTGGCCTGGAACCCACTATATATGTAGCCGTATTCCGGCAGCCATAAAATCAGCTGCCTTTCTGCTTCTAAGGACGTTCCCTGACGTCATAAGAAGTGAACTATTTATCTATATTGCAGCTTGGCTATCGCCGTACATATTTTTGTTCTTTATACTATTTTTAACATGGTTGGACTTCTACCTCGAAAACATTACACTGGGCGGCGCCCACTCCACCCGAGATTTTTGATCCGTCCGTGCAGATGTTTTAAGTTCCGCTATCCGGTGGCATGCTCCGGCACCTTTCCGCCTTTACACTAAGCCAGGGTAAAGGAAGCGAGACTGAAAAAAGACGAAATGAAAGGAACGAAAATGAAAATGAAAACCAGCGGTAAGTGAGGAGAGAACTGATATGCTTTGGTGAAATCTTTGTAACTGCTCTAATTTGACTAGATCATGGCTCGACCGTTTATTGTTACCTAAAATGGATTAGAGTTCGGTTTGCTGATTTCAGTAAGTAATGGAGAGATTTCGTATATCTACTGGGCATATATTTCATTTTAAAGAAACAGTTGCGAGTACAGACAGTTAAAATCACCAAACACAATAGGTTTTGGAAAAATAATATTTCTCATGAACCGGTAGTAGTAGTAAAGTTGCAAGAACACTCCAAGTGCTTTAGATAACTAAATTTTGCCTATGTGATTCATGGGTTTTGCCAGTTTTAGGAGTACTGTGTTATTCATCTATTTAGTTATTTATACATATGTACATACATGTATACAAATACAAATTTACTCCACTCAGGATACACTGGTAGTAAATTATTTTGGAGCTGCCACTTTTTCGTAGTCAAACGTAGCCAAACTCTCAGCATACTTGTATTACCACAAGAAAGCTCATTATAACAAACGAGCGCTGTTTCGCGCTTTTCTCCATTCTTCAGAAAACCGTTACTCAACCACCACATGCATATTAACTTGCTTGCATTCGGTTTTAATGAGCAAATTAAGGCAAACTTAATTTTGTTGCTGCCACTTCTTAGTACCCACAAATTAACTGCAATTGTGTGTGCTGCCATTGTAAATTATTTTTGTTGTTGTGTAATCGTAAACTATTTTCACGACTCGTGGCAAGATAGAACAAAAATTATTCAAATAAATAAATTACGCTTGGTTGTGGCATACAACGTTGACTGTTGCAAATGCACAATTTTCTTCACTCTCCAATCGATGGGAGATGGACCCACCGATTAACTGGTAATGCTCAAACATGATTGGAACGAAAGTACCCCGCAATTGACATCTACATGCTGCAGTTCCTAATGGGGCATGGGCGTCTTCGAGAGTCCTTGCATAAGTGCGGTCATGACGACGAAGTTCTCTGTGGTAGCAGTTGCGCAAATGCAAATCACATCTTTTTTCACCGTGGGCAAAAAATAGTAAGACTTTGTGCGCAATTTTGAAATTCTTTATTTATTCTTCAAAATTTATGTCGTGCCCCTCAAGCTAGTCCCCTTGGCCTGAATGCTCTTGTGCCAACGTTTTTTCAATCCTCAACACAGTTGGTAAAGTCAATTCTTGAATAGCGTTCAATGGGCGTAGTGATTTACGTTAATGTCTTCAGTTGAGTAAAACTAAACTAAATCAGACGAATACCATGACTTCGGCACGATATTGGTTGAAAATTTGGCGTCTAATTGCAAAGAATCAATTTCGTATGCGCAGGTGCATTATTGTGGTGCAAAAATCAAGAGTTGTCAGCGCATAAATACGGCCTCTTATTACGAATAGCTTCGCGCATTCCTTATTGACAGTTCCTTCTTGACAGTTTGGCCGGTCGAAAGGAATTCGGAGTGCACTACACCTCGATAATCGAAGAAAACTGTTAATATAACCTTGGTTTCAGACTTGCTTTGACGAGGTTTTTCCGGTTTCGGCTCCCCTTTGCTACGACATTCGGCCGATTGATCGTTAGTTTCCGAATCGTAAACATAGATTCAATATGCAAGATTTATAATACATATCATATACATGACATCCTGGTAGACGGAAAACATTGTTTCACAGACGTTAACTCGACGCTGTTTTTCGAGTGATTTTGGAACCAATCGTGGTTTCACTTTTCTTTGGCCCAAATGATTTTTCAAAATGGTTTTCACTGATCTTTCCGATGTTCCAACGATGCCAGTAAGATCTCTGACTGTTTATCGCAGATTCTCAAGCACCATTTTTTATACTCTCGCAACAAAAATGCTAAGGTGAGTATTATAGTTTTGTTCACATAACGGTTGTTTGTAAGTTCTAAAACTAACAGAGTCAGATATCGGGTTATATATACCAAAGTGATCAGGGTGACGAGTAGAGTTGAAATCCGGATGTCTGTCTGTCCGTCCGTCCGTCTGTCCGTCCGTCTGTGCAAGCTGTAACTTGAGTAAAAATTGAGATATCATGATGAAACTTGGTACACGTATTTCTTGGCTCCATAAGAAGGTTAAGTTCGAAGATGGGCAAAATCGGCCACTGCCACGCCCACAAAATGGCGAAAACTGAAAACCTATAAAGTATCATAACTAAGCCATAAATAAAGATATTAAAGTGGAATTTGGCACAAAGGATCGCATTAGGGAGGGGCATATTTGGACGTAATTTGTTTTGGAAAAGTGGGCGTGTCTCCGCCCCTACTAAGTTTTTTGTACATATCTCGGAAATTACTATAGCTATGTCAACCAAACTCTATAGCGTCATTTCCTTCAAGCATTTCCATATACAGTTCAAAAATGGAAGTAAACGGATAATAACCACGCCCACCTCCCATACAAAGGATATGTTGAAAATCACTAAAAGTGCGTTAACGGACTAACAAAAAACGTCAGAAACACAAAATTTTACGGAAGAAATGGCAGAAGGAAGCTGCACCCAGGCTTTTTTTAAAAATTGAAAATGGGCGTGGCGTCGCCCACTTATGGACCAAAAACCATATCTCGGGAACTACTAGACCGATTTCAATAAAATTCAGCATATAACATTTTCTTAACACCCTGATGACATATACGAAATACGGATGAAATCGGTTAATAACCACGCACGCGCCATCTGATGCCTTCTCTGTATAATATATACATTAGGAACCAATGATGATAGCGGAATAAAACTTTACACAAATACGGTATTTGAAAAATATGTAAATGACGGATAATGAAATCTCGATTATCACTTTATCATGCGAGAGTATAAAATGTTCGGTGACACCCGAACTTAGCCCTTCCTTACTTGTTTTATTTGATCGACGTGTTGATCATTAGTTTATGTTGATGGCCATCCTGGACAAGGTTCGCCGTCATTCCCGACCCTCTGTGAATAATTTGTGCGAATCAAAAACACTTACTCGCAACAAACAATTATCACTGAAGGTCTTTTCCAATATTCTGAACGTTTCGGCACCAGAAATTTAATGGAACTTTCTAGAATAATTGCACTCTTCATAAAAATCGTCGAATACACTTTATATGTATACTTCAGAAAGACAAGGGTGTACTAAACACTAATAATTAGTTTGATGGGACATTTGACACAGATGTCATTGACAGACATACTAACCTAGAAAAAATATATTTCGACGAATGGGTTTTAAATTAAAAAGTCTTACTAGTTTTTGCCTACAATAGTATGGTGCAATCGCAGCAGATATGGTGTAATAAGGAGGAGACAACAGCTCTGTTGCTTCAAGAGCTGAGAAGAGCCGAAGGACAGAGTAGTGAAACTAGTGCCGAGAATATCGAGAGAGTGACGTGAGCCAAAAGACTTAGCTGGCCCAGCGTTGAAGTTCTTAACGGTCCGGTGCCGCAGGGTCTTTCACCACAGCTATAGGTATGGCACGACAAATCCTGACTTAACGTGATCCCGAAAGAGATGTGCCCTTAGCGGGCAGAATGTCTATGTAAGATTCCTCCTCCGGTAACAAAAACAAAAAAAAAAATACTTGCAACATGCATATTTAGGTACATATGTGTGTGATAATAATGGGATATTTTGTAAAACGCGGCATATAATATTTGTTTTTCAACACTGTTGCACGTGTAGAATGGTGTAAATGTTTGGCAAAAAATTCTGTCAAAACGCATACCACTTAACCTAATTTTTTTGCAAGTGGCATATGGTGACAAGTGAATATCTGTTCGGTTTTGTACGTAATAAATATGTTCAAAAAACTTTTTTTTGTTGTTTTTTCTGGAATATTTGGTTATTTACTTAACATTTTTCTGAAAACGAATTTCGATCGGAATTAATGAACGAATTTATTGTTAAAAGCTGTGTTTGACAAAAAAGTCGATAAAACATAACCACAATGTTAAAATGAAATGAAACACACAAATTTGATTAAAATGGGTTCTGTGTTTTTTGTTATGAAAAAAGTGTTGAGCAAATGGCTACCATGGATCCGTTTACAACAACCTTCGCTGACCCAGTGCATCATTTCGACTGCAATTCCGGCTATAATGCGCTGAATGTTGTCTTTAATCTCCTTGAGGGTTGCTGGTTGATTGCCGTAAAACTTTAATTCAACATAATTCCAGAGATAATAATCTAGAGAGAATCTTCTCGAAACTAACGAGTCGTCAAACTTTGCACGCAATGGCTCCATCTTTAGACGTGAAATATGAGGCTGCGTACCGTCTTGTTGGAAATCTAGATCATTAGCGTCAATTTCCACGAAACAAGTCGAAAGATAAAAGGCTGAGATACCGTCACACAGTAATTCGCACTAAAGGGTAAATTTTTGGGTATGCAATTGCGTTTCCTGAACCACGCGAGGACTTGACAAACTCCAATAGCGAAAAGACTCTCAGAACTCAGGAAGAGCATTGAGTCGACCATGTTTTGTGCGAAGAGCTAAGACTTCACACGCTTCCACATTATATCATGTGTTCTTGACCTTTTTTTCTCGCTGCACTTCAGCTTGAATATTAGAGGCTTCTAACATCAACATATTTATGTATCTCCTTAAAGATATCTGAGCCGCCGTAAAAGGAAGCGATGATATCGAAAAGACTTTCATAGACACTATTAATGCACCAACAAATTTATATCCACACCATTGCCCTTTATCAACTCTCCACATCGGATAAACACAATACAAAGGATTATCGGTGCCAAGTAGTGCTTTTACTTATGCAACGAGGCCAGAAGCCGCAAGCAAATGTCACATACAAAACAATTATAAATATGAGCTCTTGAACTTCAAGTATTACATAAGCAAAAGACAACTGGAAGCACCTACAGGCACAACATAAATCAATGCGAAGGAAAGAAAAATTAATATGAGCGCATAAGCCTAGCGAAAGTAGGAAACCGTCATGTCAGGCGACAACTTCATTAATTTAACTCACGCACCGCCGGTGACGTATCACGCCACGTTGCGTTGTGGACAACGTCAATGACGGCAAACTGTTAAAGTCAATGCGGCTGTCACATGCAAAGAGTAATCAAACTAAGAAAACGCGCTGCAAAGCGGGTGGGAGGGTGCAACGATTTTATGAAAATAATAATAACAATAATAGAACTTCTAATGGACTTTTTCGAATGGTGTAACCAAGAATAATTTCTGTGGGTGTCGTGTTTTGCTGTCATTTGTACCATATACCGTTCACACATTGGCAGTTTGAGAGGTAAAAATAATTCTCGCAAGCAACCATGCAAGTTGTTGTTCTTTTAAAGACATATTGAGCTGTTAGTTTATCTGGAAAGCTAAGATATATATAACTAAATATCTCAGATGTTCAATGGCAGCGAATTTTATGGCCAAGAGTTGTTGGATTTTCTAAGATATACTTTAAAATCTATTTGATATAATGCTTCTGGAAGCATTCTTCGCAGTGAAGCCAAATGACTTTCTCTTCCGTTTAACTAGCCACTCCCGTTCTTCTTTCAATTACCGGACTTACTTCATTTTTTACTCTCCAACTTTCGGCGACATCGGTCGGACATAATTTTGCTTCAGCTTACGCGTGATCCGCAAGTGATGTTTCATGGTTGCCTGCTTAAGATCAGAAAGACGGAAGACTTACACGATATTGTTGAATAAGCTGAGAGCCTGGAAGTAGATTTTCCTACATTTAGAGTACGGTTAATAACAGGTATACTATATATACTTGTAGTATTCCGCTCTTCAAAAACCAAATGAAATGCACGAAGTTCCTACTGGGACTCCTCCAGTCCCTAGGAGCATGGTTGAAATGCTTAGTGATCACAGTTTGCTGGTGGCGCACGCCTCGGAATGGCGCTGAAAGTCGAGAAAACTGCTGGAAATGTCAAGGCACAAAGGAGACAATGGCGCATATCTTCTGCACTTGTCCTGCATTGGCAAAGCAACAAACCAAGTATTTGCGAGCCGCACGGTATGAGACACTGTCATCCTAAACCATGTTCATTGCTTCTGGACTACGGAACGGCACTCCATCTGCTATCGCTAAGAATCAAAACTGTTCTATACGTTGTCCAGACTAACCCAACTCTATTGTCGTTCTCAATATCTTTGTGTCTATAATCAAAGATTTATGCAATATTTCAATCAGGGTATATGTATAAAACAAATTATACGCCTGCCGGCCAGTTTCCTCTCTTGCTAAAAATATATAACGAAATGCAAACAAAATGCCAAAAAGTTCAGTTCTTCAGTAAGACCTGGCAGTTCAAGGCCGAGCATAATGAATATTGGTCCATGCCTAGCAGCCAGTAAGTCACGGCTCAATATTTACGTGCGCGTGTACATATGTACTTGTGAGGCGGGTAGAGGAAATTTAGTAAATTGCGTTTTTGGCTTTCGAATTTTCGTCACTGAGCAATGAGTAAACAATGAATGTGCCAAAAGTTGCTGACAGCTCACGTACATATTTGTTGTTGATGAGTGCGTGCCGCTTGATTATTTGAGAGCGTTGCTGCGCTTTTGGCAATCTTTTGAAACGCGCCCACATCCAGCGGCCCACGTCCACGCATTATTTGCAAATGGCTTTACTACTGTTTTTTGTGTACTTCCTTTTCTTTTCAAACGCGTCCGCAGTATCGCAAAAGCTTATTCGTCACGAATGCTTCATGTTTTGTGTCGAAAACTGTCGATAATTAGATACTCTTCTATTTTTGAGTTTGTTAAGATTTACATTTCGGTATTGCTAGCGTTTTTTGTGTGGAGTAGAGAGGGAATAAGATGCTGGTTGCGGATTTCGTAGGTTTCAGGAAAAAAGTATTTGTCTTAAAAACGGTTAATTTATAAAAATGGTGCTCAATTCGGTTGGTATGCTTTCGGTAACTTTAAGTGTCTTGTAGTTCAATTCATATGTGGTATTCTGGAGCAAAGTTGCCAATGCTCCTAAAATTTCACTGTTTGATGCAATTTCGGTTTCGGAACATCAGGAGTCGTAAAGGTATCTGTCGCTAAGCAGTCCCGATACTAACCATTTCATCAAAGTTATACTTAATTTTTACTTCCGTCTTCTGATTCAACTACGTTTTCGGTCTATCCGTATAGAGCTTTGCTTCATTCGGTTCCGAAGATTTATCTAATTTGTTCGAAAAAAGTATTGGCTTTATCTAAAGCACTTATGTGTTCGAGAAGGTTATTTACTTTGTTTACTGAAATACCGACTGACCTCAGTTTTCCATTCTAGGTTGGTCTCCGAAAAGACTTCTTTAGGTTAGGTTAGGTCGTGGGGTTGATCCTAGCGCTAAAGTCGACGCGGGAATCCAATTGGCAGCTGTGGACGCCGATCCTTTGTGATTCCAAAAACTCCTAGTTATGGATAACCAGACCATTATAGATCGACGAAGCGAATGAAAGCTCCCTCATATTCGTTATGAATCCCAGCAACTTCGCCTGGTTCGCCGAAAGTGTGTATACCGAGAGGTCTCAGACTAGCAAAAGCTGAACAGTTGAGAAACTGTCTAAATGATTGCATCCTCTCCTCCATAAAGCTTTGGCAATTTTTTTCAGAACACCCACCATGGCGAAAAGATGAACCTTGCTAGGGACAGAGGACCTCTAGTGTTCCTCTTTGGGTCAGAAGGGTCTCGCAGTTGCATAAGTTTTAGTTTTTTACTAGCGCTTGCCAAGTACACGAGTGCTCTGTCGCTCCAACGCTAGAACACAAGAGGACAGCGAAGTACCGACTCGTTTGCAGATTTAGGAAATAGGAAATGCAGTTTCCAACGATTTTGCTGTGCCGGTATGAAAATATCTACTGATAAAGATGTTCAACTTTCCTTGACAAGCACATTGTCAGCGAGCCCATGCCAATATTCTAGCTCTGCTAACGGATGCTGGAGACTATTTTATATTTCGAAACTATTTTCGCAAATACTGGACATGTTTTGCTAGCGCCGTTCTTAAATGTGACAAAATGCTCTTCCAAATGAATGCTTTACGCCAATACCTCCAATAGACAGTTGACTCTAGCCCAATATACGGCAAAGTATTATGGAAAGCAATGTACAATTTGAACACTCTTTATCCAGTTCCACTCAAAACAACGCTGTATCGTGGTATAAGTGATTTAGCTAATGATGTGAGAGGTGACAATGATGTCGAAGCAAATGAGAAAGGATAATAAATTAAACGTTCGTTTAACAGCGGCTGTGGTGGCCAATGCCATATTATTTATGGCATTTGTAATGGTCGATTGGCTAAAATAATCGAACATCAAATTGCTTAAAGTGATGGATGTCAGGAATCTTTGCTAAACAAAAGAGAATGACATGAATGAATCTGAAATGAACACGATGAAAGGGATAGAGAAAAATGCATTGCAAATATTGAATAGAAAAAAGTTATTGTTTGAGTTGTTCGGAATTAATTAAAACAAGCTGATGTGATGAGTAGCGGAAATAATTTTTTTATATTTTTATATAAAAAAATTTAGTAAATACATTTTTATAGTAGACACCCAACACTTTTGATCTTTTTTGTTACTTTTTTGTTACTTTTCTCATTTTTTCTTGCAACCATCCCTACCAAAATCAACGTTTCCAAGAAAGCGGTGTGAGATTTTAACAAGCTTTCTGAACTTTTCCATTATGATATTTATCCAGGGAATCCTCTCCGTGATTGATAGGCTTGTTGAGAAGCTGACGATTACCAATTTCTACAAAAATGCAATGTTTGAGAGTTGGTCTCTTTCCACACAATGACCGCAGGTAATAGGGTATATGACCCCGTATTCGACTTTTGTGTATAGTTCTGACTGTCGGTTGGCGAGTTTCACTTCACACTTGGCGAATGTGAAGGAACGACTGCAGGCAATCGTAGGCAAAGTATGACGTATTTTGCGGAGTTATTGAGGTCTCGGACGTCACGCTGTTCGCATCATATATGGCGCCTTGTTTGTGGCCTGTTCCTCTTATGGAGCAGCTGTATGTTGGGAAGCAGCCACGATAGTCTAGAAGTCCCCAAAACTGTCGCATTGTCGCATCGTCGCAACGAATGCCATGCTAGTTTTGTTGGGTGCATCCCCTCTTGGCCTGCTTGTCATACAGCGTACTGTTGTATTTAGGTTAAGAAGGGCCTTCAGTGTGTCATTGCTGCGAATGACTGGATTTCCAGTGATGATGTGGAGAGGGATCTTAGGATGCAGGAGGCTTCTAGATAATAGGGAAAGATGTAGGCGGCAAGACCGTTGGGACAATAGTCCTGGGCATTAGTGATCTAGGTGGTATAGGGACTAGCTGGATTGTTGGACGTTTAGATGTTAGCGATGTGATCTCCACTAGTCGGAATGCCGAAAAGTTAGCGTCGTTTAGGCGTGAATTGCTTAGGCGGTGAAGGCCTTTAACTAAAATTGAGGGTAAACTTCTTGTGTGAATGGTGTGTGCGTATGAAGTCCAATCCCTGGTCACCAGTCCAGAGCAATATGGATGCTCAACTGGTAGTAGTTTCGGCTACGAGGTCTAACTGGAGACTTAATTCTTGTACCACGGGATGCAGGAGCCTTTGGAGTTCGCTTCAACCTGTTCATGCGGACTGGACTCTCGGGGAGTATCGAGGTGGTTGTGGATAAAACCTGAATGCGGTAAAAACTGACACTTTGAGAAAATATCGCTGTAGTAGAGGCAACGTTGTTTAGAATAATGCTAAGCAGTCAGGGGATCTTTCTTTATAGTTGTTATTGATGTCCATGTAGTAACAAGTTCCTCAACGAGCCGTAACGAAGAACAATCCTTCAGCAGTAATTCCAGCATGCGTCTGCTGCTCACCTTTCTGATTGAGCTTTGAAGCCTTTAAAAGTGGGTGTGTACTTGGAAGATGTCATTAAGTGACAATGAATCCCATGTATTGTCGGAAGAGGCAACAATTGCTAACATCTCATGTCATTCAACGTTAGCTCCATATCTCCTTATGTTCAAAAATTGTCAGAAGGAACATTTTCGCGACCTTTGTAAAACTTGAGTTCAATTTCATATACAGAGAAAATGATATATAGAGGGGTACGGATAGAGAGAAAGAGAAAATGAAAGATCGAGCGAGGTAGACAGACATTGATATTCTGTGAGTTCCGACGTCGGATACTTTTTGAACACCATTCATCTTGCATAATTTTATAATATCTAGAAAATCAGAGGAGATTTCATAAGATTACAACCAAAAAGTAGGAAATTAACCTTCAATTAGTTAGATGATTATTTTCAAGTTCTTTGTTGTGAACAATTTTCACTCTATTTATGTCCTCCTTCCAACTTCAAAGCTGGCAAGAGATTACCACATAGTTAATTCGAACAAAACCAAAGTCCTTTTTAGCCGCCAAGGAAACGCAGCCATTATGAATACTATTCTTTAATAAATTTCTTTACATTCTCTCGCCTTCCTCTCCGACATTATATTTATCTTTAACGTAGTGCTTTGAAACCACATCACTTCCAATTGCTTACTAAGTGCTTTGTTGGCAGAGTTGCAATTAAGCCGTTATTAGTTAGTAGGTAAACAAAAGTATTACTTTCAACCTTTTCTTTGCCACTAGATTAACTCTACTCCCCATCGCCGCATCAGCTTGGACAAGCCAAAGACCGAGACTTTGTAAACATATTAAGACAAATGTAGACATTATTATAAGATATTCGCTTTTGCTATTATCAGCTGTGGAAGCAGGCAAACTACTCATTATCTTAATGACAGCTGAATTGTACACACAAACAAAAATTGGTGTATATGTCTGTATAAATAATTTATATAAAGGAAGATGAAACGGTTGTATGTTTATGTCAGGCCGAAAGTGCTGATTCGTCTTAAGAAGCTGATTAATTATGATCTATTTATGTTTGTGGGTGTACACAAGAAAAACAGGGCGAGAAATAGAGGATAATGACATGATTTAAGTATTTATGTTTTGAGGGGTATATACCATACACAAGTGTCGCTAACTGTGACCACACTATTTGAGGACGGGTGCTATTGCTGTGAGTGTGGACTATTAAGATGATTTAATACCTCGGGTGCTCACATGCGGATAGCATGTTTATCGAAGGTTGTGATTAGAGCAACATGGTTTTTTGGAACACTCTCTCTAACAACCGTCATAGAAAGGCTTTTTGATAGTTTGATATATATGATTTCAAGGTGCTATACTCTCAAGCTTACAAAGTCCCTGCATATGGTCAGCCGAGCTGTCTCTATGAAAACCGGATGTGGCTTTTCAATTGGGTTGTTTACTAAGTCATTTCGGGTTTTTAGTGCAATTAAAAAAAAAAAAAAAAAAAAAAAAAAAGCTGGTCCAAGAGGGTTTTGACGTTTTTTGAGGTCGCATCCATAAGAATTTTCAGAGACCGGAACCAGTATTAGTCCGCAAATGTCAAGATTGGAGAATATGATGAGTGTGCTAGCACATCCCATACAAACTGCAAAAAATCAAATCAATAAGATCATGAAATTTATCGCATTATCCTGGCGGAACTCTACAAATTTTCGATTAATAAATTTTTGGCTCCAAATATCTCCGTTCATCAAACAAAAGTGATAGACAATGACATGATCTGATGAGTCGGTCTTAGCAAAGTTCGAGACAAAAGTATTGCGGAAGATTTATGATCCTTTGCGCATTGGCAATGGTGCTCACATGCGGATAGCAATGGTGACCACTGCAGTTGATGAAACTATGATATGTCAAGATACACGACGACATTGACGATGAAGCAAATATTGTTCTGGAGGAACCCATTCGAAATTAATCCCAGATGTTTCTTGTCGCGTCAGACAAATTTAATATTTCAGCAATATCTCGAGCTGTTATTCTACGATTTGCATCGACTCGTGCTTTATTTTATCTACGTTATCTTCAAGAGCTCCAATAGAGCGGAACGAAATTTTTGCAACCAAAATTTTATACTTCAATACCTATCACCAAACAGTTCCTTGAATATTCCCGGATATTCCCAGACATTCCCGAAAGCCGAATAGAAAGGGAAAGAGAAATACCATATGCTACAAGGTGCGTTCCAAAGTAAACAGGACTTAAAAAAAAACAGAATAAATGATATTTTCGGAAAACTCAATTTATTTTGTTCAAAATAGCCTTCTGTTTCAATGCAGCTTTTTGCACGGTCCAAAAGCATGCCGAACGAGTGTTTTAGCTCGTTGGCCTCTATGGCAAGGTGCAAGCCTTTTGAATGACCTCTACGTCTGCATAATGCTTTCCTTTCATGGGCAAATGCACTTTTCCGAAAAGAAAGAAGTCGCAGGGTGCCATATCAGGTGAATACGGGCAGTGGTTAATGGTTAAAATGTGATTTTTGGTCAAATAATCAGTCACAAGCGTCCTTCGAATATTGGATTCTGAGCAATTTTTGGTCGCCAGTCAATGTGTGCGGAACAAACCGTGCACACACCCAAATAAGCCCAAATTTTCGGTCAAAATGCGATAATCCGATGTTTTGGAGATGTTCAATTCCTTTTCCATGAATTTCAATGATGTTTTCGGCTTATTTTTGATCAATTCACGCACAGTATCGATGGAAATTTCGGTGATCACGAATTTTGATTGGTCCACATGTTGTTCATCATTTATGTCCTCACGACCACTTTGAAAACGTTGAAGCTACACGTGCACTCTGCTGCAGGATAAGCATTCATCGCCATAAACTTGTTTCATCAATTGAAATGTTTCGGTGAAAGTTTTACCAATTTTAAAACAAACTTTAATGTTGGCTCTTTGTTCGAAGCTCATTTTCGCACCGATAGCACAAACATACTGACACTTAAAACGCAATAACTTCACTTCCAATCAAGGAAATGTCATGAAACTGGACGATCGATAAAGACAGCAGATTCTAACGCACCAGTCGACATATATGTAGATGTCGCCACCAGTGGGCGCTAGATTCAAAAATCCTGTTTACTTTGGAACGCTCTATTAAGATATCCGTATAAAGATGATGGTGTATAGTGATGAAAGGTTAAGAAATATGAAAGAATCTCTTCAGTTCTTAAAGCTGCTGCGAAAAGCTCGCCATTTGCAAGGTCAGTATCAACTTCTAAAAACTAAACCTAAATAATAAACCAAAAATAGCTCTTTAAATATCTGCTCATATGTCGGTGGGGGTAATACACACATAGTTAATATTTTCAAAGTGAAGGCACATCTCATTTGAGAACACCTATACGACAAATCCTTGCGGTTTTATAGAACACTATTGCCAAAGCATGACTTAATTTGAACTCATTCACGTCTCTCGTATTGAACAAGAACTTTTTAACTGATTACACATATTCTCTCTTTACCCCCTTCTGCCACTTTGTTAGAGAATAGATAAAAACGCAAACGGATATAAACTAGCTCTTTGAAAAGAATATTTCAAGTCTTAAAAAAATTCATAGTATTCTGACTTATGCTACCAATGTTCGACAATGTCCTTAATTCGCTTAAATGCCAAAATTAAAATCTCAATTATTCGCTTCACTTAAAACTCGCATTTCCTTTAGATCTACGCAGCTATACGCCGAGGCAATATTGGCTGTGCAACATAAGGAAAAACGCATATTTATCGCCACTTAGCAGTATACATCCGCTGTGCGTATTATCTGCCCGTTGCGGGTATTCACTCTAAACGGCAAATAATAGGAAATCATCAGAACTGCAAATATATAATATTGAATACGAAATTAGTGTAAACTGAAGCGCAAGCTTTGAACTAGCAAAAGCTTTTGATTCCGATAAGTCTAGTAGAATGAAATCTCTTGGTTTCCATGAGATGATATGAGAGATCATAGATATAAGTATTGCTATATGTATATATATCGGCAGCTTACATTAACTCATACTCATGGGACAGCGCTTACTCTTTATCGCATGGCTAACTAAGCTTTTAACTATCGAAGCCATATTAGACTATAGACTTAGCATGATCCCTAGTCGTAATCATTTCTTCAGTCCCTTGCCAACTAGTCTGCTAGCTTTTGAGATAACGATCTAAAATTATGTATGAATTTGCTTACTCAGAACGGCCGATATCGAACTATTATAGCATATAGCTGACATACCAACTGAACTATCAGAATAAAGAGTATCTTTTTCATTTGATGATAAAACAAGTCAATTGAAAAGACCTCGGTCTGACACATAGATGACGTTACTAGAATTAAATCCACATGATTTTTTGTTAGCCCTAACCTTCAAAAGGCGCGTGTATAAAGATGAAAAAGAATTTCGCGTTTGGTAAGATTTTGGATTTAAAGGGGAAATATAGTTGAAGCCTCGGTTTGGATTGATCAATATTATGCGGGCTGTCCACCGAGGAAACCATGCTTTGAAAAGTGGCTTGCTAAGTCTGAACGAGGCAAAATGAGCACCGAAGACGGTGAATGCAGTGGACGCCCAAAAGAGGTTGTTACCTACGAAAACAACAAAACAGTCCAGAAAATAGTTTTGAATGGCCGTAAAATGAAGTTTTTCAAGATAGTAGGCACTCTAAAGATATCAACTGAATGTGTACATCATATCCTTCTCGAATATTTGGATATGAGAAAGCTCTGTGCAAAGTGTGTACCGCGCGAGCTTACTTTCGACCAATGACAACGACGAGTTGATGATTCACGGTGTCCCAAGTCAGTGATAATAATTGCAAAAATACATTAGCAGGGCTTCCTACTGCTTCCGCATGCACCAGATTCTCCAAATCTAGCCCGCAGCACGAGAATGGTCACTGGGAAGAAATTTTCGTTGTTGCTGTTGTAACGGGTATCTAATCTCCGTTAAGTTGGGAAGGAATAGATAAGCTGTAATCGACGCCATCCAACGGTAGGTCCAACGAACGTGCTGTTTCGATGGGGTCGGACAAACGGGAGCCGGGTGACAAATGTGTAGGGTTAGCAGGGCGTGCAAAGAGGTGGCTAGTGTCATGCGGGGACTCACTGCACGCTGGATATACATATATTTCATATGTCAGTGTCTATTCTGGATATGTAAGTGTTTAACCTGCTGCAGTATCCAGAACAAAGCTGCGCAAGAGTCACTTCCGTTTCTTTCAGCAACTCGAACTCTTCGTCTGCACTGAGTTCTGGTTTGACCCCTAGTTCACCATTCATTGAGTGGGAGTCGGTGAAGGTGCTAATGTTGCGTCCGAAGTTCGGTCGGCGTAGGTGACGGCAGGCATCCCAGCAAAAACTCTTGGAAGAGGAATTCATTATGTTCCTTAACTGGGAGCCTTCCTGTTAAGGTCTTCGATAGGAGACATCAAGAGTCATCTTGTCGTAGTCCAGAGTGCAGTGTTCTAACAAGCTTTCTCGTCTGCATTTCACTGCTTCCAGGCGACCACATAGGTGCGGAGTAGAAAAGATCCGGCTGGCCGGTTGCCTTGTATGTTGCCATAAACTCCCCTTTCCCCATGTGCTGTCGGCTAGCGACTTGAGGATTTTGTCGCGGCTCTGTACTTTGGCGATAATAGCGGTCGTATGAGGAGTGAAGGAGCACATACTGCTTGTACATAAATATGGTCGCTGTGGATTAAGTGGAGGAGAATAATAAGTTCCGTGCAGCGAGGAAGCGGGAAAGGTTGAAGAGATAGCCGTTTAAGTTTAAGCATGCCATCGATTCCGTCGAATGAAGAGTAGACCGCCGACATTAAGGCCTATTTTGAAGCAAAGGACAAATCCTACTACAAAACTAGTACCGAAAAGTTGGTTGGTCTCTATAATCAGTGTATCACTCTTGCAGAGAACTACATATGTTGATAAAAAAAACAGAATTTTGCCAAAAATATATGTTTTACTACAGAAGGTCAGGGATGTTTCAATTGACCTCCTATACTTAAGAAATTTGGTACGGACTATCTCTTATGGCAATGATGCAAACTCCGAAGTAATTGTTCAGATCAGACCTTTACAACATCAAGTTCTTTTATAGACAATTTTTTTATTGTGTAGAGAATTATAATTCTGTGCGATCAAGTTAATATTTTTCCCAATTTTAGTTTTTAATGCGGTTCCAAGGTTAGAATTAATTAGATTTCTTATGTTCTTTTAAGACTTACTTTATAGTCACACTCCTAAGTGAATATCCTCAACAGTTTGAGCAGCTTTGCCATGCACTTGCCTTCAAAAGCATACGGCTTTTTCGCTTTGCCGAATAGCGTTAAGTTGAGCGCGCTTTTTCCGCCACTGCCGCTGCCACTGCCTGCTCCATTGCTTTGACTGGCATTGCTGTTATTGTAATTGCACTACTAAATTAACGTTAGTTATAGCCAAATAATGCTGAATGCTGCACTTGCAATATGAGCTGGCGCCATTGATGTTGCACGCAATTTGCCGATGCCGCACCCGTTGCATCCACAGTCGGTACATACATTAAACAGTGTTTCCTTTGTTTTTCCGCCAGCGCTTTTAGTGGCTTATATAATCCTTTCGTACGTTTCTTTGACGACGACGGCGGGATGGCAACCAATAATAATAATAATCGCCGAATATTATTATGAGGCCAACAATGGAAGCGCTGACGGGCATTGGCGCCATTGCCAGTCAACATTCAATTTGTTGCAAGCTTACGCAGCTCGCCGCGCTTGGTGCTAATACGTACGTGTGTGTGTGTGTGTGTGTGTATGTGTGTGTCGTTATCCTTTTGTTTACACTGGCGCTGCCAAAAATGATATGAACGCACGCATACAACTAATTCTTCTTATTTTACGAACACAGCGAAAGGAAATTTCTGCACTTCTGCACGGCAAGGATAACTGGTGTATCCTTAGCTGTCGTAGAATCGTAAGAAATTTCATGGAGCACATAAATGAAGTTTTCCAACCGCAAGTAATGCCAATGGTCGCCATTGTTTTTGTCTTCAGCGCTACAGTTGAACCGTGGAACGTGAGACATGAGGAGCGGACGCGTGTAGCGCAGCTTTTCTCCTCAACTCTTGTGCCACTGTGTCCTTCTACAGTTTACCACCGCAAATTAATCGTCCTAGCCAAGTTTACGCTGTTGTATGTTGCAGCTAGTCAACATGAAAACATTTATCCCCTGAAATTAAGTAACAGACAAGGAAAGAACCGAAACCAAAAGAGAAAAAAGACGCAAGTCTAAGAGCAGCAGACAAACGGTATTCAAAAGAAACTGTAAAATTATAATTCTTTGCCTTACTTTGCTTTATGCGCGCAGCAACGCAGTAAGTAGGCGAGCAATCAACCTCTCTTTGTATGTCTTTTTCGCCTTGCACTTCCTCTTTGTTGCAAGCATTTGCAGTTGGTCACTTCCGCTTTCTTTCCACTTTGCCATCGTGTGCCGTTAATCCTTTATGGTATGAGCATACCCTTCCTCCAACGCGAGTACTACGATATCTCTTCTCGTATTTTCAACTAAATAATTTAACCGTTGAATGCGCTTACTGTGAGTAGCCCTGTTTCCCTCACCATACAGCAGCAAATCGGCAGGTCTTTAAAGTGGGCGCATGCACAATTGAGGTGAAGACTACTGCAAACTCAACTATAAACCCGAAGTTGTAACAATTTTTATATGTCCACAGTATTGTACGAAATCGAAGCCTTTTTATTTGGTACTGTATGGTAGAAATAGACCCGAGAACTTTTCCTAACTTTGCCTGCCTGCTAATCATCCATTCGATTAATTATAGCTCAACTGGTAGAAGTTTCGGCTACGAGGTCTGACCGGAGACTTAATTCTGGTACCACGGGGAGCAGGAGCCCTTGGAGGTGACTCCAACCTGCTCATGCGGACTGGCCTCTCGGGGAGTATCCTTGTGGTTGTGGTTGAAACCCAAATGCGGGATGAACTGACTTTGTCGGTTGAATGTGGAGTTGCATTGCAACCGTGTGCCGGACCCAAAGCACGGCAGAGGTCTTAGATGGGCCTTGAACCCGACCAAGGTGGTTAGTGTCCATTCCACACTGCCAATTGGTACTGAAAATGCTTACCATTCTCAGGGCGCTGATCAACGCATTGATTTGATCCGCTGTGCTTTTGAGCGCCGTGGAGTAAGGCTGTCGTCAGCAGGTACCCACGTAAAACACACCGGACGTTGTCCACAGTATTGTGCGAAATCGAAGCCTTTTTATTTGGTACTGTATGGTAGAAATAGACCCGAAAACTTTTCCTAACTTTGCCTGCCTGCTAATCATCCATTCGTTCTTCAATTTCGTCCATCCTTGCGAATGAAGTCTTGACTAAGTTTAACTCTTGAGCAGAGAAAAGCAATTGATTAACAGTCTTTATACATCACTGTTCGAAGAGAACTTTTGTAAAGCCATATTTTTTAAGCCGCCAAACGATGACGGCACATCTTCAAGATCATCCGTAAGACGATAAACCTATAAAGAAGCTTTGTACATATTTGAAATTTCGAATTTCCTTGAAGGAAACAATCAAAGGCTAACTTCTCAGCACCAGTTCAAACTACAGCTAAGTAACCACGTTTTAGTTACTTCGCGAGATCCGATTCTGAACGTTGTCATGATGGAAAACAATTGTCTTGTGTATAGAAACAAATTCGGGCATTTTTTGACAAGCTTTCGCTTTAATTTAACGAGTTGTTGGCGCAGCGCTCCCAATTGAGGGTTTCATCCAATTTTAGAAGCACATTCTTCTGAGTCCATTAAGTACAGAGCATAACCTTGACGTCATGGATACTAGACTTTGTCATTGATTTAGCTGGTTGGTCAGTTTTGGTTCGCCATGAATTCAATTTTCATCACAAGTCGTAAACCGATGCAAAAATAACGTCTTTCTGTACCGTTGAAGAAGTTTTTCAAGCTTTTCTTATATTTGGTAACAACTTTCTCATCTTTAAACTTTTTCTGAGCAGGATAATCTTCGTCATCATCACTTTGAAGTCGAGCAAATTTTGACAAACTCGTTCTTATCAAGACCAATCTCAAATCTTTTGACGTACTTTAGGTCCAGCACCCGTCCACAATGCGACTCCACATTGAACCGACATACAGTCAGTTCTCACCTTGCATTTGGGTTTAAATCACAACCACTACGAATTTCTCGGAAGGGCCGACCGAAAAGAACAGTTTGCAGCGAACTCAAAGGCTTACTGCTCCACGTGGTACCAGAATTAAGTCTTCTATCAGACCTTGTAGCCGCAGCTACTTCAAGTTGAGTACCTATTTAACTCATTACTGGTGACATTTGTAGCTTGAACTTTAAATGTCTTCCCATTCAAAGTATTATAGTTTTAGTTTAAGCTGAACATTACGACACTATTTTCTAATAAAACTTTGCTAATATTTTTAAAGCAAAGCCTTTACAAAGAAATTTGAGAATTTTTATGGATTTTAGTTGGCGCTTATGGATAGGGAGTGGCATCTCAGTGCCTTACCGCGGGTAAATTGAATCACCTAACCCGCTAGAAGACTAACAGTAACGATACCTCTTGACAAACTACAATATGTAAAGTACATAGTCGGGGAAACTAGTGTGGATCGTTCCGAGAACTCAATGGTGATCTTCCTTTCTTTATACTTATTTCTTCTTGGAACAATATTTGCTGTAGAGGGTAATCTTCTTTACTGACACAAAGAGCGCACCAGTTGTTTCTTCTTTTCGCTTTTTGGCGCCAATTTGAGATACCAAGTGCAGCCAGGTCCTTCTCCACCTGATCTCTACAACGAAGTTGAGGTCTTTCGCTTCCTCTGCTTCCCCCGACAGGTACTGAATCAAAAACCTTCAAAGCTGAAGTATTCTCTTCCATCCAGACAAGATTTTTGCCAACGCAGGCGCTGTCTCTTGATTTGCTGAACTATGTCAATGTTGCAGTATATCTCGTACAGCTCATATTTCCATCGAATGCGACATTCGCCTTTTTTTTCGAACCCTCCAATGGTCGATTCATCAAAAGATGTCATTGTCCATGCATCTGCAGCATATAGCAGGACGGAGATGGTGTGTGTTTTGTAGAGTTCGGTCTTTGTTCGTCGATAGAGTAATTTTCTTCTCAATTGCCTACTCAGTTCGAAGTAAAACCTGTTGGAAAGAATTATTCTGCGTTGTATTTCAAAGCTGATGTTGTTGTTGGTGTTGAAATTATCTACGACTTTAATGTTACGACAGGCGACAGTGACGTGGGTGCCTATTCACGAGTGCGACGACTGTTTGTTTGATTACAGGAGATATTTCGTCTTGTCCTCGTTCGCAACCAGACCCATTTGCTTCGCTTTTCTATCGAGTCTGGAGAACTAACATGCGGTTTTTGAGGCCAATGATATCAATATCATCGGCGTACGCCATCAGCTTCATACTCTTATAGAGATTCTACCTTCTTTATTTCGCTCTGTAGTTCGTATTATTTTCATTAGCAATAGATTGAAGAAGTCACACGATAGGGAATCTCCTTGTCTGAAACCTCGCTTGGATTCCTCTCGATTTTGACGGAGCTTTTGATGTTGCTTAATGTCAGCTCACACAGCCGTATAAGGGTTCTTCTACGTCTGCAGGATATATCAATACGCCATGCCTTCAGCAAAATATTAATAAACCTGTAGATGAATGTTTTTAAATATCTCGTAGTTTTAGCCAAACATTTCCTGAGAGAAGCTGCTCAAATTTCATGCACTACTGTGTTTACCTATAAAGGTTTGTATGTAAATATTTGACATCCCTATCGATGTACCTCTGTATGCCTTAAGCGTCAATTGGAGCCGTGCCAACTTTGATAATGAAATGAAAATATTGAAAATATGCCACCGAAGCTCGATTTGCCACAATTTTACAGTATAATGATTTAAAAAAATTACACCCGGGTCACAGAATTAATGCCAATCGCATATGAATGAAAGCATTCCGGAATTTGCATTGAAAATACTCAAAGGCTTTTAATTTGTATTACGACACAAAAGCGATAGGACTCTAGCGGTTACATGGAAGTAATTTTGAATGATGCATGAAGTCAAAATTATTAATTTAAAAAAAGTGTTCTAAAAGAAGTAAGAATATACTGGTCGGGTTTCTATTGCTTACTCAGAGTGCTGTAACTTTTGTTTGACGTTCTAGCTTTGGAATCAAATGCACGCGTAAAGAATTACCACACTTTTTCCGAAAACGAGACACCTCGTTCCGGCTTTGGATAGTTAAGACAATTTTAGATTTTTTTTAAGTTTTCTGCGGTTTTTTTTGTTAGAGTTTTTGTAGGTCTGTTAAAAAATCATGGTTCGTCTTATAAAACTGGAATAGTTGTGTGATTATTTTGATTGAAAAACCCTTATTTTCCTGGAATAAATTCAGACCGCTTGGTTCTAAAGTTTTAAATATCAACCTCTTTTTCATATGAAGTCTGCCGATTTCACTATTTGTCAACCACTGTAATCACTTCAGACTCAGACACTAATTCTTCATTGCACTTAACCAAAGAAGAGAGAAGGAATATAGAGTACACAAACTTTGTATTTGTTTTTGTTACAAATGTCTTCTCTTTTTGCTTATCGCATTTGTTGGAGCTCAACATTCTGGCCTGCACTTGGTGCAGGGCTCAGGAGTTGCGGGTTCCGGGGGACAAAGTTAATTTTGCCATATCACGAAAGCGAATTCAAATGTGATGAACGCGATTATTGAGTTGAAAATTAGCCAAAAAATTGAAAGAACCGAAATGCAGGTAGATGAGAAGTGAGTGATGGGGTACAAGATAGCGCTGCAAAGTGTGACAAACTCACTACTAAGTAATATAGTATATAGTGCAGACAGGTGTGCTGCATTGCTGAGCTGGATAAAGAAATTTTGGCGACCCAAAAATTGGTTGTAAGTTTGCTTTTTTCAGTTGTCTTTATAGTGGTATGCAAAATGAAAGAGTAGCAAAAGCGTTAAGAATTTTGTAATCAAATGGTACATGACTGTGTCGCTCAGGTCAGCGCAATGCAGTTCAGGCTCGACTGGCTTGGGATTGTGTGTCATTTTTTTATTGGCTTCTACTTTCAATATTTCTATTTTTGATGCAACCTGAATTTCGCAGTTGAAAGCTTTGGCAGAATTTTTCAATTTGCTACAGAAGAGGTGTTGTTGAAAATGCTGGCACTAAATTGAATAATGTCAAAGTGTCTACAATAATAAATTGAAGAAATAGAAATGTTTGAAGTAGAATTCAACTGTCGGCGGTGTAACGAAGATGTGCTTGCAGACAGTTACTTAATTTATTGCTGTATTTTGTGTTGGGCCACTAGCATTATTTTGTTAATTAGATATTCCTTCTGTTATTTTTAGCTCTATTGAATGGATAAGGATGGATTCCTTCTTATCAAGTATTTACTATCTCGCTCCTGTCAACTCGTGACATCTCTCTATATTTCTCGCTCTTTCTGGATTCATTGTCTAACCTCTCTTTTTATACTTTATGCTTCTATGGTTTGGAAGACGAATAACGTCTTTGGCGCCCAAACAAGTTTTAAGTTGAGAAACTGGAAGCATAACTCGATGGAGTAATAGGAGTGAATCGATTTAAAAAAATTGATTGAACCAATTGTTACAATTCTTTGAAAACTTTCAAAATGGGCTCCTTTTGCGTCGATGCAGTGATGCCAGCGCCATTTTCAAGCGTTGAAGGCGTCACGGAAGCCATTATCCGAAATAGCCATGAGTGGCGAAGTGCATGCTGCTAGGACTCCCTCTGCAGGCGTGTACCACTCGGAAGATTGCCTCTTTGTCTCGGGATCTTACTCAAAGATCCATGACTCGACACCTGTGATGACGTTATTCAAATTTCTTGACACACTTCCACCCGCTGCAATTTCTGGTCGTCAATGAGTACTTTTGGAACCATCTTCGCGCACACCTTACTCATGTTCAAGTGCTCCATCACAAAGTCATGAACTACAGATTTTGATAAGTTTAACATCTGGGCAATTAAACGAATACTTAGTCGACGGTCTGAGTTCAAAACTTTGCGTACACGAGTCACATCATCGGTGTTTCTCGAAGTCGCAGGTTTCTCAGCAGTGTCTTCATCAGCCATCTCTTACCGGCCTTCCAAAAGGCCTGGCGCCACCGAAACACAACTGACCAGCCGCTCGTTCGTTGGGTAGAAACGCTCTTACCAAACGCTTAGAAGTATAGTCGCGGCGGACGAAAAGCGGTCCTATTACTTTCCGGACAAGCCCTGTATTTGAAAAGCGAGCGAGAGTCTTCTATATACTCTGTAAATGTTGGACTGTTCGGAAAAGTGCTCAGCACTATCTAGAATTTTTGACCGGAATGGTGAAGTGAACAGAGAAATGAACAATTGTGGTGTTCCAAACTTTAATCAGAGTTCGTTAACGCAAAACAAACTTTTCCTCGTTGAATGTTCTCGAAATAACGGGTGATCTAAGTAGAGGTACTTTTTCGGTCCACATAGCATACTATTCGCAGCACCATCACTCATCTTGAGACCCAGCATTTCTTATTGGATAATATTCGATGAATACTAGACCGCGACCAGCACGCAGTGAAGAAAATATAGCATTCGTAGCTGAAAGTGTACACGAAGACCGTGGAGAGTTGATTTGGCGTCGTTCGCAGCAATTCGTATGGTCGATATCTTGAATTGAAAGTGTACAAAATGCAACTTGTGCAAGAACTGAAGCCGCAGTACCTTCCTAATAGACATCGCTTTGCTCTATGGACTTTTCAAAAGTTCCAAGACGATCCGCCGTTTTTCGGGCCAAAATTTTGGTGAGCGATGTGGTCCATTTCTGGGTCAATGGGTATGTCAACAAGCAAAATTGCCGCATTTGGGACGCGGAGCGACCTGAAAAGATTCATGAACTGCTATTTCATCCAGAAAATACAACAGTTGGGTGTGGTTTTTCAGACCGTCGGATCATTAATCCATATTTTTTCAAAATGATGCCCGTCAGTTTTGGGTCGGTCGATTGACCACTAAGATCTATGCGGACAATCCTACTACCCATATCGCACGCTAGTTATCAGTCAAAATGATTGAACAAGTCAATGAAAATTGAACTCAACGGATGGAGCATCGGAAACGTAGCCGCGGTCAACAATTGAAAGAGAACATTTTCAAAGAATAAATGCTAAAGAATGTTCCATCGAAAGATAATAAACATTCCCCATTAAATTTGAAGTTTCTATGTATTTTCTTTGAAAAAATGGGAACCTCGAAATGAATCACATTCTACTTTAAAGCGCCTTGAAGCTAACAAAAATAATATAAAGTCAAAGAAATGCAGGCAATAACAATTACAACAATCAAATAATTTAGCCGTAAAAGGGATTTAATAGCAAACATTCAAACGCATTTATTTGCACACATACAGAGACATAAGAATCCACATAGGCACGAACCTTCAGGCTCTTTCAAACAAGCTTTGCAGAAACAATTTTCATATATAATTCCACCTATGTCTCTGTGTTTACATTCAAATGAACTCACGTGTGTTTGGTGAGCTGTTGTCGCAGACAATTGATGCAATTAAATTAAATTTGTGCAGTCATTAAGATCTGTGCAAATCATGTTGTAGCTGCTTCATTCGCCGTGAGCTCACTCGCGTTCTCATGTTTTTATATCGGCTGTAAGCAAGTAGGTATTTTATTTGTTTATTATTATGTTTTTATATTTTTGTGATAAGACATTCTTACTTACATACTCATTTCTTCCACTTGCCTAACAACTTTGATTTTCCAGCTGAAAACAACTCTGCGCTTTAAATCAGCTTTATGATCGTCATGCGCATTTTATTGTTCTGTCCGCCGTTTTCATATTACAATTGCTCAACTGTTCGCTATATTCTTTCATATATTTTATACTTACATTTCCCTTAACCCACGATCCGGCTGGTGTATGAAAATATTTATTAATAACGGTTATAAACGGAGAAAGCGGAGGTAATAAGTTAATATGACTCAATTTTAGGGACTCTCTTCCTCTCTGTATTACTTTAAACCAAAGTCTTCACCCACCTCTGAGACAATCCTAAGCAAGTTTTCGAGTTCTTGGTTTTTCCTTTAAATAAATAAAAGAAATGCCAATTTGAGCTGAAGTATTCGTCATACAGACTCTCAAAGCTTCTTGTAAACTTTTAGAGAGACTTGATATCTAATTTTGATACTTCATATAGTTCCTTGAGCTGCGAAGCTTATAAATATCTTAGACGAGTTCTGGATAAGACTGGACAGAGGTATGAGAGGTGATCTACTACAGGATGCATATTTTTCACCGAGGCTCTTGTTGCTTCGAAACTCAAACTGTTATCCCTCTGAGTATGATCTTCAACAACAAGTATTTTGCTTTTGTTGTTCCAATGTATCTGATCTTTGCTTAACCTGATTCGTCTCTTTCAAAAAAACGACAAGACAAAGTGCCCTGAGTCTAGCATAAAGGGATAGGGATGCTTCATTTCCATATCCGCTATTTCACCTGGATGTCTAAAAGTTTGAGCTCGGGGATGTTTTAGCCTTGATATGGCTAAGGTGGGACATTTGAAAAGGAAGTATTGAGTTGATATAACTTATCTGCTTTCAAGCAGCTTATGAAACTGGCATTTTCAATATTGCTGTATGAATCCCAAATGAGGATTCTTATAACTATTGTAACGTGAACTTTTCTGCCGGCTCACTGAACCTCCATAGATGTCCGTGGTTAAGAAGGACTTTGCGTTTTCCTAGTTTTCAGTAGTTTTCCACTGTTACTCAGCTAATCTGAGTCCCAATTATCCAGCAGTGAATCGCAAGAAGCCAACTGAGCTCCTACTCATGCTCATTCTGCATCAAATGAGACCAACGTAGCGGACGTATCAAGCTCAACAGCCGTGTAGTGTCCTACATTACTGTTGTGGCCAGAAACGCAAAACGTCCTCTGAGTGTAGGCACGTCAAAAACACTGAAGACGTATCTTCAGTTTGTCACAGCATGATCGAACTGGTTGGTGACTTTTCGATCCGGAGACAGCCAAGTAGCTTGATGAATTTTCTTATACTGGCATCTAGTACTACACATAACCATATTTCGAGCCACGGCGAAGTCGATCAAACTCAACCACATTTGGGGATGTTTCATGAAGGAGGCTGAATTTACGGACCGTTGTCCCAAAGATAAATTCTTAGCGTCAAAAAGTATTTCCCAAATAATTCTAGGATTAAAATACGAGTCAGTGCTGGTTATGTAGAGTACAGGTGTAATGGGAACGGGCTTCAGTTCACCTAAAATTGGTCTTGTCTTACAATTATCTGTCGGTAAGCGGATAAGTAGTAACTATATGGGTTCCTCTAGCATACACCAGAGGGTTAACAGCTGCATTTGCCAGCTCAAGCTTCATTTTATAATAAATAGTCAAAGTAACGCATATGCAATATACTCGCTAGCATTCGCACTACGCGCTGTCACGACCACCTTATGACTACTTTATGGCATTTGCTGGCTGAGTATGTCGCAAGCGCGCGATGTACAGCTCAACACATGAGCACATACACCGCTAAACACAAGTATATGTACGTACTTATAAAGTATGCGCACTGCTGTTGCTCGTCAGCATGAAAATATACGTATTCCTTAGCCTTCTGCAAGAGCAGCAGCCACCGCTGCCACCAACAGCTGTGCTCTGTGGCTGCGGCATACCGCTCTACTTCAAGCGACAAGCATTTATAACGTTTTTCCTTACATTTTTTTTTTCTTTTTGTTTTTTTATTCGTCAACTTCATCATCGCAGTCAGGAGTCCGTTAAGAGTTGGCGGCCCAGCTGGCGGAGTAGTGCATCTATAAGAACCCATATCAACCTCTGCATCGCCACAGCAGTGTTGGCTATCCATATGCCATGCTACACACCCACACATATATGTACATACATACACCCGCCCACACAAACACATCTACGCGAGTGCTGGGTGCATTTAATTCTGTCTGCGTGTCAGATTTTTGGACTCTGGCTTTCTATTTGCCAGTCATATGCTTCTAGTCGCATACACTCCCACAAAGATATAACTCAGTGTCCTTCTATGTACTACTTATGTGTAGCCTATATATAAGTATGTACTATATACTTGTATGTATATATATCTGACAGCCTTTCTTCACATTGCCTCCAATTTGCATGCAATTCGCGTTGTCGCACTTCATTTTTGAAGTTGCAAATTGTATGAGTTCATCGCAAGTGACCTCCAGTAATTCTATACTTTTCGCTCACATCCCATTATGTTACTACGCTGAAAGAAGTCTATCGCAAATCTTACGGCTTCGCATTAAATGAATCTTGCTTTACTAATGGCGACTTAATGTTGTACAGGATATTTAAATGGTTAAGTTAGTTTAGGTTCGGAAAGTTCTTAAACAGGAAATTTGAAAAGTGTTGCCTATTAAATATGTTTAAGAAGGAGTGGGTTGTTATAGACTTTATTATATGATATACTATTGATCTCGGGTCTTATTATTATTCAGCTTTTCAACTTTTGTCTCAGCGTTCATGGAGCTTACCCATGGATAAGTAGGCACCTCCTTCAGGTTACTGTACTTAGCTAGCTTCAATTCAGTAGAGTTAAAGGTGCGTAAAGTACTAACCTGGGAACTTATCTTGCCTTAGTTATTTGAGAAAATAGTCACATAAAATACTAAGATAAGTGACACTGAATCACCTGCAGCTTTGACTCCTTTGAGTCCAATGTGAAAGCGTACGAGTCAAACAAGAAGAAGGAGTAGAAGAGCTTTAGTTGCAGAAATGCTGCAAATTTTTAAAATCTTAAATATATTACACATAAAAACGGTCTTCATATATGTACCTTTTGAAATCTGTTATGATCTTACGGTAGGTGGCCGCAGTTCTACCATCATTAGGTCCATTAATCCCTCGGATGGTAACCGATTTAAACATTTTCCAGAAACTCCGTGAATTTGGTAAACCTGATTCCTTTTCATCCCAGCTGCCCGATTTCTCTGAAGTTTGAGTATTGAGTGCCGTCGAATAAGTACAGCGTCTCATCATACTCAACGCAAGCTCTGCATTCCGCTCAATCCACTTTTCTTATTTGCTGAAGGTGGAATGTTAAGGGTAGGTTCCCTGTGCTGATCCCTGCAATGTTACTAAGCTTCCCTTTGTCTATAAGTAGTGTCCACCATCACCACTAGCAACTGGGACAGCTTAGGGGAATTGTGTATTCAGAAATTATTAGCATTCTTCACCATTCACACTTCTTCTATCATTGATAGGTAGTAGGCTAAGTGACTTCAGTCAAAGCTCGGCTGACAGGCTTAAGTTATCTTGACGTTTTTGTATGTAAGAGATTTGCAACGTATAACTAAAATATTTTCCTTTCGTTGAGGACAAAAAAAGAAAAAGAATCCATTTGCTATCGAGAATATTCTGATAAATTTGTTTGATTATCCGTTCGAGCACCTAATTTTGGAGTTCTCGTTTTCTGCAGGAAAAAATTTGATAATATTTTCTATGGACTTGCCTAATGAATATACATAAAAACATTACTTTGGCATAGCATTTGTTCTGTGCTTTTTATGTGGTTCTTTGCGTGATCTTGCGAAAATCGGCAATACGATCAAAAGTTACAAAGATCACATATCTCCTCTTATATAAATCCGAATCCAATCCAATTACGGAGACAAGAGTGTGATGGAAATGGTTTCTAAGATATTTTTCATGTCCGTAGATCTGGAAATAGAAAATATTTTGGAATTCTTTAGATGTACTATACATATGTACATATATTTTGTTATTTTCCTGAAGTAGTTAGTTTTCAGGATCCCTCCAACTTCATCCATATTTCTTTGATGACACTAAGTAGGTAGAAAGATAAGAGTTGTTGTTGGACGACGCAGCTAGGTCTTTAGGAAGACTATTGCGATTCTTTTCCTATATAAAGTCTTACATTCGCATAGAGGATGTTTGATGGTCTCCTCTTCTTCTACTATCTGTTAGTTTCTATAAAAGTCATAGTCTGTTGTTATGCCTGTCAATTAGAAAGTGACCTATTAGTATTCCTACTAGAGCTCTTACGTCATTCATTTTGAATTTTAATAGTTGGCATGTTCGTCGTCTATTCCAGTCTTGCTACGTTTCCCGGCTTGTTAAGCAAGTTAGAAATTGACTTTACTAAGACTCAACTAAATATATAACATGTTTGTCAATTAAATACATACAAGTAGCCAGGAGTATCTGAATTTTCTCTTTTTCGGTGTCTAATTGTGGGATGGCGTCTGCTTTAGTTAGCTTCTCTGATTCATAGTACCAAGTGATATCACTATGTCCTGGAACCCATTGTAAGTTTATCGTGACATTTCTTTTTAGATCTACTAAGAGATCTTTTACTATCTTTAATGAAACTCTTAACGACTTTAGTGTTTTTAAAGCCCCTGGCTATCTGTATATATAAATAAACATTCCTTGTTGTGAGTGCACTTTTTGACAGAACAAGGACCCTTGTTTTAAACGCTATGATTTTCGCTTAGAAAACACTGCGAAGATCTGGTAGACGTAAGGCGATTATTGTAATTAATTTTGCTGAAAAGACAGCACCTTCCACTCGATTATCTGGTTAGAACCCATCTTATAAATGCTTATCCCTGCGCCCTTGTTCGCCGCACTACCTTCCCACTCTACTATGGAAAGACATAATTTAAGTTCAATCCTATTAGATTCCCAAAATCCGTGGTATTAGGTACATACGTGAACGTACTAAGTATCTTAGAATGTTCTTTATTGTAGACTTCTAATAGTGAGGTTTCCATCAGTCTAAGAGTTTACTACGCCGCCAGTTGCTTATAAAACAATTCTGTTGGCAGTAAATGTAGTAGGAAGACGTTCACATTAGAAAATCTTAAATTTCTTTCACTGCATAAGTACGACATTTGTCAGAGATCTCCCACTGTTTTTTCCGCGCTTAATGCCCGCCGGCAACGGAAACAGCTGTGCCACTTACTGCTTGCAACCGTTTGTCTGCCCTCTCAGCACTAGCAACTCCTAATTTACAAGGCTGCCACAGCAGCGACACCCGTACGTGTTTTGGAGTGAGAGACGTAAGTATCTGGCAGTCACAGACATCTGCGCATTACACCCACTCAACGGCACACGCTTACCACTTGGATTGAGCATTTGCCATTTTCGCTGCATGAAACGCGTGCAGAAAAAACGGGACTTTGCAACTTCATTGCTTGGCCAAAGAGGGTCGGTCGGTCGGTCGGTCGGTTGGTCGCTCATTTGTGATATTCTCTATGTTTCATAAAAGCATGACAAATGACACAACAACTGCGTGCACCCGCCATGTTGCATGGCACGTAAAATAACAACAACAATTCCAGCATTAGCAACAGCAAAATGTTGCATGCATACGTAGAGGAAACGGAAGCATTTTGCTCATTTGTACGTTTTCATTTAACTAAGTGCAATTAAGTTGCAGAGTTGATATGCGGCATATTGCGCAAGGTTGCATGTTAAAAGCATGAAAAAATATAACAGAAAAAATTAAAAAGTAAACATTTTTGGCTTTGAGTAGTGGTGCAAATAAACATAAGTGCAACTTAGCATTTTTTTGTTGCAACAATCTCTTGCAAAGCCCTATTCCTTAGATGCACAAAAATACATACATACATAGATATATATATAAACATATATTTATATATATATGTATAGCAAATGCTTCCGTTTCCTCTGTATGCATGCAACATTATCCTCTAGGAACTCTTTTCATTTATGGGCGACACCATGGCAACGTTTGTTGACTACACCTGCTACAATTATGCTTGTACCGTTATATGTTCCACACACATTTATATAAGCTTAAGTCACCTGTGTACAGTTAAACAGTATTTTTTGTCCAGACGCTCTGCTGACTTTGCTATGAAGGCCATTTAACAATTATAAAAAAGACAGTGCACAAAGGAGATGGGAGTGCAGGGCAGCAATTAAATGTTACGCAGTTAATGAACGAGACACTGAGAGTTAGAACATGATGAAATGCTTCATAGAAAGACCTTAATTCAATATAAGATCCCTTCCCCCGCTTATATCCACCAATAAATTAGGCCTCCGTTTCAGCGATCATTTTTTCAATCAAGGTTGAATGTTAAAAGCATGAAAAATTCAATGAAAATTTCTTAGCAGCGAGCATTCTTTTGAAATCTGAGAACAGAAAATAGTCGTTGGGGTCCAGATCTCGAGAATACAGTGGATGCGGAAGCAATTCGAGGCCTAATCCAAGAATTTTGTGTGTTGTCTTTTTTTCAAATTCGGTCGTTTTTCGGTGACTTCGTCTTTAAACGATCCAATAACGCTATGTAATAAATATAAATTATTTATACTCCTTCCTTTCTCAAGATAGCCAATACAAATATTACGTGTGAATCCCAAAATAAATACGTCTTAACCTCGCCAGCCGATTATTGCGTTGGTCCACGCTTTTGAGTGGGTTCATCATCTGCAGTCCGCTTGATTGGACTTCGGAGTGAAAAAGAGGGACATATTTCATCCATTATCAACCAATGCAAACAACCAGATTTAATACTATTGAAGTTCTCCAAACCTTGCTCCGAATCATCATCTCATCGTTGTTTTTGTTTTTGGTGAGCTCGCGTGGCATCCACTTTACACAGACCTTTCTTACTCGTGCATGATATGATGTTCACGTTCAATTGATACGCGTGGAGGGACTGCTGTCTCCAAAGATCCAAATTTATTGTGTGGACTTTTTTATCTATACTTCGGTAACAACTTCTTTTGGGTGTCCACTGCGTTCACTGCGTTCACTGACGTCATTGTTCATTTCACCACGTCTAAACTTGGCATAACAATCCTTGATGGTTGCTTTTCCTGGGGCAGTGTCCGGAAATATAGAATAGATTAAAATTCGGTAACCAATGTTACCATCCCTTTCAAAGAAGAGTATGAAATGGTTCATGTGGACAGGGACACAGAGATAACCACACATACAGATTGGTCCAAACTAGATAATCGAGTAGGAGGTGGTGTTTTTTTTAGTAAAATTAGGTATAAAGCCACCTTCCGTCTACCAGATCACTGCAGTGTCTTCCAAGCTGGGACCACAGCATTTCTGGAAATGAATGTTCTCACAGCAAGGTATGTATACACATATTTATATATACAGAATTTGTCCAGAAAATAATAGGACTTTAACTCGCCGCAATATGTCATGAACCACAGAATTTAAAAAATTTAACATCTCGGCAATTAAACGAATACTTAGTCGACGGTATGAGTTCAAAACTTTGCGCACACGAGTCGGTGTTTATCGAAGTCGCAGGTAGTCATAGATAGACAAAGGGCTTTGAATCACTAAAGACTCTTAACGTTTTATCAAAGATTGTGAACGAAGTCTCTTAACATCCTATTTAACGATAAACCAACCATAGTATGTCATTGTTAAGAGACTTCGTTCACAATCTTCTTAGTAACTGTGAAGCAGATGTAGTAGCCAAGATAAGCAACACTCTGCAATGCGACTCTAGAAATAAAGGGAATTTTTATATGTCTCTCGCTACTGGAAGAGGGGGCTATAAACATCTTCTTATTAGTGCAATTTTGTATGGGAAAAGAACAAAGCAATGGCAATTATTGCCGAAGCTTTTTGGAACGTTTCAGAAGTTGTACAAATAAAATTTTTTGAACAGACGAAATTCATTAGAAGCACGGGGTGACATCGAGGAGACAATAAAATAATGGGATCGCAGTTGTTTCACAATGGGCATCCTAAAAGCGCACGTGTGCTCTACGTACCTACCTTGTGTTTGCCATCTCATGTCTAAGGACGGTTCAAATCGGACCATCAATTTTCAAGCCGCCAGATCGAGAATATGTTCCCTCTATACCTTTGTCTGAGTTTATGTAAAACAGTCCTATACTATTTTAAAAATACTTAAATAACATCTTCCACTGCTGCTCTATCCATCATATTCTTGGAAGACCGGTATGTTGACTGGTACCAGTAGTTCAACAAAATCATTGAAAATTTAAATTGGTTTCGTTATGGACATAATAGTCAGCTTTTATTTATCGGAACCTGGTTTCTACTGGACAAATATTTAACTCGACCTATATCAATTGTAGGGTTGCTAGCAACTAAATTCAGTAAACCCTTGAACCGGAGATGGCGGAGTTACCAACTAAAATCTGTCAAATTTATAACCGGCAATAATGTAGCCTTATAACCGATGTTCCATGTAGTTTTAAATAGGCATATTAAACTAAAAGTTTCCATCAGAATTTAATTGAGTCAGGAATTTTACTCTGTCGTGTAATTTGGAAAACAATAACAGTAAGTAGTAAAGAATGCGAATCTTACCAAAAAGTAGTACTCTCCCAAAACGTTGTTTACAGTTTCGTAAGAGCGAGCAGAAATAAGACATTTTCGTCAAATTTTAAACCCCAAAAAGTTGTCGGTCGCTTAAAAGCTCTTGACATCAAACCAAAAAAGTAGTACGATAGCTGAAACACGGTTATGGAAAACGAGATATCTGCTTTCATTGAAATAGAACGGACCATTTGATTTCCGATTTCTGTAACAGATCAAAATGTGGGAAACTCTTTTTCAGAACCCAGCGAAAAAACTGGAGATGACAAAGACCTATGGGTTAGTAAGGAATAAAACTCAAAAGCACTCTTATATACAGTCACCAGTGTACATAGTTAGTGGTTTTGCATTATACCCGTCGCCTGTTAGTCTGAACTTAGCCCCTTCCTTTTCCTTTCTGGTTTTCACTAGCGGTATCTTATAGCCATTATTTACCGCTGTTGCAAGCTTTTCTGATTCCAAGAAGATTTTTTATATGCTGTTATTATTGTTACTGTACGCCGAAGCCAGAACTGTTGGAAAGTCCGAAGTTTTTCTTGCGTTACAAATTCAAACGTATTGTTGTTACTGTTTTGGGTGTTAAAACTTTTTTGTTGCTATTTTACATAAATACATAAATTCCAGATCCTTCGCTTACTGTTTGCCTCTTTTGTAAGTTCTCTCTTCTTACTGCGCTTTTTACTCCTTTCACTGCGCCGAGAGAGAGTTCAAGTTCTTCATGAACTTTGACCGCAACTTTTAGGTTTATAATTTACAACAACTCGGTGAAATTTTGTGTGGCAAGCAGCTGTTGCTGCAACATATTGTGCGCTGGTTGCATGCGCCTAAAGTGTGTAGTTTGTGTGCTTCCTCCTTCACTCTTCTTCTTCTTCTTCAGGCGATCGGACACGCAGTTTTACGAGCTTCTAAGTAGTTAAGGTTTTTAATTCCTCTATTTTAAAACACAACTCTTATTTGGTCTATATTAACTGCAGCGTATAGTTCATATTCTGCATTTCATTGAAAATATATTTAGCTAATTCTTCAGTTATTTTCGGCACTTCCCCCGCTGCTCGAGTAAATGAAGCTGAAAAATTCCAGCGAACTTCCTTGATATGTGTTTGACTTATACAGTCCCCTACCATCTCTGGTGAACTGGGAGACCAAGCGGCAAATCGCACAGCAAGCTAGGCAACCAGCCAGCCAACTAGCCAGCCAATCGGGCATGTATCAGTCAGTTAACTTCAGTCTGAATATTGGATTTGGGTGGCCATTCGACCATATGATCTAGCGATTTTTTAGCGTATGTTTGTATATTTGTTTGTAATTCTGTACATATTTATATATACTTGTATACCAAAGATATATATCGACATGCATGGCCATGTATTAGCTTGTGCGTATCCATTCTAGATTCACTCACTCCGCACACACATTGCAATCTAAAAGTAGTTATACCCATTTCCGGTTCGCTGCACTTTGCGTATGTGTCTTCTACTCGCTTTGGGTTATTTACTATGTTTTGGCTTGACTTCAGTCACAATAAACTTGTAAATGCGTGAACCCCGTAGGGTCATGTTCCATTGCGTCCATCAATCGCTTGTTGGCAAAGTATTTTGCTCAAAGTCTCAATAGTCGCTCATAGAAATCTTATATGTATGTACGTCGAGATCTTAAATTGAAAGTGTTCAAAATACAGATTGTGGAAGTGCTGAAGTTGTTCGACCTTCCCAAGCGACATCACTTCGTTCTATGGGTACCAAGAAGATGTGATGTTTTCGAGCCAAAAATTTTGTTCACCGATGGGGCCCATTTCCAGCTCAATTGGTATGTTAGTAAGCAAAATTGCCGCATTTGGGACGGCAGCAACCTGGACAAATTCAAGAGCTTCCATTTCATCCAGAAAAACTAAAGGTTTGGTGTGGTTTGTGAGTCAGTGGAATCATCCGCCCATATTTCTTCAAAAATGATAACCGACTTTTTGACGCCTGAAATTGAGGCTCATGATCTTTCCGACATTTGGTTTCAACAAGACGACAGATAATTTCACATTTTGTTAGATTTTTTTCTGTGGGAATATGTAAAGTCGATTATCTGTGCGGCCAATCCTCCTTCGATTCAGGCCTTAGAGCAAAACATCACACGTGTCATTCGCAAATTACCAGTCGAAATGCTCGAAAAAGTTATCGAAAATTGGACTCAACGAATGAAACATTTGAGACGAGACCGAGACCAACATTTGAAAAAGATAATATTCTAAGAATAAACGCCAAAGAAAGTTCTTTTTAGTGATAATAAACATTCCCCATTAAATTTAAATTTTCTGTGTCTTTCTTTAAAAAAGTAGGGAACCTCGAAATGGATCACACTTTTTATTGTGCACTGTTAAAGCTTTTATAAATTTTCCGTTGACCTCATGTTTCTCAGTCAGTTCAAGTCATCGTCAATAACTCTAAAGACAAAATTTTTATAACGGAGGTCATATCAACTGATCAAATTTGAACCGGACTAAACATTTGAACTGTGCGCTCAAACCGTTTCGTGTGAAGTTTGATCATTATATGTCAATTAGTGAGTCCATCCATCTCTGCTATTGTTAATAGCATTGGAAATTTAAAAAACGGTGTTTCAAAATAATCGTATTGACTTCATAGAGTTAACAGAGGGTCTTAATATCTCTTTTGAAACATGATCAACACATGTTGGTTAAGGTTTTCGGAATGCTTCTTGTCAATGCTAGACTTGTATCAAAAGACTTGAGTCTTTTACAAAAACGACGTCGAGTAGAGGCCGCAAAAGAGATGCTTGGCAGCGTAACTGAGAACTCTCCTTTCATTAAAAGCACAATTACTGGTGACGCTACGTGGGTTTATGAATATGACGTCGAAACTGTCTAACAACATAACGAATGGTGCTTCAAAAAAGAGCGGAACCGAAAAAACCAAAGTTCACTGAAAGCACAGAAGCGGAAGCCGTTCAAGCGGAAGCTTATAACGATTGTATGGAGAATTGAACTAAGCTTTGGCTTATTTTTGTTGGCTCAGGAGATTATTTTGAAATTGATTGTTTACTTTTATCAGTTTGGTTCACATTTGGTATAAGAAAATCTGTGTTTACTTCTAGTGCTCCTCAGAATTCAATGGTTCAAATTTCTCTACATGGTCTCTCATTACTTATGTCCACATGTATGTATGTATTTGCGCATGCAAGCATTTTTCATTTATCTATTTTAGTTGCTTTGCTAATTTTTTCTTTGTTTTTGTTTATTTGCAAAAAGAATGCGTACTTACTCGTTTGTTTTTTTCTTTTTTGTTTTACTTCGGTTGAGTGCACAAACCCGCAAAATGTTTCTAAAAGCGTTCAGTCACAGTTACAGAGCTCGCGCGTCCATTCCATTCCATATGACTGCAAACACATAGACATACGTATAAAATATGTATGTTATAGATGTGTTATTGTATGTATTTATATATCACATGCACACATAAAAAACATAGTATGAGCGTTTCTTTGCTGGCGTTCACTTTTCTACAATACAGATCCCCAAAGCATTTATACAGCATTTTCATTAACCTTTTACTTCAAAATATGTATGTTTGTATGTATGCATGCGTGTGCATAAATAAATAAATTTGCAAAACGATTCATCATTTCAATTTCAGAATATATATGTTTTCGTAATTTCAAAAGCTGAATCATTCATTGTCTCTTTGGCAATGAGTTAAATAGTTCGATGAGCTTTAGTGACACACATGTATGAATGTATACATATGTTTAGTACATATTATAGTATATAAATATCCCAACTCATATGCGAATATAGTCAATATGTAGAATATATACAAAGGATGTTTATTCAATAAAATTTTTAAAATTAAAATTTATATTTTTTGTCAGCTCACTGTACTTCATCTCCAACGACTCCGTCCCACTCACAAATATCTCTCGGAGGTATGTGCGCGAAGAAGCGATGTTTCAGGTTACTCTACATATTCAAAAATTTCTTCAAAAAAAAATTATTCCCGAATAAATTAAAGTCTTCTTGGATGCTTGTCGAATGATTTGCTTTAATGTCAGGAGGCAAATTCGAGTCAGATATACAGCTCATATACATAAGTATCTTTACATAGAATCTAAAGAGCTAACCTCTTCTAAGTTTGCTGATGTTGCAAACAGCTCAACTTAATAATGACTGTAAAAATCGCTGATTTCCAAACTAACGAGTAATCCATTTCGAGGTTCTCTACTTTTTTAAAGCAAAAATACAGAAACTTCAAATTTTGTGGCAGTGCTTGAAGATTATCTCTTTTAAATATAAACCTTGAATACGTCTCCGATGTCGCTCCATTGAAATCAATTTTCAACCACTCGATCGAGTATTTTCCGTGGTAACTGACGAATGACACGCGTGACGGTTTGCTCCAAGGCCTGAATCGAAGCGGGATTGTACGCGTAGACTTTGGACTTTACATAGTACCACAGGAAAAAGTCTAATGGTGTGATGTCAGACGATCTGGTGGCCAATCGCCGGCCAAAAAATATCTTCACTTCGAAGTGTTTTTTTCAAAAATCCATTAATTGATGCGATATATGTGCCACCGTCATGTTGAAATCAATTGTCGCAGAGGACACGAGCTTTAATTTTAAGCCATAAATATTAGGTTATCTTGGCGCGATAACTGTCGTCATTCACGGTTTTACGTCTTCACAGGCATAATTTTTAAAGAAATATTGACCATGATTCCACCGGCTCACAAATAACACCAAACCGTTCTTTTTTTTGGAGGAAATGGCAGCTCTTAAATCACTCCAGGCAATTTTTCTAGTTTATATAGCCATTTAACCGGATATAAGCCTCATCGCTGAACAAAATTTGGCTCGAAAACGTCAGATCTTCTTGGAACTTTTCAAAAACTCATAGGAGGAAGCTCAGCTGCTTGGGAATGCCGAGCGGCTTCAGTTCTTGCACACGCTGTATTTCGTACACTTTCAATTTAAAATCTCGGCGGAAAATGCGCCAAGTTATTGCAAACGTCAGTACGAGTTGCTGTGAATGGCACCGAATCGATTCTTCACGATCTTCGTGTGCACTCTCAGCTCCGGTTGCTACATTTTCGTGACTGCGTGCTGGACGTGGTCTATTCGATCGAATATTATCCAATGAATGCGTGCGTGTGGATCTCAAGATAGGTGATGGTGTTGCGAATAGTACGCTCCGTAGGCCGGTTATGTTGACCATAAGTTGAGCGAAGTGCGCTAAACAAATTTTTAACAGAATGTGAGTTTTCATAATAAAGTTGAACAATTTGTAAATTTATTCAGGCGTAAGTCTTTCTATGATGAAATGTCAAATAATACTGAACAAAAATAACATGACAGCTTGACACGACTCAAGCGTGATCTGTCAAAAAGACTTTTGAAAAAAGTACTTCTACTTGGATCACTCGTTATGAGAAAAAATCGGATATCGATTCCAGAAAAGCTTACAGGGATCACTTCGGTAGTAATTATTTACTATCTTCGCTATTTTTCTAAATTACAATTCCGTGCCCATCCAACATCGTAACATAGCTGAAGGTTCTTTCCAAGACTACAAGATCTGAGTTCTATTCTACTTGCTACTTGCCAATAAACAATTTATGCAACATCTCATCTCTTGGGAGACCTAGGAGTGTATTTCTTTTATGAAAGCAAGGAATAAGTGATTTATTCAGAGACGGCATAAAATTTAAAAAATCCTATATTCGCAACCCCAAAGACACATTCATAATTAAGTTGAAAGAAAACATTTCAGATAGCTTTCTTAATTGCCTGATGATATGCAATTCATTTTTAATATCTCACTAACTACTTTTAGGTAGGTTAGGTTAGATTAGGTAAGGCTGATTATTCGTGAGGCCACGAATAGTCCCACTGTGACTATGGTAGACACTTGTACATTGTAATACACAGAACTGTTACGCATGCATCAAAACGACATCGCATGTCGACGAAACGATTAGAACTTGCCACATATTTATTGAAGTGGCTAATATCTATTCCAGCCAATTCGCCGGGTTCGTAAATCTACGGCAACCGAAATGCTTCAGTTTTATTCTGACGGAAGCTGAAGAGTGGAGAACATATTTTCACCCCCTTATTACAATTTTCACAAGCTGCGCCCTCCAAAATCTTTAGCCTCACTACGTGAGTGCCGTTGGGATAGTGGCTAGTTAGGGCGTCTATTATTGTGGTCATGTGAGCCTTGCTATAACATTGGAGTTCATAGGACCTCTTATGTTCCACGCTAAGCTAGAAGGCTTTCGCAACCCCAAAATTGCTGATTTCTGACCAATGCTTGCTGAACTTGTGCGAAGTCCATAGTTTAAGCGGACGAATGCACGATAACAGAAGAACCCTAGCTCGCCTCCAACGTGATGAAATTGAGACATGAGTGCCTTTTCTTACAAGCTCCTGTGCTTTTCGACGAGTGCGATGTGGCCAATCACCCAAACAAGTTTTAATTGGAAGTAAATTGATGCTATTGCTAGTGAGCTCATGTCTCCTTAACTAGCTTTGGGCTTACTGTTAGCGAGCTCCATATCTTTATAGCTGCTAGCGGATTCCATGCATATGTCCCTAAACGAAACCGTACTTCGGAGAAGCACATCAGCTACATTGATGGCTGCCACTTCTGTTTGAAACACACCCCAATGATCTAGGAGCCTGAAACAAGTGTCGTTTGAGAACTGCCTTTAAAACAATCCCCTAGGGCTTCAATCCGTGATTAAGCTCACTGCTTTTCTTATCCAGCAACTTCGCCCCACTCACATACATATCTCTCAGAGGAAGTGCGCGGAGAAGTGAGGTTTTACGTAACTCTACGTATTCCGAATTTTTATTTTTCAAAAAAAGTATTCCCTGAATGCTTTTCGAAGATTTGCACATATTTGGCATTTTTTTGGCCACAGTTTTAATTACATTTTTCTCTACATGTGGCAATTCTATTTCGAAATATCCTCCATTGAATATTTGAAAAATAGTTTTCTTATTTTTGGAGAATTCTTTGAAGACTTACATAATAATTTCTAAGATTTATTCTCCTTTTCGCCATTTTTGGATCTGTTTATTCGACATGAGGCAACTCTGGTCTGAGATTTACAAAATACCACTGAATTGGAAACTTCTTTCATAAAGCTTTATTAAAATATGGACCAAACGTAACAAATTCCTAAATATTTATTGTTTTAATTTTTTTGCATGATGGCCACTCTATTCCAATTTATGTCCTTAACTTTATCATAATACTTACATATGTAACAAATATAAGGAATTCAGAAAATTCGCAGATTTAATTTTTTGAAACCAATTTTATTATAAGATGTACCAAACATAACATATTTCGAATATTTGCAATTTTAATTTAGGTGGCAACTCTGTTTCAACTTATGTCCTCAATTTAGTTGTAATTTGTGCGAATTGATATAATATCGTATTTGAAAAATTTTCGGTTTTATTTTTTATAATAAGTGGCAACCCCTTACAGCTTTTGTCCAAAACTTAAGAACTTTTTATGAATTTTTATAAACATTAAAAAATAAATTTATTTTTTATATAATTTCAAAGATATACTATAAAATCTAAAGCATCAGGGTTGCATTGAAGCTTTATATGTGAAAATTTTAAAGTCACACAGACATAATAATCGCCTTCGTAGCTGGTAGAAGCCTTCGAAACACATTTTATAAGCTGTCAAGTTGACAAATAAATGCTTGTAATTGTAATTATATAGCTGTATCAGTTAATTTCAATCCACACATACAGACAAATAGGTATGCATATATATAATATATATGTATATTTGTATATCTTCTATTCGATAAGTTAAGGAACTAAAGTCACATGTGAGCATTTTCCTTACAATTTAGTTTTATTGTCTGCTTGTCCCTCTTTGGCGGCAATCATTCATGTGTACGATCCTCACACACCCGTTCACGCGAGCACCTACCACTCGCACGCATAGCCACATAGTATATACTATACATATGTACATATGTATGTATGTGCGTATGTACGTAGATATTAGTATATATGTAAGTATTAGCACTTTAAGGCGTGCCTGTTTTATTAAGCGTGAAATAATATAGTCGCATAAACTTTATGCTTTCAGTTCATGCGTCGTGCATTCTCGTTCGCTTCGCGTTCGGCGCTTTGTACGCGCATTGTTATTGTTATTGTAACGCTCCTCAATTTTGCTAAATGTTACGTTATTTTATTTTTTATTTTTTCTTCACCATCAGAAATCTTCTTGCATGTCTACCACTTAACCGAAAATGGTTTGTCAGGGTCTGTGCGTTGCGCCAACCCTATCCCGGCCACTGTTGTAGCAGTTAGTCAGTCACTTAGCCATACCGAGGCCGGGGCAATCAACCCGCATTTTCCGCCACTTTTTGCTGTTTTGTTGCGTGAAAACTCGAAATGAATGCATTGAAGCGTTAAAGCAGCAACAATTTGACAAATTCTTTTTTAGTGTTTCTCATTGTGTTCGTTTTTTTATTTGGTTCATTGCTTTTCCGTATGTGACGCACACAAGTGTGTCTTTTTGCCAGAGACAATCTTCTCGAGTATGTGAAAAACATTTAATTACACAATTTTCGACAGATTTTGCCTTTCGGTATGCACTTAACAAATTTCTGGGTTCTTTCTGGGTGGCGAGTACTTAGAAGAAGAAAGTCAGTAGCAAATGATAAGTGAATTTGTGGTTGTTTTATTGTGGGCTTTTTCGAAAAATAAAAAACTTTCGGGGCATGCAAATTACTTCAGTGTGCTTTGAGTACATTTTTTTAAGATTTGTTAGGGTAGTCCGATAAGTGTTTAGTTAAAAAAATAAAATAAAACGAAATTTTTTTGGAAATTGCGAATTATTTTAGACTATATTGTCTGAGTTATAATTGATCATATATCTTGGAACCAGCATCAACACCAATAACAACGTCAGCCTCGAAATCCAACGCAGAATAACTCTTGCCAATAGGTGTTACTTCGGACTGAGAAGGAAATTGAGAATTAAAGTCCTCTCTCGAACAAAGACCAAACTCTACAAGTCACTCATATCCCCAACATCTGGTTAATTGGCGCCATGAATTTTCGAGAAAAAAACTCTGCGGAGGATTGTCAACGGCGAGTATCGTATTCGATGGAACGATGATTTGTACGATATATACGACGGCATTGACATATCAGCGAATTAAGAGACTACAGCTTCGCTGGCTAGGTAATGTCGTCCGAATGGATGAAAACACTCCAACTCTGAACGTATTTGACGCAGTACCCGCCGGGGGAGCACAGGAAGAGGAAGACCTTCACTCCGACTGGCGCGCGATTGTATAATCGGCTATAATCGCGTAAGCGGTGTCTACGCCAATAAAGAGGAAGAAGATGTTGTCTTTTTCTTTTTTTTCTTTTTTTTATGTCTACAAAGTAGGCCGAAATCGACTATAATGACTGTGAGATGATGGATACCTTATTTGCGGCAGTGTCATGGTGAGCAGGAAATTTCTACCCAAAACTGGCTTTTTTTTTACAATTTTCCGCCGGATCGGGCAAATAATTCGGTATAGTGGAGTCTTGTGAATATTTTGCTCTTCAAATCCTCAGATCACAACTTGTGATTCCCAGAACATGACCGATAGGACAGTCTTTGGCTTGTCTTTGTGGAATATATAAAGCGGGAGGGTTAAAGTCGACTCTTGGTTTCTGGTGGATATCAAAGACCACTTCTAGATGGCACGTTCGGCAATCTAATCATCTATTTAGTTTCCCCGATTTTCCTTGTAGCCTGAAATCCATTATATACGAAGTTGCAAACTGGTATCCACTGAATCTACTATCCCCCTGCTTCTAAATACATTCTCTAACGTAATACGATGACGGCTTATTGTCATATTTACTGCCTGGCTATCGACGTATATATTGTTCTTAACATTTCTGTAAAATCACTTCTTAAAAAAATAGTTTGGTCAATACGCAGCTGATTTCAGTATAATTAATCCTATAAATTTCATCTGCAACATCTCAAATGTTGCTTGATACAAAATGTTGCTCGGAACGCGAAAAAATTTGCCTGGAAATTGAGTGAAAACCGGCAAATAAACCAGTTTCCAATGAATGGACGCGTGCTGCGCAAGTGAAGTCAAACGTAAACACAACATGTTCGAAGCCAAAAACATGCAACATGCAACTACGGCATAAAATAAAAAATTTAGTATTTGGTTTGAGTGCTGAATTTCATTTCGTTCAATTTTTTTAACTAAAATAGATTTTTGCTATATTCTTATAAATCGTAAGTTCCCATTTAAACGATTACATTATAATATTATAACATTATTAAAAGTAAATATTCCTGCAGGAACTTCCAACAGCAGTTTTATAAACCCCTGAATGCCGACACACCGCTCCACCAGAGAACTAAGAACATATGTTTTAAGTTCTCTGGCTCCACTGTTAGTAACAGCCAAGAGAGCAGCAGCGCAGTAAAACACCAAACAGTTCCGCTCTCGCTGTTAAGTCTATTATTCAGCTGCTGCGCGTAGCAGTCAACGTTCCACTGTTAACGCTGTCGTTAGCACTGTTAATGCAACGAATTCGGTATTTCGTTTCGCAGTGTCCTTAAATACCAATGCTCGGTAATAACTCATAAAGGCGTTGCTAGTAGGTCACTAACGAAAACGTTGCGAGTGCGTTATGGCATTGGCTTTGCCTATACTAAATGAGAATTGAGGAGAAATATACTACTTTAAGGCGAAATCTTTAATACATAATGTAGGAGATGTTTCCAAAACCAGGAATGATTGATAATTTAATTGTATCTCAATATTATATCGACACATTTTTTAAGATAATATAGTAATGCTTTGCGTTTTTTTATTAAAAAAGAATACTATATAAGGAAAAAAATATATTTGAACCAGTTTCTTGCTGCTCTACTGATGCATGCTACTGTGAGCAAAACATAATAATACTTTGTTCATAATATTAATATTCTAAATTTATTCTTCAAAATCTATGTCGCCGTCTTCCAAATAATCCCACTTGGCCCCAATACACTAATGCCAATGTTTTTTCCAATCCTCAAAAAAGTTGTTAAAGTCAATTTGTGAAGAAGGCTATTCAATGCGAGTAGCAATTCACATTTAATATCTTAAATTGACTCAAAACCGTTTCCACGGAGCGGTCGTTCAAGTTTTCTGAATAGCCAGAAGTCTCACGAAGCTAAGTCTGGCGAATTGTTGGGTGCGGTTGAAAATTTGGAGAAAAACTTACAAAGAATTAATAAATTATGCGACAGTTGGCACACAATTCCAACCTTTTTTACGGAATGCTTCGCGCAACCGGCGCATAACCACGCACTCAAATAGTATTCTCTGTTGATAGTTCCGCTGGTCGGAATGAATTCGGAGTGAACAATAGCTCGATACTCGAAGAAAACTGTTAGCATAACCTTGATTTTGACCGGTTTAAAGATGGATTTTTCGGCTTTGGCTCCCCTTTGCTACGATATGCTGCCGATTTATTTACGTGTTTTCGGATCGTTAGCATAGATCCAAGACCCATCGCCGGTAATATCATCCTGGTAGTCGGTAGGCATTGTTTCACAGACCTTAAAGCGACGTTTTTTTTCGAAAAACTTGAGTGTTTTTGAAACCAATCGTGCTTTCACTTTTCGTAGGCCCAATTTATCTTCCAAAATGGTTTTCATTGATCCTTCCAATATTGCAATGATGTCAGTAAGATCTCTCACTGTTAATGTTATAAGAAATGCACATATGGAGTGTATTATTGCTTCGATCTAGACGAAGTTAACGTTTTATTGAATTTTTTCTTTGTAAATAACTTCCCGAAGTCAACAAAATGCATTTAATTTCAAAAATTCATTACTTTTTCCACTCCATATAAATATGCTCAGTTTTATGTTTAATTAACATTCAAAATGTTATAAATTTTACTCTTAACATTTTCCCATCTTAGTTTGTATGTCAATTCCTGACCTAGCCAATCCATATTTTGTTTATTACAGCTACAACTAACCACCCACCGACTCACGAGCAGTGCGCTCTCAAGTAAATTGCTATCAAAAACGATGCAACAGCCACCAATCTACCACTGTTATCATTGCATGTTAAGCAACATGCCTTAACATAAACCGCTGTTATCTGAAATTCATGTGTATATCCAGTAAATAATTAAAGCAGCAAATTTTAATGTACGTGCTCTCGAGGAGACTGTTGCGCCTACACCACTGTTAAACACCCACAACAGCGCGTGCATTCTGCTAAGCTGAGCAAACAACAACGATAACCGATTAAATGATAGCAACCACCACGACAAGTCACGATTTCAGTTATGCGCTTCGTAGCCGACTGCAATGTATAACGTTTGTAAGTTTAACATTCGCTGCTTACATATGCTGTTGGATGGATATTTGCGCTGTTGGCTGTATACTTGCGCTGTTATCTGGACATTTGCGCTGTATAAGTATGCTGTTCGCTGTATATTTACACTGTTGGCTGTATTAGTATGCTTTTAGCCGTTTATTTACGTTTAACATACCCTGCTCGCGCTTAACATTTGCCGACCTGAGGCAACCTGCCAACTTATTCATGGTTCGGTTTCAGTTTCAGTTCATTCCGGGTATTCGTGCTGACTGGTGGTCGAATAATTAATTAGCGCACGGTGTGACGGCCTCGTACCAATCGACATTTAGGCCACAAATACTAAATATTTCCACAAATGAAGTGTGTATGGAGATAAAAAAAAAATAAAAAAGGTATTAAATATCAACAACTGCAAAAATATTAGTAATCCGAGTGGGCAAGTGAAATGCAGTGAATATCAGAATTTTCTGTTATCATTTAGAGGCGTTAATTTCGAAGTGAAATCAAAACCAAATATTTTACGCTTTGTTCGTGTGCCGTTACAATCGTGTGGCATGTGTGCGCGTGTGTATGCGTTGCCGTTGCGTTAGTGGAGCAAACGTTACGTCGTGCTTTGTTTTTTCCATATAATTTTTAACGCTGCAGAAATATGCCTGAATAACGGTAAATAGTCGAAAATTTAAAATTGCGCAAAATTGCGATTCGCCAGCAGCCATTCAAGCAGAACGTTCAAGTTTCGCGTTTTATAATTGTGTACATTCGTGGCGCGTGCCGTACGAACGGACGAACGGTTGTAGTGTGCGTGTGCGCGTGTATGCGTGCGTACTTCGTGTTTATGTTAATCGACTTTGGCTTTGTTGCGAAATCAAATATTCGGCGTTAAAGCGTTTCAGCTGAAAAGTAAGTAAAAAATATGTTGTTAGTGGTTTGCCAGTGTTTTAGTGAAGGGTTTCTTAAAAAAGCGCTAAAACGCCTAAAAGTAGGTTGTGTTTTGAAAAGCTTGCTTACATTTAGTTATACAATGAAGCTTGTTCCATTTTTTGTTTGAGAATTTGTGTGAGTTGGAGCGTGTTTAAATTGTGTATGTGTGCTTTCGGACAGCTAACGGTAATTTAACCCTACTTTGATTAACTAATAATTTTATAAATATTAAAACAAGTAAATATACATACATGTGTTTGAAAATATAAAGTAAACAAAAGTACGTATAAAATATATATGTATAAATTTTAAATTTTAAACTGTGCTCAGAATTGCTCGATAATAAACTAGTGTTGCTTTGAATATTTGTGGAAAAAATCACAAAAATATAAGTGTTCTGTGTAAAACTAATATAATTTATGCTTTTGTGCATCGATTTACCGCAATCAGATAATGGAATTCTTTTTGCTGAAGTCCAGTTTCCTCACAAACAAAAAAAGCGATTTAATGGAAATTATTTGGCAGCTTTCTTGTATAATTAACAGGTGAGTTTTTTTATTTTTCATTAAGTTATATAAAAAGTGAAGTTGAAATTTATTGTTTTTTTGTTTGCTGCATTCTGCATCTTTTATCCCAAAGCTGCTACCCAAACAGATCTTTCTGTCTCAAGTCCTCGATGAAAATAATTTCTTAATTGAGAAGATATCTTTCTATAATTTAACACAGAGAATTGCCTAAGACTGCGTTATAACTTCCTACTTCGAACAAATTTTTCTGATCGCACCACTATAGCATATAGCTGCCAAGTTATATCAAGTTTATTTACAAAAAAATCACCATGGCAAGCTATTATAACCTCCGTGCAGTCGAATTTCACGTTTTTATGCTTATTCTTCAGTTGATTTCAAATTTGAATTTTTGGTAGAAAAAAAGGTATCCAGAGAATTAGGATGTTGGATGATAAAAACTGAAATTTTTTTTAAGGAAAATGTTCATTTTCAAAATTTTAGAAATCAAATTTAGACTTACATATATGTATGTACATATATTTACTACATATATGTCGTCACCTAAAATCCAAAACAACGCAACATCACTTTTCATAAGTTTACAGCCGAACGAAAAACATTCTAATAAAAATCACTCATATTGAAACAAAGTTTGAGGTTTGGTTTAAAATTGGTTATATTTTGGTTATTATCTCTAACAGCGATTTTCGCTCTTATTTTTGAAGATACGTTGTTTTGCATTTTAGGTGACAACATATAGTAAACATATATATAAGTCTGAATTTTAGTTTTAAATCTATTCTTTCCTTAAAAAAAATTTCAGTTTTTAGCATCCAACATCCTAATTCTCTGGATACCTTTTAGAAAACTATCTTTGATACTCAAAACTAACAAATTCCACAAGTTAAAGATCAATGCTAAGAAGCTATCATATTTTGTTGATATAGCGACTTCAACTGCCGCTAAATATATCTGTAGACGAAAATATTTTCTCATAACATTCATCAACCCTTCGGATATACAACTACATAGTACAACTGTTGCGCAAAGATTGGTCTTAAAAATAGCTCTAGTGGCAGCCGAAACTATCCACTTATTTATTTAGCTACTGAATCGCTGAATTTAGTTAGATTAATGGAATGATTACTTGGATTATTTGGCAAAGCGTTTTGGCGTTCTGAAGTTAAATCCGAAGTAGTCATTTGGCTAAGTGCATTTTTCAACCTAAGAACCGTATTCTGCTCTCTTCACGAAAGCTCCTTACCTTGTCGTCTTAAAGTGCCAGTAGTTTTCCACTACTTTGAAGGATTTAAAGATTAAGTCCAGTTTAGAGCTCTTAAGGCGTGTAGAAGTAAGGAAAAAATATTTCTTTCAATTTATTTTGGAAAATATTTCTAAATCCAAACAGTTGTTATAAACTTTAGTTGGGATGATCTGTAATGCCTACAGCGGTTCAGAGTTTTTTGCTTTCAGCTCGTCTCGCTTAAGCTAAAGATTGATGTATTTTGGTACGAGTCTAGGATTAACACGCTTCTTACCCAAAGCTTTAAAGGAAATGTGTTGAGTCCATAAGAGTCCTTGAGGTCTTCTGTGATTTCTCTGTTACCTATACAGCGACTTTAAACTACTGTTCTTTAACTTTTTCGTCGTTAACGTCATTAACAGAGGAACATGGATAAATCAAATGAGGAAAGTTTGCGTTGACTTCATGACCACCGCTGATGCTTTGTAGCACACAAATATTTGTGTTTGTGAGAGAGTAGACTCTGCGAAACACATCTGCAGCATTTTAAACAACTCCGTCGCCGTAAATCCACTGGAAATACAAAATATCAAGTAATTTCATTTTTTTTTTTGTGGAAATAATCGCCGAACAAACATTTCGCATCGTAAAGAAATAGCTCTCAAATAATAAATAAATAACATAGATTCTATGTACCATTCAATGAAAAAATTTTTTATTAGCCTAGTCCGGGTCAAATTTGATCATATCTCCATCAGTGGCAGCGAAATAGCGGCACTGCTAAAATCGTGAACTAAATAATTCTTCATCGTTTAACAAGCTTGGCTCAAAGAGATTTTTAGTTATTTAGAAATTATTTATTTTTATAAAAAGTAACTTTATTAATATCATATGTATGTATACCAAGTGTATCGGTATCCATGACTATTGAACATTTAGCAGCCTTATTCTGAGAAAACTTCATAATTGATTTGTGAGGAAAAATTTTTGAGGTTTGTTTACAAGCATCACAGAAATATGAAGACAATTTCAGCATTTGAACTTTTGAATATGGCGTAAATTCATATTGTGGGTCACCATTGTGTGAGAGTAGTGATTTTTGTAAGAGCATATGAATGGAAATGTATATTCCCTGAAAAACGTTCACATGAGAGCAAAGCAAGAATTTAATAAATTGGTATTATGTGCTAATAAATACAACTTTTTCTATTCAAATCATATTGTCTCAGTGAAGAATATATTTGCTCTAATTTGTTAAATTTGAGAGCTGAAACTTTTAGCTTTGTTGTCATTCTCGGAAATTCGCATGGCATAATTTGCAGTTTCCAACGAATACATATAGCAACTTTTAATTGTAATATATGTTTACTCATATATAAATTTATTAACATAACTTCCACAATGACAGCCATATCGAACATAAAGACTGCTGGAATAACGATAAAGATTATATGAATCATGTGGAAATAGACCGAATTTACGGTATTAAACTACATAATATTCAATATAGTACCTGAAATAATACCCAAATGGCTTACGTTTTGACCAATAACCGTCAATCGAAGGTTTCGCCTTCGTAGATTAGATTAAGGGGCTTGATGTAGTATTGACTCGATTTTATTCCGTTTTGCACATCACGACGTATTTTTACCAGAAAAATATACTCTTCGAGTTTCATTAAAAAATCTTACATATAGACTGATAGATTTTACATAGCCGAAAGTTCGAAAATCTTTATATTAGATATATGGTGGCCATGAGAAGTATTAGCCCGATTTAACCAATTTTTGACACACGGACATAATATCGTCAGGAAAGGATTCTCTCTGAATTTTATTAAAATAAATCAAAAATTTGTCAATAGAGGGAGGTTGTCATAGACTATTTGAAATTTGTACAGCCTGATTCAGTCAGATTCAGTGCAATTTTTATGGTTATTTCGAAAATTCATAAAAATTTAAAGTTTTCGTGAAAATTATATTTTATGAAAATTAAAAAAAAATTATGTAGTATCATAATGCAAACGGTGCAACCCTGTTAGGTTAGGTTGACTGGTCGATCCTATAACGAATCGCACTTGGACAGCTTAGAACGCTGGACAGTTGTGGTACCTGAAGCTCCTATATAATTGATCATTAGACCCTGATGAGGTCGTTGACTAGCGCCTGCTAAGCGCACGTGAGGTCTCATTTATTCAACCCTAAAAAGCAAAATGGAGATCCAATTTATTCCCATTCCGGTGTGAACGTCATAACAGCGCCCCCTCTCGGCTTTGCATTTACCAGCGATTTCAATATAATGCTATTTCAAGTGAGGGCAGACATTCTTCCACTTTTATCTGAAAAACACAACAAGGGTCCTGTAGCCTAAAACTAGTATTGGGTGAAAGCTCCTTACGGGTAACGCCCCTTTCAACCTTCTCTAGTATTAATGTTTTCATCGCGTTAGTCCATTCGGTGCTACTAATTTCTGTATTCAGACGAAATGAACTTGGAAATGGGAGGAAGGTTTTTTCTTAAAAATATTTCAAATCTGAAAACCAAAAATGGTGTATAATATCTCACGTAGACATTGCCGGCAGCTTCATTGTTGCTAAGTGCGCTTTAAGGCTCAGGGTAGCTACCTTTATGAAGGAGTCCGAGCAAGAGCCCGCTAAAATTCTCTTTCAACTGCATTCCTGACAACTTGGACCACTGCTTGGCATAAACTACTCGTGTCGGCCCTTTTTTCTGGTCATCACATACCAACAAGCAACAAGAGATATGTGAATGCGGAGTCGTCGCTGGAGAAGGGGCGCATTTGGCTTTTCAACGGATGGGTCGAAGCTAGGAGGGACAGTCAAGCTTAGCTTTGGTAGATTAAAGTAGTACTACTTAAGTGTAGTTTAGAAAGAACCTACTGCCCTTTTCTTCGAAAACTGAGCGGCAGTTAGCGCTAAACTCGCTAACTGGGAACTCAAAACTAGTTAAGGAGAGTCTGTCCTCTTTAAAATTAGCATCAAACTATTTGGTCATCAGACACGTTTGGGTGTCTGGTCATTGCGGAATCGCTGGCAACTTCAAAGCCATTGCGACCTTAGTTACCTAAGTAGTAGTTGAATCTCCATTAAAGTCTTGCGTTCCAGCGACTATGAGATCAGTTTGGCAAAGAGTAGTTCACAGGAGATTACTCAACTACTTGTATAAGGTTCTTACTCTACACTGACCAAGAGGCAAGGCGGAGGTTGAAACATAGGCTTAATTCGCCTTGTCGATTTTGCCCTATGATCCATTACAGTTCTTTTTAGGAGTCTGGTAAGATTTTGAGACCACTGGTAAGATCGAAATCTTAACCTGACCTATTATTAAACATTAAACTTTCAAACCCTCTGCGCCTATAATTGGAATCTCATAACTCCAAGCATTCCACATAAAGCTGCCTACGCAACAAAATATTTGCAAGCATTAAATTATATAGCTAATTTCCATTTATAACCTATAAAACTGACACAGCAACTTTGGCCCGAACATTTAATTATTTCAGAATTCTAAATATACATACAAACTATGGGTTTCTGGCGCGCATTTAACACAACGCTAATTAAGCAAAATCCGGCAGAAAGTAACAACAAACAGCATTGCCAAATGCGAACTCAGTAAACGACGACCAGCCCAAGAAAGTGGTCTTCTACATCATTTGGCCAATTATTTACTGCTTTGAACAGTAAATGCATATACAGTTAACCAAATACCAAGCAGCCTAACGGCGTCGGGGGAATAGCAAAAAAACAAACACAAAAAAAAAAATTATTTGAAAAGTTTTGCCGAAATTTACGCTTTAACAGCCGCCGCGCAAAAGTTTAGGCTACGGCATTTCATTGCTATGCGCTTTGCTACGCCGCTGTTACAACAACAACGTCCACAGTTGGTGCGCGCGTCCTGCCGATTTTGACAGTTTATCATGCTGTTAGGACGCCACCAGCGAACGTCGGCTGCCGAAAATATCGCGCTTTAATTCGAATTTAATTGCCAAGTATTCGCAACCCACTCGGCAAGCCTTCGCGCTTACGGCGCAAAGTCAAAGCTTCGACTATCGTAGTCAACAGCTGTTGTTTGGGTCGGTCGCCCGCCGTAAGGCGTCACAGCTGTTGCCGCCATACATCAACTGCTTGAAAGCTAGGTGGCGGAAGGCAACCCACTAAGCGCTGCTTGCGTCAATAATTGAAACTCGAGTAAATCAATTAGAACCTCTTGCCACACGCCTGTTTACCAGCTTGTTTCGATTGCTTGATAGTCAAGTGTGTATCGCCAACTCACTGGTATTTTCTATTTCATCAGAATTTACAATTACACTTGTGTAAATCGTGGAATTTTCAACGAAAGCAACAGCAACAACAACTGGCGCTCAATTACAAATTGCCACTCCCACAATTCATTCGCGTAAATTCCCGTTTAGTTTCGCTGCCATGTCAGCTAGTGCAGACATCCTTACACCATCCTTGCTATAAAACAAAATTTCTATTGCTTCTAATTGTATGTTTGCTACCGTTAAATGATAATTGTCTGAGGCATTTAGCTTCGTACAACCACTTTTATGTTTACATCTTCAAAAACTGACTTTCTTCGCTTTCGAATTTCCAGGAAAAGTGTTTCGAATTGTCTTCTGCTCGCTGAATTTCAAAGGAATGTGAATTAATAATAATTGCTTGTCTGCAAATAAAACTTCTTCTGCTTAATTGATTATAGCGCATAACGGTTTTCGTTGTGATGTCATTGCAAAGTGACAGCATTTCGGTTAGTGAGAGTGCATAAGTGAGCGCGTTAATCAAGTGAATAGTTACGTGATTAATAAAATGTATTTTTTTGAATAAAATGCTTAAAAGTGTTTTTACCAAATTTAAATTTGATTCGGATCCAGATCTGATTCATTCACGCTGCGCCGATTCGATAATTTTTTTTGTTACAAGATTGGTACGACCCTTTCTAAAATTCTTGTGAAGTTTTATAATTTTTTAAAATTCTTGTGAAGCTTGATCTTTTTTGAAATTTTTGTGAAGTTTGATCTCGATTTGTCGTTTATTGTGTGCTTGGCAGCTGTTTGTGTACGACGCGATAAGTTTGTCTGGCGATTTGTACCATGGAAAATAAAATTGAACGAAATTGCTTGAAATTTTGCGTTTTCAATAGCAACACGACTACGGAATAGTGGAAGATGTTTAGCAGAAGCATTTTCGGGAGCCTACTTTATCAGCAATTCGAATATCACAAAACTTGCAGTGATGCTCGTGTAGTTTTCGAAAGCTTGCATCATGAGAAATGTCTAAAAGCAACGCTGCTAATGACGTTAGCATAACAAAAGTTAAAGAAATAATGCTTGATATCCAGCTAGTTGGCATTAGTGAGATGGCAGCGAATCTCAACATGTCTTATAGATCGACTCCACACGTGGTGGTTAGCGTTTTGGTTAATGTTTTGGTTCATGTTTTCATCAACAGTTTCGTTAACAATTTGGCTAACATTTTGGTTAACATTTTGGTTAACGTTGTGGCTAACATTTTGGTTAACATTTTGGTTAATGTTTTGTGTATGAAACCTGTCAAAAAAGACTGGTAACAAAAACCTGAATCTTTTGCCACAACGTTCTCGAGTAAGGGTAACTGAATACCCTAAATTCGTAAAACACTTAATTACTGGTGACAAGACGTGGGTTTATTTATAAACAGGATGCCTAGCCTATCCAACAAACCAAGCAATGGCGCTCCCAAAATGAGTTCCGAAAAAATTCGCTGAAGTCACGGAAGGCCATCACAGCCGAGGCATATAACGCATGTATGAAAAATTGCATTAGGCATGCTTTTATTGGCTCAGGAGCCATTAATATGAGAAAATGCATTTTAGTTGTCGGTCCGGGTCAAATTTGATCATATACAATTTTTTTTTCTTTTAGAGATATACCAGTTTTATACTCCAGAAAACTCTATATTTTTAATCATTTTGAAAATTTTACCGTGTGAAAAATAAATTAATAGCAATTATTAAAAGAGGCACGGGTTCGTCTTCTACATTAATTGGTCTCTTCGGTATATCAAATTTGCAGCCTGTGCGTTCTTAATATTCCAATGATGCGTCCTTATTTTATGTGATATATGGGTTCCGTATATTTTATAAACACTTTTCGTAACTTCTTCTTTAGCATTTGTGTCAAATTAAATTGTAACGGTTAATACGATGGCGTTGCCACTAATTCGTCTTAGTTGTGTACATAAAATATAAAACTAAACTGATTACAGAGCAAGTTGATAAGCAGACGCTCCACTAGCTTTATTTTTGAGGATTTTATTTTTGCGGGGTCTCTGGGGACAAATATTGTTATTTCCACATATTGTAATTTAATGGATGTGCTTCGCCTTCGCACTTTGACTTCGCATCATTCCTGCAATTATTTTAAAGACTCGAACATAAGTATAGCAGCCAAGTTTTTTGTAGCTTCTCTAGGTTTGACACTGGCAGCACCGCTCAAAAACCACAAAACATATATGTATTTCCTTACTCACAGCGGTCATTTCACTCTCGTGGGATATGACAAGATTATTCCACTTTTATCAGTCCTTTTATATATACACTCTGAATAGAAACAACTCTTGCGGATGTATTTACGCTATTCTCTTATGCCCTAATAAAAGTACGGATCCATTCAACGTTTTATAAACTGCAATTTTATCCGTCTTCCTTTATGACTTCGCCTCACTTTGGGTTTAGTTTCTTTTGTATCTCTTGAACTTTCCATATCCATAATTGCTGTGTTTCATTTAAATTTCCATTAAATCTTAGTCGGTTTAATTTCATACCTGTGCGCTTTGGTAATATGCTTCTCTTGGTGTTTTATTGCTCTTAGCAAATTTATTTATTACTCCACCATTCACCTTGTTGTGCTTGGTTGAATTCCCTGTCCATTTGTGGCTTGCCACATGCAGCGTGCCACACTTAAGTTACTGCATTTGCTGGCTCTCTGGCAAGTGACTGTGGTTTTATGGTCGTTTGGTATATTTGCTCTCTTCTTTTTTCTGCCACATTTGATTTATTTTATTAACATTTCAACGACAATCATTCCGCCGCTCTCCGCATGCCGTTGCTGTGGCCAGAAATGAAAAGTATTGCCACGTTATTTTAAATTTTTTTGTTTTGTTTTCTTGTTCTGTGAAAAAATAGTCATGTCGTACAGTTCTTCACCACTTTCGCTATTAAGTCTGCTGAGCTCATTTTTAGTCTCTAAATAGCAGCTACTTGCTGACCTACAGGACTTAATCAAGTTGAGACAAATATACTGCCTAACTTTGCGAACAAGTGAGAGAGATTCTCTGAATTTGTAAGAGAAAAGTTAATATTTTGGTCTTAATACGTTACATTCTTTCGTACAATGAAACGTAATCTCAAGATCCTTAAGTGAGAATAATTTAGGAAAGTTTCTGCTTCTTCTTTATTGGCAGTGTAAGCGGTGTACGAGGTTATAGCTTTAGAATTATTTTAGGAAAATTTAAAAGTACCTTCAAAAAAGTTTAAAAATATCCAATAATCAGTATTTCTCAGGAGGAAATGTGAGAATCTAGCAATGTGACTTTAAACGATAGTTCCCTGCATCGTATATAAATGAGCGATAACTAGTTGTGCCTAAATTATCTTTCTCCATTAATAACATTATTATAACATAACACTGTTAGCTCCTTTATATCTCATGCTGAGTAGAAACAAAAACGAGTTTCATCAAGCCGAAACTTTTTCAAAGAGTCATCGCCAAAGCGCAAGTATTGCCGATGATTACGATTCCAACTACATCTAAAAACTGCACTCTTTAATCATCTACAGTTCATTTAATAAAAAGCCTGGTCTGTAATGGTTTCGCATTATACTAAACGAAGAACTGTTACCAATTTTTTTTTCATCCGCTAATATCTCTCAATAATTAGATCCACCATATTCGCCATTCCTACGAGGGTAATGAATCGATCAAACAAGTAGAGCAAAAGCACATAAGAGGTTATATAAATAAAAATTATGTACAATTACTGAATTTAATGAGCTTTAATAATCGTGGACTCATTCTCAAAAAATTTCAATTCCCTTATTCGCATGACCGATATCCACGACCAACTTTAAAATGAATTGTCTGGCGGTGAGAAAGATTTTTCTGCTGAAAATTAACTTAAGTCCAAAAACCAAAAAAAAAAAAAATGATTCATCCATTGAGTCCAATTCCAATTTTCAATGACTCGTTCCAGTATTTCGACTGGTAACTGGCAAATGACGAACGTAATTTTTCGCTGCAAGGCGTGAATCCGTGAATCGAAGTGGGATTGCCCGCATAGACTTTAGACTTACATATCTCCAAGTCCAACGGTGTGATTTCACACGATCTTGGTGGCAAAACGACCGGCCCAAAACGTGAAATTATCTGCTCAACAAAGTGTTTTCTCAATAAATCCATTGATTGATGCGATGCATAAAAAATGGTGGGAAACCAAATGCTGCTGAGTTCACGAGCTTCAATTTCAGGTATCAAATAGTCAGTTATCATGGCGCGATAACGGTTACGTTTGACGGTTACGCTTTCACTGGCATCATTTTTAAAGAAATATGAACCCATGACTGCACCATCTCACAAAACAAAACTATGTTCGAAAACGTCTTATCTTCTTAGAACTTTTCAAAAGAACATAGCGTGAATCGATATCGCTTGGGAAGATCGAGCGGCTTCAGTTTTTACCCAAGTTGTATTTTGTACGCTTTCAGTTTAAGATCTCGACGCCAAGTCGTTCCAAACGTCAGCCCGAGTTGCTGCGAACGGCGCTGAATCGACTCTTCACGGTCTTCGTATACACTCACTCAGCTACGGCTGCTATACTTGCATTTTCTTTACTGCGTGCTCGACGTGGTCTATTCGGTCGAATTTTATCCCAAAATATATGCTGGGTCTCAAAAGGGGTGATGGTGTAGCGAATAATATGCTCAGTATGCCGATTATGTTGACCATACAGGTAAGTTGAGCGAAATACATTCTTACAGAACTTGAATTTTCATAATAAAGTTGAACTGTAAGATGTTGTGAGTTTCCATGATGAAATACCAAACAATACTGAACAAAAAGAATATGATTGCTTGACATGACTCACGCGTGATCTGTCAAAAAAAGCTATTGAAAAAAGTAACTCTACTTGGATCACACGTTGTTTGTAGCCGGTCGCATGATAATTTAATAATAAGTCGATCGGTCCAGCCGTTTCCGAAAAACTTTCTTCGCCGACTCTTAAGACAGTCGCTTGAGAAAAAATATCCCGTTAGTGCTTAATTATTTATTGAGTTTGCTACCTTATAACTACCAAGGCGTTGGACTCCAAGATTGCCACTTGGCTGGTATTTACTTCAAAGTTCGGCCATTCGTCCATTGAAATCCAAAAAACAAATATATCATCGCATGAGTTTTAGTCCATAATTTAAGCATAATTAAATTTATGAAGAAAGCTCAATTCAAATTCATTGCTTATCCTTTAACTTACTACAACTTAAATTCAATTTTCATAATCAAAAGCACCCACATATTTCGGCCATAAAATGATGGACTTCGCTCACAAATACATTTATACATTTTCCAGCCATATCCAAAATGTTTAAGGAACTCTCACTCACTGACATTTCCCAGCGCTACTATTCCCTACACTGCCTACACTACTTAGCTCGGCAGTTAACGGTCATCCATCCAATGGTTGGCCAACAAAAGTGCAAAAATTTGGGTTAAGTGCAATGAAAATATACCCTTTTAACTGTTGTCCTTGTTGTGGTTGCGGTCGTTGTTGTTTTCGTTTTTAGTGTTGTGTTCTTGTTGTTGGTGTTTTGTTTTTTGTTGTTGCTGTTTTGATTGTTGTTTTACTTATTGTAGTTGTTGCTATTGTGTATTTATTATTATTATTCTCGAAAGCTTAAGTGTTGTTGTGGTTGCTGTAGTTGTTGTTGTACTCTTCGTTGCTTCGCGCTGATCGCCCAACCAGCTTGTGCAATGCAAACTATTCCATTTAGTTATGCAGCCAGCGACGCTCATAGCTATACATACCATGCAGACTGCATAACTATTGACCGAAACATTGTTGCTGGCATGTGACGAAGGTTGCGGAGTGGCGTGGGGTCCGGGCACTTGCCGCTCATGGCGAAGCAGAGCTATTGGGGCAAGCACTGCATTTGTTATATTTTCGGTTTGCATATAAATTTATTTGCTGAACGCAAATGTTTTTTTCCAAATTGGTTTTTATTTTGTTGTTGTGGTTGTTATACCCTCAACAGGGTTTTTTAAGTTGGGCACGATGTTTGTAGGAAAGCATATATATTATAATATATGAACTATCAGCGTGACTAGTTGAGTCGTTGTATTAGTAGGTTAATTTTTCAGCAATGCCAAATTCTTCTTATGTATATATTGTTCCGATCGGACCACTATATCATATAGCTGCCATACAAACTGACTGATGAAAAACAAGTTCTTGTATGAAAAACTTTTTTGTTTGAGAAGATATCTTCACAAAATTTGACAAAAATTATTATCTAAAGCAATACCATAATATCCGAACATCTTATTTTTTTAGATCGGGCTACTATAGCATATAGCTGCCATACAAACTGAACAAAATATCTGACAAGATTATTATCTAAAGCAATACCATAATATCTGGGAATATTTTTTTAGATCGGACTACTGTAGCATATAGCTGCCATACAAACTGAACAATTAAAATCAATATGACGACTTTTTTTATACAATTTTATGAAATGCACCAGTGAAGGATATTAAAGCTTCGCTGCAGCCCAAGTTAATGTTTTTTTCTTGTTTTTGCTTTATTTATTTATTTATTTTTTTGTTGTTTTACATGTATTTTGCTGCACAAATCCCGGTAAGGCATTTTAAATTCAAGTGATGGCGTTGAGCCAAAAGTAAGTCAATAAAGTAAACAAACACAGGCTCAACTGCTCGTATATGCATGTGTTTGTAAGTTGGTGTATGTGTGTGTGCTGATATGCATGTGTGTGCGTTTTACAGCTGAAAAAGGCTAGCTCATATACTCCCTGCATTTTAGAAGAATATCTCGTTCGGATTGCTGGCATGCGGGGCTTAAGCATATTAGTAGCCTCAAATATTCACCAGCTAAATGGCCAAAAGCACAACACATACAGGCACAGAAGTAAGCATACACTCATGCACTACCATACAACAAGCCAGCAAGCAAAGTAATGTACCGAAAAGTGCTCAACTCCTCACATCCTCACATCTGTTGGAGAGTGTATGAGTCCGGAGTCCATTGATTTGCATGCGACATTCTTGTTGTAAGCATTTTTGGTTACCTTTCGCGTTGTTGCTGTTGTTGCGATTGTTGTTGCTGGTTTAGCCTGCTTTCATGTTGCTAATGTTATTGCTGCGGCAATCCACAATTTGATGTTATGAAAATTTTCTAGCTCCGAAATGGTTGTTGTATTGTTGGTGTTTACTTTGTTGTTGTTTGTTTATTGTAATGTTGTGTGGCGGCGATGTTTGCGTTGAGGTAAAATAGAATCTGATATACTCATCTTAGTTCACTTTTGACCTTAATATCTAAGTGGCAATACTCCTAATGGGGATGTGGTTTTTCATTTGGAATTTCAGAATTTCAGGTCTTCCAATGTTTGCATCGGCTGGTTCTGAATCAAAAATTTTCAAAACTGCAGTGTCCCTATCCATCCGGACAACACCACCGAGCCAGCGCACCCACTGTCTCTTGATTTACTGAACTTTGTAAATGTCGCCACATATCTCGTAGAGCTCATCGGTTCATCGACTGCAGTACTCACCGTTGCCTATGCGCAGAGGATCATAAATCTTCCGCTAAACCTTTCTCTCGAATACTCCTAAGGCCGACTCATCAGATAATGTCATTGTCTATGCTTCCTCATCATATAACAGGACGAGAATGATGAAGGACTTGTAGATTTTGGTCTTTGCGCGTCGAGAGAGGACTTTACTCCTCAATAGCCTAAGGTAACACCTGTTGACAAGAGCAATTCTGCGTTGAATTTCAAGGCTGATATTGTTGTTAGTGTTGATGCTGGTTCCAAGCTGGACGAAATTATTTACTACTCCATAGTTATGACTGTAAATAGAGGCGTGTGAGCCAAGTAGCAAATGTAATAACTCTTTGTTTGATTTCAGTAGATATTTCGTCAGTCCCCGTTCACAATCAAATTCATTTGCTTCGGTTTTTTATCCAATCTGGAAAAGGCAGAACTAACGGCGCGATTGTTGAGACCAAAGATATCGATATCTTCGGCGAACGCCAACAGCAGTACACTCTTATAGGATATTTTATCTTCTCTAATTAGCTCGGCATCTCGTACTAATTTATCCAGCAGTAGATTGAAGAAATCAGACGATAGGGAGTCTCTTTGTCTGTAACCTCGCTTGGTATAAAACGGTTCGTAAAAGTTCTTCCCGTTCTAGACGGAGTTTTTGGTATTGCTTCACGTCAGTTTATGTTCACAGCCCTGTTGGCTTTGCAAGGATGCCAAGTAAGCTTAGTCTTGGTCGAAAATTGGTTTATATTTAACCCAAAAGTCTCTAGATTTGTCAACTCTGCTCAATATTATGCGAGTTCTGCAAAAGAACTGTAATAAAATTGTGTGCGTGATAAATGATTATTTCATTGAGTATTTTAATGGTACTTAAAATAGCTTAATAGCAAATATTTACTTTCTAGCTAACTGTATTCCTATTGTTTTGCCTCTCTTACACATTTTCCACGAACAACAGCTTACACTCGTTTGTTCCGCTTCTATTGGACTTTAAAGATTCCTTGTGTTTGATTTCTTATGAAAAGCTTGATTAATGTTTACGAAGAATTAAATGACACTTTACATGTAAGTGTGTGACTGACATTTAAATGTAAATGTCAAACATGACTTAAACCGCAAAATATATTATATATAGTATGTACTTACACATCTATTTTCATACACATATATATATTTGTAACCCACCTATACTGTAGCCCCGTTTAGATAACTTGTCTCTATTCAATTACTAGGATGGTTGGCTACTTGAACTCCTAGCTCGTCATTTGTCTAACCGCTGAAAAGCTTTTCTCGTTAGTTATGTATAAACATTGCTTTGTTTCTAGATTTTTCTTGGGTCGAATTCGACCCGACGACAGCTTACTCGTACGTTAAGAAAAAAGCGCGTTTAGCTTATATAGTTCGTTTTCTTCTAGTCGAAAACTTACCACCGAATAGGCCTATATATGCTGAATATATCCTTGGCAAATAAGTTTCCATATACCAAAAAAATCCGAAGCAAACATAGAGAAAGTGCAACACTCAAAGAGATCACCGAATAGCGTTTTCTTAGGCTTTGAAACAGCTGTGATAGATATTTTTGTAAATTGGTGTAAAGTTCTCGCTTCAGTGATCCGTAAGTGTAGTCCAGAGCTTTTGACATCTTTGAGAGCTTTTGGCGGGTTTCAAAGCTTGTGTCATGATTAATATCCACTTTTTCGATAATCTTCAGCACGAGTTTTAGAGTTTTTTTTTCAGATAATGTTTAAAACTTTGCAGTATCTATGAAAGAAGTTCGCTACTTGACGGAAAAGTCGACAAGCATCGAATTCATGAGAAAACGCACATTATTAATCGGTAAAGAATAGTAAATAATTAGTGACCAGTGCACCTAGTAGTTCTCTGATATTAAAGCTCTTTTGATACCTTAATAGGTCTAAAAGCTACCAAGTGCAATACTAAGCTTTCTATTTTTAGCGCTAGATGGCGCTGATTTCCAGATTATCCTGCTAACCAATAATATCTCATTTTGTGTCTCGATTGCGATTCTTCTTATTCTGTTGAATGCTTTTTGGTTCGAATTTCGTTTATTACCAAATTTCTCTAAGAAAATGCAATCGGCAGCCACGGCAGTATTTTAAAAATATCGTTAACTGCTGACCTCACTGACTCGACTATCCTAGCAAAAAATATTGTCCGAGCTATTCATAGTGCATTGTCACCCTTATTTTCCTCAGTTACTTGCAATGGTTTTCTCAGAAACCAATCGACCTGCTTGTCGGTGAATGTTATACTTTCAATTGACTGCCTTCAACACATTAACCGTTACATATCCACTTACAAATGCGCATATATAAATATTTTCACTGGAATTGTACAATTATCCAAATGTCAATTGCATTCTAAAAATTTCCATTTATATAAATACAACGATTTAATGATATCGATTTCTCTGCATTACCTGCATTCGCAATGTTGGTGTTGTTGTGCAACTTTTGCTTTGCTGCAATTGACACTGCAGTAAGCCGCCAGGATACACATTCATATAATATTCACTTTTATGGAAATTTATTGTTTTTAACCGTAATTATGGACATGTGACCCGACCTACTAGTAGCTGTCGTTTGCAGCGCATTGAATTGCTGTTAACGGAATATTGTACAACACATTAAGCTCGTTCGCTTTAATTTAATTATTTCAATCAAATCAATCAAATCAAAATCAAAAGCAATTTTATCAGAAAAGGAGACCTGAACATAATTATGAACTCATGCAGACGGTTCATATATTACTCAAGGTCACTGGGGCTGTTCTAGTACCTTTTTCTCCATTCCATAATATCGTCTCGGAGCTCGGTTGGTTCAGTTTTGGGGTTAGCTTCTGAATTTGCTTATTAAAGCTGTACTTTGAACCTTTTTAATTTCAAAAATTTCGGAAAATCTTCCAACTAATGTTGGTTGGATCCACATTTTTCATGAAATATATATCCATTAGCACGGTAGTGTCGGCAATTCTTAAGAAGATACCATTTTTTCGACTCGTGGACGTTACACAAATATTCTTAATGTGGCTTGAGGAATGCCCATGCCAGAAAAGTTAGATCGCATGAAGTGGTTTTTAAATGTAAATGTTTAATTCCAGACATGGTGACGGCTTTTCTAGTATCTAGTATTATAACGCACATGAGCGAGGAACCGCAATTATGAACTTCAAGCAGTCCTCTATTGCCAAATTTGTATCAGAGTCTATTAGAAAGAGCTAAGTGCTCGACTGAATTTGCAGCTCTCGTCCTGTGGTTGCTATTCTAGCCTTACAGCTTTTTTTTTCTCTAAATAAGCTTTATCTAGCATACCAAATTGTTACAGTCCCAGCTGGGACAAGGGCCTTGAACCCGCAATCTAGCAAGTCATAGCCGCATATCGCACTAGACTCTAACATGTGCTACTAATTATATATTTTCCAACAAAGTTCAATAAACTGCCTTCGCTTTCTACTCGCTTATTTAGTGGGTTGTTATTGTTATTTTAATTTTCACTAACTCATTGTTGTTCTCTATTCCGCTGTTTATTTGTACTCTATATACATATGTATGTATGGTATATGTGAAGTGCAAAATAATTGTGAGGCACATTGTTTCACTGCCTCGTTTCTAGTTTCATTGCCTAACTTTTTCCGTGCTAACTAGCTGCCCAGCCAAGCGTTACGCAGCTAAATCAACCACGAGTAGAATTACATAGAAACGGAAAACTATTTTATCAGTCTAAGTCACAGAATATTGTTTAGGAACACTGTGAATGTTAAAAAAGAACTAAAATTGATGATAAACCACAAACACGAGTTAAGAAGTGAGATGAAATGCTTCAAATTGGTAGCTGAGAAGAGTAGAAAGACTAGTGAAATATTGGCAGAACATGAATGCGCATTCAGATTGAGAATTCCAGTGTTATGCCAGTGTATTATTTTATAGACATACTTCCACGAAAACTAACCTTGTTCATGAATTAGTTGGGATCTCTGAGGGTGAACACCAAAATGGTTCAAGTTTGAAAGCGGAAGTAGGTTTTCATAAGAAACTCTTTGAGATTTGCTTTATGAGTAAGCATTGCATGTACATCTCATTGTTGTTGTTTTTGTTGTTGTATTCAGTTAAAAGTGTGCTCATTCCGATTGATTTATCTTCATCATAATTTCCTGTATCAGCTACTGGACATTTGACCTCAATAAAGCATTTCCATCTGCACTTGTTTTTGCTGGCATCTTTAGTTCGTTCCATGATTTTTCGTGGGATCACATTCACGTGCTGATCGGGCGGCCACTCTTACGACTTCCTTCGGGTTTTCACTCCAGACCTTGTTGGCAAATTTTTAAAAAAATATATTCGCAGTGTGTGACCTATCAATTTCCACTTGCGTAAATATCCAGTAGATATTAATCTCGATACTTCGGACCAGTCGGTTTAAACCTCCTGCTGTATTGCGAAGCAAAACCAGTTGAAATTACTTTCTATGTCATTTCTACAACTTTGATTTAAGCATTGCGAGGTATATGAATCTTTCTCGTTCCGGTTTGATAAAACAACTAGGCCTTCATCGGCATCTTTACAATTTGTTTTGTGAGCGTTTATTTAAGTAAAACATATGCAATCGTATTATCTAAATTAAAGCTCACCTAGAGCTTCAACGTTCTCCCAACTTTTTAGCAGTTTGTGCATTAAATTCCAAAGAACTGAGACCGCTTGGCAGCCAAGAAGGAATCAAGCCAATTTTTGATAAAAGAAAACTTTCCATGTCGCTGTTTTCCAAACAATTTTAAACTGGTCTTAAAACATGAGGTCGTTCTTTGTCAGGATAGAAAATTAATGCCTCGGTTCTGGTCGCAAATTTCAGCAATGGTTCGACTTAAACAGATTAAATGTTATCGGCGACGTTCCCTGTTACTGGTGTCGACCGTTTTTAAAAGCTCATAATACAGCACGCTCTCTTGATCTCAACTAATACATGAGATTTCTGACATGCAAAATCATCTCTCAACCCCTTTTGCCACCCAATACTCGGCTGCCTTTAGAGTTTCCAAAATGACTACTGGAGTGATTATGAAAGATTTTGGAAGCTCTTCTTTTGTTTGGCAGCCATCTTCTTCTAATGCCTCCAGTTCTTCATATTCATATTTTGAAATTAGAGTCAATCTGACATCGAAAACTGTTTGTCTAAAAAACCGAATCGGAACTGAGATTAATGGTTTACAATACTAGATTAGATTATGTTCCTACTGACAAGCTTTAATGTAACTGATCGATCTGTTCCTGTGGTTTTTTGGTTTTTGTTTTTTCATTGCTCACATTAATGATAGGAAGCAATTCTCTTGTTCGAAAATGAACTCAAATTTCGCTTAAGCCATTTCGTGTTCGCTAAGTGTCCATATCGAACTGTTTGAAGTGATTCAATTAAGTAATCAAAGTAAATATTGATTACTTAGCCGCTGAAGTATGTATAAACAACTGAAACTAAGCATCGCTACAATCCATTAATCGCATTAATAAAGAATGTTGGTGTTTTCGCTCTTTGCTTTTGTTGGTACCACGAAGCGGTGCGCTTACCATGTGGCATGCCACTTAATATAAATTAATTTCACTGTAGCTTATGTGATATGTATTACATACATATACCGCAATGTGTGGTTGTAGGTATGAATTATTAGGGTAAGTCTAATAATACACTTAGCTTATATAAAAATCAACGAAGAAAAAATCGAATGTGGTAACGTTTTTACGAAATTTTATGCTCTGCACGAGTCGGTTATATAAAAACTTTTATCTTAAATTATTAAAAAGTTATGGAATTTTTTATGAAAAAACTGCTTACCAGTTATTTGTGTGGCAAACTTTGAATATTTATCGGCTCGTCGATCATTCTTTCGGCGATCACCTCTTCATTCGACGAAATATTCATCGACTCGTTTAAAATTAAATTAAAATCCTGCCTCACAGGGGTATTTTTATACTTTTAGCTAGATATATTAAATTCAGCACGAAGTTTGTAACGCCTAGAAGCAAATGTCGGAGACCGTATAAAGCATATGGAAATAATCAGCGTGATGAGTTCAGTCGATGTAGCCCTGTCCACCCGCTTGTCTGTTCGTCTGTACATACGCGAAATAGTGCCGCAATTTTTGAAATATCGATCAATAAATTTGCATACGTCCTTTCTTTCCTTAAAACTCGCTCATTTGTTGGAACGAGCGAAATCGGGTCACTATAGCATATATGTAGCTGCCATGCAAAATGAACGGTCAGAATCAAGTGCTTGTATGAAAAACTGTTTTATTTGGCAAAATATCTGCTCAAAATTTTAAGTGGTTTATTTTACAAAGCAGCGCAACAATTTCCAAAGAAATTACTTAAATCGGCGCACTATAACATATAGCCGTCATACAAAATTACCAAGATAACAAAAATTCTTGTATGAAAAACTTTTTTATTTGGCAAGATTTCCTCCCCAAATTTGGCATGTATTATTCTACAAGTAAACGCTACAAAATTCGAACAAATTGTTCAGATCGGACTGTTAAAGTATATAGCTTCCATACAAACTGACCGATATGAAACAAGCTTTTGTATGGAAAACTTTTTTCTTGGCAAAAATATCTTCACAAATTTCGGTATGTATTATTCTTCAAGACAACAGTATAATCTCCGAAACTATGATTCAAATCGGAGGACTATAGCATATAGCTGTCATACAAACTGAGCGATCCAAATCAAGTACTTGTACGGAAACTTTTTAATTTGTCCTCGTTGCAACCGAAGTTAACGTTTTTCTTTGCACATATGTTGATTTTAGTCCATAACTTAATAGAAAAAAAAATTTGTTTGTTTTTTGATCGCCCTAATGCATGATTTGTGTTTTGGTATAGATTTATACCTTGGCGCTAAACAATTGTAGCGTCTATTAATTGCTAGCAATAATTGTTGGCCTTACAATTGTAACTTTAATGTTGTTGTTGTTGTCTTTGTTGCAACATCTGCTTACCACAGCGGTAGCGTCGGTAATTGGCGCTGTTTCGCCAACTGATTGCACTCCACTTGAAATCACTTTACCACTTCAAATGCGCACTTGCAGGCGACTACATATTTACTTGTATTTACGTGTATTTAAGTTTGTAAATGTGTGTGTGTATTTGTAAGTAAACTGAAGTGCTGTTGTAAAGGTGGTTGCTAACGGCTACTGGCGTAAGCGCACTCACGTAAAATATATACATAAGTATATTAAGTATGCTTAATATATGCACGTAGGTACGTATGTATTTATGTATATGCATATACATATATATATTTACATTTAGTGCCAGCATACAGTTGGCAAGCGGATATGTTGGTTTTTTCTCCTGCTAGTTGCAAGTTCTGCTCCACTTGCAGCAGAGCAGCCGCAATTCACTTGAAACGTTTTCTCTCTTATCCAACATTCATCCTCATTTAAGCACATACATATGTACGTGCATGAGGAGAAGAATATAATTATGAATTGAACAATCAATTGTTCTGAATTCACTTTCCCTCGGCGCATATCTTTTAATTCCAGCCACCGGGGAATCGATCTGCTCAAGTGGATTTTCGCTATCGTGCATTAATGCTCGTGCCACTTAAGACACATGCCGCGCATGCCATTTACCAGACAACACACACATACTTATATACATACATGAGTCATGGGAGCCGTCAGACAATGCTTGCCATTGAAGGTATCTTACTCTTTCAATGCTTCTGCTGTTCTGCGCCTGTTGAAGTGGCTAATGAAGTTGCTTGTCTCTGGCATTCGCCGCTTATCTCTCGGAAAAGTAATAATTTTTGCGGCAGCTACTGAGCAATATTTGTTTGTAAATGCATAAGTAATTATTGTAAATATTCTTTACATTCCCTCACTTCCGCTGCCGTGATGCACTCATAATGAAATACTGAAAGAAAACACTTAACAACAATTGTACTTACACGGTATTGGTTAAAGCCACTCTAACGATGCATGTTCTTGAATAAAATGCGGTGCATTATGCTCATCTCAAATATAATTGTACCGTTATGCTACTTGAAAAAGAGTCTTTAAGGGGTTACGTGGATTTTGACGGCAGAAAAAGGGGCTATTTCCCCCAATATATAAGTATATTTTTTTCATTTAACAACTAAATTAATTCATTACAACTTTTGTGCTTATAAAAAATCAATATTTTAAAAATATTTTGTGAATAATTTCGTAAAAACTATGGAAGACAATAAAACGATTAATCCAATTTTCCATACATCCTTATAAGCCTCGGATCGGCCTTCAATGCCTTTAGCGAATATTGGTTTTTTTCGGTTTCACTTAATTTTTGGAGCACCATTCACCAGATTATTGGACAGTTTCAATGTTATCTTCATAAACCCAGTTCTCATTACCGATAATGATGTGTTTAATGAATGTAGAGTCTTAAGCTTCGTTTTCAAGCAACTATTTTGCCACCTCTGCTCGACGTTTGGTTTAAAAAATATTCAGGTATTTTAGTGCGAGTCTAGCATTGCCTCGTTTCATACCCAAAACATTAACGACAATGACAGTTTCAGAAAATGATGATTCGAGAAAAATGCGTTTAGAAACGTAGCAGCTGCAGACTTGTCATGGCATCTGGTAGACAGTCGCTTAAGACACGTTGGCGCCCACATATGAGCTGTAACTTATCAAATACTATGCATTTCGGTCTGAATTTTTCGCAGCATGTTTTCAATAGGTTTTACTGTCAAAATATAAAAAAAAATCGATTTCTCGAAGTGATTACATAAGAATACCCCCTTAACTCTTAATCGCATACAACTTGCGCCTTTAAGGAATAGATTTAAAAAAATAAGCCGAATGGTTAAAAACTGGTGCTTCTGCAAGTTTCAATTCAGTCCCATTAATATACCCTATGCAATGAATCATCTCATTGCCTCGTTTCATACCCAAAACATTAAAGAAATTATGTTGAACCGATCACAAGATATGCTCAGATACCTCAACAAATAAAAAAAATTCTTTCGATTGAAACCATGATTAAATAAGAAATGTAAATAAGGTCTCGAAAACACGCTTTCACCGAAGAAATTAGATCTACTAAAGCTTGCCGTACTCAAAAGCAGAGATTCTCAGAGTTGTTTTCACAGCTAACGCATAATTACATCTGTGAAAAATTTCGAACAGAGTTCCCAACTAAGCTACCACCAAAATATATGCCTTTCAACCTGAGCTTTTAATAAATAATTTTGATTTTTCGGGACATAAATTGCTTATTAGTTTTGTTGTTGCTCGAGGAGCCCGGCCCAAGCGGTTGGCCTTTTGAAGGCAGATTATAATTTGGTGCCAATTTCAGGTTCGGAGAGGTCCGGCATAAGCATATCGAAAGCTCAAGCAGTTTTTCAGTGAAAATACGAGAAATGGATCGCTTGTTCTCCAGACTTCTCTGCGGGATATGTGGCCTGAAGCCCTTACCTTACTATACCCTGAACAGGAAGTGTTAAATTTGCATGATTTTGTAACACCCAGAAGAAAACGTCGAAGATCCTATAAAATCAATACATATAGTAAATGATCAGCGTGACTGACCACAATCAAAAGCCAGTTTGCTTCAAAATAGGCCTCAGTTTCGGCGATAACCTCTTCATTCGACCAAACTATCTTCCCAGTGAACATTCTTTTGACATCTGAAAACAGAAGATAGTCGCTGGGGGCCAGATCTGGAGAATACGGTGGATGTGGAAGTATCGATAGCACGATACTCACTTTGCACAGAGCTTTCTCAAACCCTAATATTCATGATTGATATAATGTTACTTCACTTTTCGATCATGGTTTTCGTCGTTAATAACTTTTTTTGGGCGCCCACTGCGTTCACTGTCTTCAGTGCTGATTTCATCACGTCCACAGTTAGCGTACCAATCCTTGAGGGTTGATTTCCCTAGAGCAGATTCCTGAAAATCTTCACTTCAAGCATCGAATTGTCAGTCTATAGAAATTACTTCTGCTTTTGGGACTTGTATATTCATCTGCACCTTTTATTTGATATCCAAATCCGAACTAACCTTAGTTCTGCTTACGTTATTCACTTTCATATCGTCTAAAATAATCTCAACTTTCTCCAAAAAACTACATTAAAACAATTTCTTCAAAGTGCTAAGAAATTTATGATTTCCGCCACCAACAACAACCAATTACAATAGTGACATTATTGTTATCTCGGCTGTACAGCACATGCTCTCTCCGACCATTTGGTCATTTGTGCGCCATCGGATCATTTGCGCACGCATTGCGCACCATTTGGCTGTCACTAATTTGGTGCTTAATTGATTTTTGACTGACATACTGACCACAATCAAAAGCCAATCGATTTGGCAGACAACGAATTCTCATCCACTTGAGTGAGGGTGCCGAACGTGTAGGGCTCTGAGTAGAGTTATCAAAAGACAATTAGAAAACATGTACATATGTAAAGCGTAATTGTGTAACAGTAAATACGAGCAGTTGGATAGTGAGTAACAACAATAAAAGGCAACAAATTGAAGTTGGCGTTGACATTGACGAGTCTCACGTGACGTCTCAAGGTACAACCTCACACATTCATATAAGCCTACGTATACTATATGTCTGTATGTATATAGCAATTTGACGTATGTTGACAGTTTAGTGGAAATTCATTGTTCGCCTGTCGCGCTTTTTGTCTTATTCAGCTCGTTCGCGGTCGCGTTCGTCCACCGAAGTGGTGTCGGCGGCGGCGGCATGCGGTCAAACGGCTGTGATTGTTGTTTAAGCCTTAAATTGTTATTTAATGAGACAGGCCACAAATAGCGCAGGTCAGACTAATATATACATATTCCTTCATTTAATTTTTTTTCAGAATTTTTGTGTTCGCTCAGGTATTTTAAGTAGTATTAATGCATTAGTGTCGGCGTGCTTTGCGGTTTTTTTTTCGGTACCTTTTTTTTGTAGCAAGCTAATTGCCGCTAAATGCTTTGCTGTCCCAAGAATTTCTTGAATTTTTTCACTTTTTTCGTCAATTATCAAATATAACTTAAGCACCCAACACAATTTACGGGAAAGCCTCTTCTTCTTCTGTCTTTATGGTTCCAAGCGTTTACTTCCCTACTTGAATCTACATTACAGAGTGATACAATTAATCACGCTTAAGTAAAAATTATTACCAAAATTGGTTAGTTATTTAGTAGGTTAATGTCTTGTGGGTATTATTGCCATCGAAAAATTTGCTCTGTTTTTGTCGGTAGTAGCGTCGGTAACCAGTAAATTTCTCAATTATTTCCACAAATTTTGTTGATACTTGTATAATCGGACCACCTTCTGAGTCAAACAAGTTTGAGTCAGATCCCAGTAATTGCTTATGTATCAACTAAGCAACTCTTCTAAACTGCCTGCGACTTTAATCGTTGTATGTCCAAATTTCAATGCGATAACGAATATATTTTCAACTTCGAACTAGTTCTTCTATGTTTGCTATGGTTTCATGCCATTTTTATACCCTGAAGAGGGTATTTTAAGTTTGCCGCAAAGTTTTTAGCACCTAGAATGAAATGTCGGGTATATTTGTACATAAAAATATTCGTGATGAGCTAAGTTGATCTCTATCAGCAATGTTTCCGTGTAGTCCCGAAATTTTTGAGATGTCGAGCTGAAATTTTGCACATCATTCCAAGAAATTGCTCATTTGTCGGAAACGTCGATATCTGAACAGTAAAGCATATAACTGCCAAACACACTGACCAATCGAAATCAACTGCTTGTATGAAAATCCTTTTCTAGAACTTACGAGATATCTACCCCAAATTTTGGCAGGGATTGTTACCAAAGACAATTTTCAAAGAAATCGTTCAAATCAGAGTCACTGTAACATATAGCTGCCATGCGAACTGACCGATCAAGTTCTTAAAGGAAACTTTTGTAATTGTGAAGGTATTATAATTTCGAGGTAGCCAAAGTTAAAAATTTTCTGGTCATAGTTTTCATCATTAACTAAAAACTTGGTGGTCTCTCTTAGCTGAATGTTTATTCTCTTCATCTCTCGTATTTCTTTTTACATTTGAGTCTTCAAACCAAATAATGATAATTCCATTATTTTACGCATAATTTTCAAATTCATCATTGTTGGCTTTTCTTTTCTAACAAAAATGATTTGTAGCTGGGCTTAATTTGGTACAGTTTTTAAGATATACTATATTTACAAGGTCTGTCGCAAAAGAAACAGAACTTTTTAAATATAACTGTTTCTGGTGGCGCCACCTATTGGTGGGTATATGAAATAAAAAGTTTGATTTCTTGTTGACATTTCGTAAAAATTTTCAGACAATTGGATAACTACAATCGATGTTATCGAACAAAAAGTGACAGCAGCTTTTGGTCATCGGTCGTAAAATGCATTTTCAACAAAGAGCAAATATTAAATTTTGTTCTAAACTTGGGAAAACGTTTGCTGAAACATTTCCATTGATGAAAAAAGTTTATGGTGATCAGTGCCTATCCCGTAGTAATGTGCATGAGTGGTTTATGCGATTCCAAGAAGGTCGTGAGTACCTCTGTGACGATCAGAAGTCAAAAATAAAGACAATGCTGATTTGTTTTTACGATTCCGAGGGTATTGTACACCGGGAGTTCGTCCCACCTGGCCAAACGTTTAATGCTGTGTTTTAGCTTGGTGTTGTGAAGCGTCTTTTGTCACGTTTTCGTCGTGCTCGACCACAATACCGTGAGGCAGGGTCCTGGCGCCTGTAGCACGATAATGCGCCGTGTCATCGGTCGACGCTTGTCACTGACCTTTTGACAAAAAACTCCATATTAACCATTAATCACTCACCCTACTCACCCGATCTGGCACCCTGTGATTTTTGCCTATTTGGAAAACTTCATTTGCCCGTGAAAGGACACTGGTTTCAGGACATTTAAGCTATCCAAAATGCGACGACCGATATTCTCAAGAGCATTCCGAAAAATGACTTTAAACACTCATTTCAAATGCTAATTGACCGGGCTAAACGCTGTATCGAAGCACAAGAAAACTACTTTCAATAAAAAAATATAACTTTTGAAAAATATTAATTTTTTGTTGTTTTTTTAACAGTCCTGTTTCTTTTGCGACAGACCTTGTATATAATATATTTATAAATCGATTTATGACTGCGCACATAATTTGCTTTAAATAATTCACGCGTGTGTTGGATGTCGACTAATTGTTCTTTGGTGTTCATTCTTTGGTTATTAGAGGGATTAAAATTTTGCTTTGCTCTTTGTAGTACTTTTGCTATTGGAATTCATTTGGTTTACCATTCCGTTTGTGGAAAAGTCTTAATATCATGACGGACAGTACATCTTTTGGCTCTAGAGAAATAAGCCCAATGTAGAGCATTCGGAAAAGAACAGCTGAGAAGGTATTAATTCTAACGGTTTAATTTGAAACTCTATATGTCATTTCTTAGTTCTTCATAATACTTTTATACCACATCTCGTGGTTCCCAATCTTCTTTATATAACTAAAATCTATTCTTCGAATAATCGGAATAATATTTATCAAAGACTTTTTCTAAACAATAATAAAAAAAACTTTTAGTTTTAGCCTTAGTCAATAGTTAGTTTAGATGTGCTGAATTGAGCACCGAAGACGGTGAACGCAGTGGATGCCCAAAAGAGGTTGTTACCGACGAAAACATCAAAAAAAGTCCATAAAATAATTTTGGATGACCGTGAAATGAAGTTGTTCGAGATAGCTGTCACACTAAAGATATCAACTGAACGTATACTTCATATCATTAACGAATATTTCGGTATGAGAAAGCCCTTTGCAAAGTGGGTCCACGAGAGATCAATAATAACCCCAACTTTTGGTATTGATGGATGAAACATGGCTCCGTTATTTCATTCCGAAGTCCAAACGACGCTCATTCAAGTGGACTGTACACGATAAATCTGCTTTAAAGCGTGGAAAACGCAAAACTCGGCTGGCAAGGTTATGGTGTCTATATTTTGAAATGCGTTAGGAATAATTTTTACTAACTACCTTGAAAATGGAAGGAATGTCAACAGCGACTCTTAGGTAGCATTATTGGACCGTTTGATAGACGAAATCGCCGAAAAACGATCGCATTTTACGAAAAAGAAAGTGTTGTTTCACCAAGACAGTGCACCTTGTCACAAGTCAGTAGAACGTCTTTTTCTTGAACTCAGATTTCAAAAGAATGCTCGCTGGGTAGAAATGTTCGCCGAGTGAAGAAGTGATCGCCGGAACTGAGATCTATTTTGAAGCAAAGACAAATCGTACTATAAAACCGTACCGCAAAGTTGATTGGTCTCTATAATCAGTGTATTACCCTTGAAGAGAAATATGTTGTTAAAAAAATGCGTATTAGAAAAACTTCAAACAGAAGAGGATCAGATGTCATCATTTTAGTTTAAGGATTCTTAAGTAGAAGAAAGCACGGATAATAAATTCCCAACTTTCTCCAAAGAAAGCCACAAATTTTAGTTATTTTGCAATATCATCTTAATAAGTTGTCTGCTGGAAACCTGTTTGATTTTATAACTTAAAATGTTAGGTACGGTCATAGGCTATCCTTTGAGGATCTTCCAAAAAAAATGGGCCATAGACCAACTTAAAGCTCATATCTGAGCTTACCAAGGAAAGGTTGAGTATTTTCGAAGCCTGGCTTCCACATACTTTTCGTGAGTACCATTAATCGGTGTTAAGGGCATTTAGAAGGTTTGAAGAATAATTCTAGTATAATTCCTATTAGAAAATATTGTGAACGGAAAATTATCGATCAAGAAATATATATATAAGACACCAACTCTAGTCTAGTGGCTTCTAAAATTATGGCGCCTACAAATGAGAAAATGAGAAGAAAACGGACCATAGATCATGCTGTAGCTTACCAAGCTTTGGCCATAGTGTTATAATTACATATGCGTCGCTTTCTTTATATTTTTGTATTGTCTAAATAAGCTTGCGACTGCTCGCTTTATAAGCTAGCAAAACCGTCAACATTCAATGCTTTCAGCAAGAACAAAAATTTCTTTACTTCGCATTAACAAGGAAATTAGAAATTGAAGGTGAAAATTAAAGCAAAAACAAGAAAGAAAATTGCAAGGCGTAGAACGCAAGCGTAGCGGCGCAGTCAAGCATTGAAAGAGAGAAGCGTGCTAAGTCGCTTTTAATTAAATGCATATGTATGGTATATTTTACAGATTTAAAGGGTGCTCCATTAAGAAAAAATATTTTAATTATTTTAAAGACTCTAATAAGCAACAAATAAAATTGAAAAAAAAAATTAAATAATACCAAATATATTTTTTCTTCACAATTCTGTCTGGTTTTTTATACTTGTGCATATCATGATACCCTGTATGCTCTGTATAAATGTATATACATGCATATTATGATGCATGTAGATATACATATCAAGATAAAACACCAATACAAGGCGGGTATTGCAGCCCAGCAGTTCCAGTTCACAGCCATTGACACAGTTTGACTGCCTCGTTATAGTCGCTGTCGTTGTCAAAGTTCCGCTTCGCACTCCAGACTTTGCTATCTTTTCGGTGAGCGACCACCATTCTTTTCCTCCTACTAATGTTAGCGCGAGTTTTTATTGTATTTTATTGCCGTGATCACTTGCACAACGGGAGGTTAATAATGCTATAAATTAAACTAAGTTTTTAGAAATTCTTTAAAGCTAAAAAATATTCGATTTCATACTAAAAATTTCTGAGCACAGTTTTGTAATTGCTTGACTGAGTATTGATTGAGCACATGTCAAAGATGGTCACCAGAAAGAAACAATGCACAATATTCTATGGTTTCTTTATGATAAAAATATAAACTCAACGTCCATATTTTATCATTCCGAAGCTGTAACACCCAATCATTAATAGTTCTGGTTTCGTCGATTTCGTATCAGACAAAGCCTCATGAACCGAATTTCTATCTGCGATTGCTGCCATATCGTAACAACATTTATATGTATCTGAAGTGATTGGTTACTAACTGGTTATGACAACACCAAGCAAAAAAGGTCGTGATTAAATTCCCTGGAGCGGGCAAAAATGGTGGTCAAGTCAGAACTGACGATTAGGAAGGTTTTTCAATTTGTTTGTGAGAATTGGCAAGGCATATTTTTCTATGAATCTCATCCCCTACAACCGACTCTTAACTGCAATCGACAAGAAGCAGACAGTTTTAGCCTATAGGAAAGGGACTGTGTTTCATCAGCACAAGTATAGGCCGCACGCATTTTTAATGACTTACCAGAAGCTCAGGGAGCTTTCTTGGAAGGTTCTTATGTATTTATGTATTTATTTTATAGTCCGGTTGATTACTACCTTTTCCTTTCTATGACGATGAATATTAATTGGAAAAAATTATTTTCAAGAAAAGCTTTTTAAAGGCGACAGTCTCAATTTTTTGTCAACATTGATGAGGTCTTCTAACCATCAAGTATTGGTATGCTAAGTTAAGACGTAGTGAAATGAGCACCGAAGATGATGAATGCAGTGGACGCCCAAAGTAGGTTGTTAGTCCACGAAATCGCTTAACATGACAATAAAGGGAAGTTGTTCGAGATAGCAGGAGCTTTAGAGATATCAACTGAAAGTATACAATATATCATTGAGGAATATTTGGGTATGAGAAAGCTCTGTGCAAAGTGGGTGCCGCGCGAGTTCACTTTTGACCAAAAACAACCACGAGTTGATGATTCGGAGATGTAAAAGCTAGGTAAGCACGAGTTTATGCGTCGATATTTAATAATGGATGAAACATGGCTACATCATTTTACTCTGAAATCCAATCGACAGTCATTCGAGTGGACTTCACTGCACACTTACCTTGAAATAGGAAGGACCATCTACAGTGGGACCATAACGTTAGTGGAGCGTTTCAAGAACAAAATCGCCGGAAAACGGAGGCATTTGACGAAGAAGAAAATACCAAGGCAATGCAACCTGTCACAAGTCAGGAAAAATGAAAGCAAGAATTCATAAATTGGGCTTCGAATTGCCTCCGCATTCATCTCATTCTCGAGAACTGGCTCCTAGCGACTATTTTCTGTTCTCAGATTTCAAAAGAATGCTCGCTGGAAAGAAGTTTTCGTCGAATTAAGAGATGAAACATCGTTCTACTAAAATGGTATCGATAATTTGGAGGGTCGCTGTAATCAGTGCATCACCCTGAAAGGAAATATTAACAAATTTTTCCAAAAATATATGTGTTACTATGGTGTATAGTTCGAACACAGGAGTTCTTCTTTGCTATGACATCACAAATTACTATATATAGTAGTCGATATGCGATCTTTGATCAGCCATCTGACCTAACCTAAACTATGGTAGGCCGGAGACTTTTCAATTGATCTGTCAGATCTTAACCGCACCGTTAGTTGTATGACAGAAGGCGCATTTGAAACAATGGTTAGGTGATACAACCTCGTTCAAAAAAATATAAGTTTAACTCACAGTGCATTCTAAAACTAATGGTACAATTGAAAAGTTATACATATACATATATATTTTTAACCTAAAGGGATTACTATTTATTTTTTTTTATATATGCTTTGCGCAACATTTTTTGCTTTCTTTGTTGCTGTCAATGGCTTTCCGATTGTCTTTTCATTTGGACGCCTTTTGTTAGCACCATTAGTTGCTGCTTAGTGTCGTTCAAGTGTTTATTGATGGCTCCACGTTTGTTTTATTTGACTCGGTCTTTATTTTTCTCCATTCAAGCATTCGGTTGGGTGTGTGTGTGTGTGTTCGTTTGTTTTTGTTTCGTATTTGCGATTTAACTGCTGCTCCATTTGTGTCGTTGCCTGTCAATTTGTGTTAGTTTCTCGGCCAAAATGCTGCAAACTGCTTTTTCCGCAAAATTCGTTGCTACGATTTTTCACAGCGTTTTCGTTGTTGCTACTGTTGCTGTTGGCTTGGTTAGTTGTTTTTGTTTTTTAACACTTTACACCAATAGTAACGACGGGCTTCGTTCCATTTGCAGCTTTTAATTGTAAAAATAGTGTTTTATTTGCGTTCGTATTGTTGTTGTTGCTATTATTTTTTGCTGCATTTTCGGTTTCTCTGCGCTCGACCTCAATGAATTCCCCACTGCAGCTGTTGACATTGGCAGCCAATAAACGTAATGGCTTTGGCTGTCAATGCATCTGAAGTGCTTTTCTGTTGTCGTTGTTTTTCTATTAAAGCTTTCTACTAGTTTCCATTCTTTGTGTAATTTTTAATTATAAAATCCCACTTTTACAACTACTCTAGTGAGCGAAGTCCCTTAAGTGTCTTAGAAAATATAGACAAAAAGTAACGAGAATTAGAAACCGAGGACAACCTTCGTGAACCGTGAACAGTAGAAAAGTGAGTTGAAGCTACGACTTTTACCGCTGGAATCGCTAATGCTTTGAAAACATTAAATCAACTTGGTGCTTAGAACACACCTGCCGATCGCTTGAACCTTGAATATGCCAGAGCTCTAATTACCGAATTAGTTGGGCCGATCTCACTTCTAATATGAAATCCGGTCTACATGTTCTGTTCAACTATGACACATTCTGCTCTTTTTTAAGATTCTCAGTAATGTAATGTATCACTCTATAGAGTCTCCGAAACCAGAAATATTGATCTGAAGAGCTCCACTTTCATTTTGTTGGAGCTGCTGTTGTGAACAGCCGTAAGGAAACACTAATTAGCAGTTTGATAATGAAATTTGATCTCTAAACCAAAAGTTAATTTATACTAACTAAAGCCGTAACGGCAGCATTTCGTAGAGAAAAACTTCATGCCTCCAAGATTATACATTTAATGAATTGTCTGTGGTCAGCTCGCGCTCGGACTACGTAGAAGAAGATTTCAGAAACTCGTTTAATGCTCAAATTTCAATTTAAGGTTGATAAATAAAATCCCCCTAACTAAGCTTCTGGCGAGTCCATGCTGTGTGTAGCCTGGCGTTGTTTTGATGGAACCAAATGCCTGTCCTATTAGCCGAAGCGACCACTTTTTGGCGGTTGCTTACCTCAAGAGGTCCAATTGCTGACAGAACAGGCCCGAATCAAGAGTTTGGCAAGAGTACACATTCATGATTCCATTTCACCAAACCCATAGCAAAACTTTTCGAATTGCGAGTTTAGCCGTAGAGGAACATCTCTTGATACACATTCCTGATTCTCTGCCAATCCCACCAAACTTCATAAGTACTTTCCCTACCGTCAAGCCTGACTTAGCCACCGCTTACACTGGGAATCAGACACGACCCTCCTCACTTGACGTTGTCGTAAGTGATTATAAACGGTAACCATCCACTTCAAAACTGGATCGAACTATTATTTTTTTCGCTAACTCCTGTGGCAATTAGCTTCTTAGTATATATCTAGCCTTATTTAAATGGTACCAAACGGTCTCCTGTACTTTGTTCAGCACTTGGACAATCGAATTTTTGTAGATATGTTAGTCGAAGTCGATACTTTCCATTATATTGCTGATATGTTCGACGTTTGGTCTTGCAAAGCTTGATGCATTTCATTTCTCACAACAAAATTTTTGGTCACCTCCAATCGAAATGTTTTTACCCGAGTGCCCGCTAATGGAAAAATGTTTCTGACCTGTATTTTTCCCAGAAAAAAAATAATTCAATAAATAATGTATTCTAACAACAATACAATCGAGATAAAATTAGTCTTTATTTATGATTTCTTACGAGATCAAATGTTTACAAAAATACCAACAGAAAAGAATTTCTAAGCTTTCATAAATGCGAAAGCTTCGAAGCTTGCTAATTTATGCAGGACCCACTCATTAATGCCAATTTATAAAACCATAAAAAATGGTCCGAAACGAAGACAGAGCAGCAATTTGTAAAAATTACAAATAAAATTAATGCATAAAGAAGCAATTTATCGGCTTGACCAACCGAACCGAGCAGCTTCCGACTCAATGAGCCGTTATAGCCCAGACGAGTCATAACAACTTGTATGTACAATATATGAGTATGAAGTACATGGACACAGCGATTACGGAATAAATAAACCAAAATATGGATGAGGATAAAATGAAAAAATAAAAAACAACAAACAATGCTGAGACAGGGAATGTATACATTCTCTGGCTGAGAGCCGAAGACCAGCGCAGGGCGCATAAAATTTTATACAAAGGGGACAATGGTCTGTATTTGTTGCTTATCAGCTGGGAGATGCCAATATAAAGCGAAACAAAACACAAAACATACAAAATACAATAACAACAAATTAAAAACAGAATAAACAATTTTTTTGTTGTAAACTGGTGGGGTGCATATATTAAGAAAGCAACCCACCACCAGCTTGGCTGGTATGCGCAAGAAGAGAACTGAGTGTGGGTCGTAGCGAAAAAAGTAACGGTGTAAAGTGGTCTGCATGTTTTGGTATTGTGCCACTTGGAGTCACCAAGGAGCAGGTCAACGCAAATTGGATGAGTTGGATAATTATGGCAGCTGCCATAACCATTGTCCAACAAGGCACCGCCTGAGTGAGTGGCTATAGAGGCGCCAGCGCATGGTCGAGCGAAAATTTGATTTTCAAGATAACCGCAATCGAAGAGCCAAAGGACGAATGAAAAACACCAAAGATAGTAAGTAGAAAGAGAATAGGCGGCGAACGGAAGCGGGCTTTCAGAGAATCATAAGATTTGGCAGACGCCGTGCCAAGCTACATTGGCAGCGCTGGTGACAAAGATAGAAAAAATTTAAATGGTTGGAGTGAAATAGGCTTTGGAGACACTGTAAATATATTTAATTTCTGCTTTTCGCTTCTTACGACCAAACGCCAAGTTCCATATATACACACTGGGACAATTACCTCACTTAAAGGTGGACGGCGAACGATGCGGTGTGGCGAAGATGCGGGAAATCAAAACGGACCCAGAATATTTTGTTGCTCTTTTATTAGCCGCAATGAATTCAAATGGTCACTAAACAGTGTAACAAGCGAAACAAAAACAAAGCCCTAAGTACCCGCTGAAGTGTGGCGAAACCGTTGGAGAGACATGCTCACAGCTTTTTAGTGTGTTGTACAACGGCACAACGGAGTGCAAAATAAAGTAATAAAACGAGGAAAAGACATTGGACCGTGCTTACTGTAAATAAGGAAACATTTAAAAAGTGACTGTCAGCAGAAATTGTGGCAAATTTTAAGCTAAGCGATATTGAAGCTGATTCAGCTGGGCGACTTTAAAGCAAGCTCAATAGAATTTGCTGTTGCGACAAGAGAGCCATGAGTATGTAAAGGTGGGAATGAATTGTAAAAGTAGTTAGAAAGTAAGTTGTCGAAAGATCTCACAACATGGTTATGCCAGCTGAAGACGAACAGCGGCTTAAAGCGCTTATCTGCTGGTGGAAAACCTACAATCGAAATGTGTTCTCGACCGTAATTTACTACATAGGAACACAATATAGCTTCCATTCTCTTGTTTCCTAGTCTGTCAGAATTGCCAAAAGATCTCAGATCAACAGTGATACGACTTATAAGCGAATATAATCGAGTGAGAGGGAGTTTAATCATCATTAGAGACTTCAAATTTGTAGAACTGAAATACGTTTAAGAGAAAGTCTACTAGGAACTCAATATATCCTACCGTTTTCCATTCCTGACTCGCCTGGAGAATGAGAAGAAGTACGAGATAATAATCGTATCTGTAAAAAATCAACAAACCAAAGCAGTAACAGTTTGATACAGTTTTTTGAGAATACTAAATTGTTGACACAAGTTTCGGTGGTTTGAACTCCCGAATGTAGTATAGCAGATCAGTACGAGCTCGAGACAAAGCTTGAGTGTCTTTTGTTCTATAAATAGCAAAAAATACACAGAGTCCACTTGGCCTAAGCTGTCGAAAACCTCATCTACAACAAAACACTACAAAAGTTCTAATAAGTGGCTCATTCTTAAAATAGTACTCGAAAAACTTACCACGAACTTCCGAGTTTTCGATTATGCGGTCTTAAAAAAGAACAAATGAAATTGAGAAAACAGAGCTAAGCCAGTCAATACAAAGTAAATATTGATTTTTTTACAAAGTTTTGTTTTCAACTTTTTCAATGAAGATGCGCGCTCTCAGACTTTTGACGTGTATAACCTACGCACGGCCCATGTGTTAGCGAATCATTTTTACGCAAAAATTTAGGGTTCATGGAAGCTATGCTTTCCCTAACACTTAGAGTTGAAGTCCGATTTTTGTTGATTTTATGCCGTTGACCGATTTCTTCGAAAGCATATTTCTTAGGTTACGTTAACGTACCTCTTGCAGACGGGATACAAACTAATAATTAACGAACTTCTGAGCTCTTATTTCGATTTCATAAGAGACTCCCTGACAAATGAGTTTATAGTAGATTTAAATCGCCACAAAATTAAAATTGTTTGTAATGACAGAGAAACAAGGAAAATCACTGAGAATCAAGGAGAGCTAATGGAAACCACTTAGAACTAAGGAGAACTACTAAAAGACAGATAGAGCCAATGAGATCAAACAGAAACAACTGAGAGCCAGAAACTGTGACTCGAAAGCACGGAGCCACGAAGAAACAAGGAGAACTACTAGAAATAAGCAGAGCAAATGGGAACCACGGAGAGTTGCTGAGAAACAAGGAGAACCAAAGACGGAAACTGAGAATCACTGCGATTTCGAAGTTATGGCTGTCAAGAGGGAGACCCAAGTCTCGAAGGCGACGACGCCTTCTCTGAAAACTTGTTTGCTACCGATCGTGACGGAGCAGCTTTAAAATCAATGAAGAGGTGGTATGTGACCATTATCTTTTCACGGGTCTTTTTAAAGATATTTGTGAATATCTGGTCAGTTGTTGATTTGCCATGCCTAAAGCCACCCTAATAAGATCCAATCAGTTTGTAGACGTTGGACTTTCTCATCCGAGGCTCTTGTTTTCTTTTCATTCAGGGCGGTTTTTACGTGACGGGTCCCAGACCCAGCGCACAACCCTGGGGAGGGATAGTTCGTCTTCTCACTTTAACCCGCCTTCAAACGAATGATCTTTGACTACCCAGAGGATACTTGGTCTAAGAGCGGAAGTAGTTAGCTGTTTGAACCATACGTAAAAGAACAGTTTATGGCCACTTCCTAGTGAATGGCGCTCAGAGAACTTTCCTCACTTGTGTAAACTTCTATACATAACTCCATCCTCCTGTCAATAACCTTATCATATATTGTTTATAAATAAATAAATCAACATGACCACCTGAGTTAATTTAGCTATGATTTTCTGGCCGTATGTCTGTTCGACTATATATAGGTGAAGTAGGCCCTCAGTTTTTGAGATCTCAAACCGAAAATTTTACTCTCATCTTTCACACTCTAAGAAGCTGTACGTTCGTCGGAACCGCCGATATCAGCACACATTTTTCATTTTCCGAGATATTTTCCAGAAATTTGGCGTGGATTATTTCTTAAGAAAACGGTGCAATTTGCAAAGAAATGGGTTAGATCGATAGCAAATAGCTGTCATACAAACTAATCGAGCACAGTTATTGTAAGAAATATTTGTATTTATGAAGAGTATTGTAGCTTCTGCGGAGCCGTTTTCTTTTGTTTTTTATGAAAGTGTAAGATTTTCTTTCGCAAACTTTTCTTGCAGGGTATAACGGTAACCGAGTACGTTTTGCACTATTTATGCCACCCACACTTTCTAACTTGTAAATGCGTATGTATGTATGTGGCATGTTAATGGATTCTGAATTGAATCATCTCTAGTTGCTAAATAAGCCAACATCAGCAGTTACACATACAAACATATGTGTATATTAGCTGTATGTATGTATATACGGGTACTTACGTCGCTAAAGAGAAAATGAGCTGATCGTGTGTTGTGCGCGCCGACAGCAGACGAACGTGCGCTCAATTTACAATTCAATTTTATGCTATTTTGTAGAAGATCGCATTGTTCGAATGAGCACACACAGTACGCGCTGTTGGGCGAATGCTCCTACTTATGGTACAAATATATAGACGTACTTACAAACCGGTTGCATAGAGGTAATTCGTTGCACGTTACGCTTTAGCGCTGTTGCAACCGCCTGCCGTTGCATTGTGTTGGTCAGCAGTGAGCGTGATGCATAATTGCGATGCTGTTGTGGCATCAACGGTAGGTATGCCTCGCTGAAGACGTGCCGATTGGTTGCACCGCACCACTCTTCCCCATCGCTTTCCGCTCTTTTGTATGTGCCTCTTTCGACAGTTGGCCACTTGGTTGGTTGGTTGGTCCTTTGGTATTTGTATTGTGTTTGATTGGCATTGTCGTCGCTTTGCCATCACGGCGTTTATGCTGCCGCATTTATGAGTTATGAGTTACTGCCGCTTTAAATGGAAACGCACGTTGCAAGAACGTGACGAAACGCCAATGAACTGAAGGCTCGATTGTGTGGGTGTTTTTTGTGTTTGTGTGTGTGTCTGTATGTAGGACTGCTGGACTGACTTTGTTCTGTTTCTGTTTATTTTGCTGACTTGCAATTGTGTGGACTCCGTTTGTTGTGGCATTGAAAGCGTTGGCGGTAAACGATGATTTGATTTTGTCGAAGATGCTGCAAATGTGGAAATCTGCTGGCAACAAAGCCACAGATTGTTGCGAAATTGAAGCACACGATTGTAATTTCATATTTCGTCCATTTTCGTAAAAAAAATTCTACGTGCAATATTCCGAATTTAACGGTTAATAAAAAAAAAAAACAGAACAAACATTGGATTCGGTTGCATCAAAGCAATAATGCCCTTCACAAATATATGACAGTTATATGCTATACTGATCAAATCAGAAAAATTTATCCAAAGATGACACTGCAGCCTTAGACAGTAACCCGTGCCAAATTTTATGAAGATATCACGTCAAATGCAAAAGAGAGCAAGGAAGCCCTTGCATTACTGTAAAAGAGCTATAAGAAAGAGGTGGGAACTCTCATCAAAGTTCGTGTTTTGGCACTACGAAACCGTAGTCAATGGTAATAATATTTTGTGGTGTATTCAATAGGTGGACAGCGTTCAAAAATGCGTTTGTGCTAAGCAGCCTGAGTGTGTCCGAAGAGCGGCTCTACTTGAGCTCTCCGAGGCATTGCAGACTCCACTGACAATAGCACTTAATGCCATTTTACACTAGCAGCCGTAAATATTGCAATCAGGTGGGAGCATTAATGCATGGGTTGCTCTAAGGCTCTGGGAATCTGGGTTTATAAAAGCATCCAAACTGGAACTCGCTGAAATTCACTCCTCCTGCAACTGCTTTCGTGAAAACTTGAACCGTTGCGTCGCAGAGGGTACTCGTAGTCGTTTTTTCCCTGCTCACATACCAACGAGGGATATCTGAATGAAAAGATGTTATTGAAAAGACACAGTGAACTTTTTCATGGATGAATCGAAAGGTGAGGAAAGTTTCGATGGGTAGTTTTCCGTAAAGAGCTCTCGTTAAGCTTAGCTTCGAGCTACTGGACCACTTTAGTGTTTTGCAGAGAGAAGTCATGTGTAGGGGTGAGCAAGCACTCCGGCAGTCACTCAAGTTAGTGAAGGAGTACCTGTCCCCACTAAAAATGGTATCAAGCTCCTTTATTATCCGACTCGTTTATGTGACTGGTCATAGCGGCATCGCTGGAAACTGAAAAGCCGATGAGCTAGCCAGAACCTTATCCAGTTCACATCGGGGTAGGAATGAGTTAGATCTCGGTTGCTGTCTTGCGTTCTAGCACTGTACCAATGTATCTCGCATGTGCTTGCCAGCTTTTTGTCGACGATTGGCTTCTGTGCGGTTGTTAAAAACTTTTGGTCTACATTGGAACATAGAATATCTAGTGAACTCCTTGCTCTAAGCAAAGTTCATCTTGTCACAATCGTAGAAGTACTTATTGGACTTAATACAATAGGAATTCGAGCGGTAAGGCTAGAATTGTTGTCAAACGAAAGTTGTCGAAGTAGATGTGGTGAAAACATTCAAGGACTCTCATTTCCATTTTTCAACCTTTGCAAGACTGAGGCTGAATCTCGATAGTTGTATTTTCGGCGAACTCGAACAGATTTTCGAAACTGACATTTACCGACTTGACCAATTTGAGCTAGACCCAAAGCGGTTTGTCGACATGCGAGGGTGTTATGATCAATTATACAGGTGTTTTAGATACCAAAACGGATCGGAGTTCGAAGGTGTTGCGCTGCGATTACTATTTAGATCGGCTACTTAACCTAACCCATTACAGGAACCCGATCAATTACTAGTTGCTTTTTATGGCATTGAAGGTGGATATACGTCGACTTGAGAATTTCTTTTCTATGCTGTAAAAGACAACTACTTGTCATACATACGATTACCCAACCAACAGCAATAGAAACGGCGATAGAAAAACAAACGAAATCAAACAGCAATAAAAAGCAGAGAAACATGAATCCCACAAATAAATAAAACACTTGAAGTGAGTTTCGAGTTATAAAAATAAATGAGTGTTGGCTACTGGGTACGAACTTGCTTGTTTGGATAAAACTATCGCCGCTTATTGTTTCCAGCCAAACAAAGCGCTCTATTTATTTGTACATATTTGCCAGCCGCTTTGTTGTTGCTGATATGCGACGGATGTGTTTTACAAAAGACAAATAATTCTTCACAATTTCCGCGATATGAAATGTTGACAAGTGCTGTTGAGTGGGCAGAGCAAGAGTAGCTTTTATGGCGTGCATTACAGGGTTCTTTGAATTTAGTTTTGTATTTACTTAGTTTCCTTTTTTCAGTTGATCAAGAACTCCGTCGTTAGATAGGAATGTACGTCGAGCGTGTCTAAACAACTGAGACCGATCACTATTGAAAAGATCCGATTAAAAGTAATCTAGGCTGGGCTCAGACCACAACACTCCTAACAGGATCATCCAAAATGAAAAGATTTATGTTTTAGTTAAAACCTTAACTTAGAACTTAAACGAAGGAAAAAAACTGAAAATTAAAAACAAAAATTCTTCGCCCAGGTCTTGAAGAATTGTAGCTCAAAGTTCTCGAGGAATTTAGCCAACCGACTTCAAACACAATTTCGAGAAAAACGAATTTAAAGACGGCGCACTTTACCTAGCTATTAAATAGGTATAGGAAAAGTATCTAAATAGCAACACTTACCATAACAGGGCACCGGCTATTTGGAGAACATGCGTCCAAAATGGGTATGCCCTACAACAATATCTGCCTAGGCTGCGGAATAACAGGGAAAGAGGACTTCTTTTTCTCTGTGAATGCCCAGCTCTATCACAGATCCGACACAGAACACTTGGAGTCCATCAAGCACCAAACCTTGAATAGATTTCTACTTCATCGAAACCTCAAAATGGTTTGAAAGAGAAGGTGAAAAGTGATAGCAGATATAAAAGGTCTACGAATAGTGCAACAAACTGGCACAACAAGTGCTAATTGAGCCCGTAAGATCACAGGTCTGCACTCCTACCTACCTACCTAGCTAGCCTCAAGCGCACAAGTTCTTAAGGCTGTATCTCCGAAACTATTACTTGGATCAACTTGTAAATTTAGAACAATATTCTAGAGGTTTTGTAGAAGATATAAGAAAATAAAAAATCGCTTTTTGGAACCTATAAACCCATGCAACCACTTACGAACCATAGCAATGCGAATTCTTATGTGACTCGTATAAGCGTTGATACGAAAGAGAGCTGGGAACATGAAGTCAACTATTATCGCACTTTCCAAACAAAAATTTGTTATCCAATGCTTGTTCTTAGTAGAAATGTCACCATAAGATTCCAAACTAACAATTAAAACTTAAAATTTAGAGCTCCACACACGCTGATAATTTTCAATAGTCAGTGCCATAAAGTTAACCTGATACAGTATTTCTTGCTTTTGGAACACCTTGTACCATACTGGTACTCTACTATTGTAGATCATTTAAAAAACTGCGTCAGCAGATTTCTTCTTGACAATCGGCAAAGTCATCAGGCTTGTTTAACTTGAAAATCATCTGGTGGTATGACATTTTTTTCTTAGATTCTCAAAATTATTTAACACAAACTGCGATGTTCAAATAAAATATGAAGATTTGTTTTTTTCTTTGAGTCCAACAACAATGCAACAATTGTTTCGCCGGCAGAAAGGAAGTATTTATGTTTCACCCAGGCTCAGCTTCGTCATAGCTCATTGGTCGGTCGTACGTGCCTTATTTGTTATTTCATGCCGCCTAATTTGTATTTTTCTTTGTTTCTTTTGAGCACATTACTCATTTTTATCCAAGAATTAAATGCTGTGCGTGTTGTCCATACAATTTATAACACTTTTGCCACACAATACTTTCGTTTGTATTGAATGTTTTGTTGCAAGCGTCTTGTAAGTGATGACCAGCTTTCAATCACAGTCTTAATTTCACATTTTTTTTGTTTACTCTCTCGCGCTTTTTACTCTTTACCACTTTTTTATTGGATTCAACCATACTTATAACACTTTTTTGCTGCTCTCAAAGTTTTTCCCACCAGTAAGAGACGCATATTTTTTTAATTAAACGCTAAATGAAGTGCGAAATTACAAAAACATGATATTTTCATTTAACCCTGCCTACGATTGTTCGACTGTTTCTTTTTGCTGGTATTTCACGGTTTCATTTTGTTGTTTTGTTCCCATTGTTTTGTTCATTTGGCCGTCAATTTCGTTGATTCGTCTGCGTTTTTGACGTTTGTCTGTCTGTCTGTCTAATTGTTCGTTTGTTTGCCAGTTCAGTTTACCCTGTCGGTCGTTTGATCCGGTTGACTGGTTCTTTTGGGGCTTACCTACCTCTTTGTTCCGGTCGTTTTTGACAAAAAGTGTTTTCATTCGCAGCGGGTGGACCCGTTTGCTGCTCAATAGCATTGTATGTGAAATGTTATGTCAATTTGTTGTGAGGTTGAAAACATTTACCCATTAGTATGAAACTTGAAGCGTTAGCCTATGATTTAGTTAGTTCATGATTTATGGAAGAAGTTGTATTTTCCTCTAAACCAGCCTGTACTATTTATTAAGTAAACCATAAATAGGCTGTCATCGAGACTTTCATTTAATAAACTTTTATCCGGATCGCCAAAAAGTCTACATTTTCTCGTATTTCAAGAAACATCTTTATTAACGCCTTCAACATAGGCTCTTGAGCAAACAGTTGTTATTAGCCTCGGCGAGGATGGATTTTCGCGCATTCAGCGTATTTAGAGTTGGTTCGACATCATACTACTGCGATCAAATTGAATTTTGTCCATTTCATCTCCTTCAAAGTAATCCCCTCCCGCTGCAATATACTTATGTCAACGAATTTTCCAGCCATCATAGCACTTGGAAAAATCATCCGTCGTAATGGCCAACAGAGCCTTCTTCGATTCAGCTGTTATATTCTCAATTGAGTTAAAATGGTGTCCTCGGAGTGGTCGTGTGAATAGCCAGAAGTTACACGAAGGTAAATCAGGCGAATGCGGTGGTTGCGACACGATATTAACCGGTACGTATCTTGACTGCAATAAGATAGTGGTCCGAGTCGATAATAGGTCTTCGGAGTGTAAGCACGTCTAAAACACTGGAGGCGTGTTTTCTGCCTATCATAACATGATCGATCGGATTGGTGGCTTTTCGATCCGGAGACAGCCAGTTAACTTAATGAATTAGCCCCAACCCATTTGGGATGTTTCATCATGAAGGCGGAATTTACCGACCGTTGTGGCAAAGATACCTTCTTTCCCCACCTTGCCGTTAAAGTCGCAAAACACAATTTTGACATAATGGAGGGGGCTTCTCTGATAGGTGCGCTTCAAGCGCTCATAGAAGGCATCCTTGCTCATATCGCCCTTCTCTACCATCGGGGCGTGGGCGCACGTCAGCGATATGTTGAAGAACCTCGCTTTGATACGGATTGTGGCTAGACGTTCATTCACCGGGGCGAATGACAGTGCTCGGCGACGGAGTTTCTCCCACCATGAATCCCACACCAAATTTGCGCTCCTTTATATGGCGACTGTAGTAAATGCTACAAGGACCTCTTCGTCTCAGTCCTTATTCCGTCTATCGCACTAATTGGACTGCGCTGATGTCAACCTTTACTTTCACGAGGACATTAACCAACTGGGCAGCGCCAACTCCCCAATTATGGGACCGAACATTCCAAGCGCATGCTCTTAAATGTCATGGCTGTCATCAAAAGCGATGTCTCTCATCCAAGACTGCTGTTTCCTTTTCATTGGGAGCGTTTTTTACCTGGCAGTTCGCCTTCTCACTTTAGTTCGCTTTCAAACGGATGTTCTTTGGCTACCCAAAGGATACTTGATTTAAGACCGGAAGTTGTGAGCTGCATGAGCCATTTGTAAAAGAGTCGTTTCTGGCCATTCCCAAGTGAATAGCGCTGAGTGAACTTTCCTCACTTATGTACGTGAACCTCTACACAAGACTCCATTCACCGATTTATACGGCATTAATAGATGGAAAGAATTTATTGATCCGATTGAACCCATTTTTGACATCCACGAACTCGTCCTTACCTTCCTTGTTTCCCTAGCAACATGTTTCATCAGGGTACCTTAATTTTTACTCAAGTTACAGCTTGCACGGACAGACGGACGAACCGCATTTTAACTCGTCTGCTCAACCTGATCATTATATATATATATATATAACCTTATATCTATCTCGCTTAGTTTTAGGTGATACGTACAACCGTTAGACGAACAAAACTATTATACTCTATAGCAACATGTTACAAGTGCATAAAAAGATCCGCTCAAGCAAATATTTTGTCACTTGGATCATGCAGATACAACACTGTACGTGTGGTATGTTTATCATTGAGCGCTTAATGCCGCTAATGTCATTCAAACAACAATAAGGGATCACTCTAGTAAGGCTCTTATACCCTCCTTCACATGAATGGTAATGTTATTTTCGCTCTTGTTGCTGTTGTTGTTGCTATTGCAGCACATTGGCGTTAACACTACCACCGTTGTCATTGTAATAATGAGAATGTTGTCGCCAGCAACGCGAAATTTGTTGTTGTTGTTAATAGGTAATATTGTCATTCTTATTAGTAGCTGCTGCCACTTGGCTGGTTGCCACAACAAGTAGTGGCAAAGTGCAAACGGGAGAAAAGTGTTTGCGTAGGATAATCTTACACACATCAACCGCGTGCCAATTAGAGCTAATCACACACGTGAACACGCTGTACATACCGGTCTCGAGTATGGATGTGTGTTGCGTGTAGTGGCGGTGCGCAGCATTGGGTATTGATATTGCATGCCGCAGGTGTACAAGCGCACACACGCACACCCAACAGCGCTAGTCTATGCTAATATTTCACTCATTTGATTACAACAACAAAAATCAACGATAGCGAATACTTGCAACAATTTGTGGCATCACCTTGCCTCCTTTGTTGTGGTTTCATTTTTCACACTTGTAGGCAAAGCAAACTTGTAGCGGTTCTCTAATGTTTGCTTGCAGCATATACACTTACACACATACATGCATACACACATACTTAACGGTTTGTACACGGTGGCTAATTACTTGTTGCACCTGAGTGTCACTTTTCTTATTGTTATTGTCAAGTGTTTGGCCACAGGGCGTAAAGCAAATATGTGTGCATGTGTTTGGTCCACTTGGTGTCCCGAAGGCTGGCGACTAACAGTTTTGTTGCACAACACTTGCGTAGTGGAAGCAAAACCAAATAAAAAACAACAAGCGCAGCGAAAAGGGCAACAACACAGTTATGCCGCAATACGGTGGTCAATTTCGAGTGTTTACACTTACATTATGGCGGTTGACCACCAGGAGTGCAGCAGCGTTTAAGTGTGTGTGTGTATGTGTATTGGATAGTTATCCTGAAGTGCCTTTAGCATGAAACACCTACCAAATTGCCATGCAGGAAAAATGGTCTAGATCTTGCTTGAAGTTATATCCTACATATTCGAATTCCAGCTGAGCGACCTATTTTTTTCTATGAATTAGGTGAGAAATAAGTGACTCGGTGTTAAGGTTTCCATATTGTACATATTATTCGGATTTAAGCTCAATGGAGAAGAACAAGAACCTTTTTTGGATCGTTCTGTTTACACGACCGCCATATGCTATCTTCTTCTTCTTTGGCACTATAGCCGTGGGTCAGTCGAGAACACAAACCTTTGCCAGTTTCCTTTATCTCTTACGAGGTCATGCCTGTTAGACATCCCAAGTCTGGACAGAACACTATGCACTTGGTCCTTCCCTTGGATGGGTAATCGAGGAAAATGTTCGCTGAACGTGGCCCAAATAACTCATTTGTTGAATTTTTATGAGTTAAACTATATCCATGTCGCCGTAGAGTTCATACAGTTCTTGGTTCCATCTTCTTCGATATAAGTTGCTCACCCGGAGGGCTCCAAAGACCTTGCGGAGAACAGTTCTCTCGAATGCTCATAGAGTTTTCTCATGTCGGGTCTTCATCGTTTCTGTGTTATAAAATAGGACGAAAATAATGTCAGACTTACATATAAAGCGTAATTTTTGTTCGTTGAGTGAGAATCCGCTTCCTAATTGCCTACCGATCCCAAAGTAATCTCTGTTGGCAATAGGTAATTGAGATATACAAAGTCCGGAACTTTTTCGAAGGTATTGCTGGCAACATTGACATAGTATCAAGACCGGTGGTTCCGGGGGAGAGTCTTGAGTTGGCAGAAGGTTAGGTTTAGCGGATTAAAGTTCCGCACTCCGGCTTTCAATGCTTTCCCCTACTATAAAAAAGACTAGAGGAACCTACAAGTATGTCTCTAGTCTCCAGATACTTTATCTGCTCCTCGTTAACCACAAGGCCAACCTCTTTCGCCTCTTTTGCTAACATGGAAAAGAAGTTCAAAGATGCAAGGAATAAGTCGACTGATTTAAGATCTACTTTACGATTTTATAAACGAGCAAAGTCGCGAACTCTTCGTCTCTTTTGATTTGCACAAATGCGAAAGAAAATGCATACATATCACAGAAGATTCGAATAATATCAACAATTACTATCGATAATATTCAAAATATCGCTTTAATGCTCATCACTATATATATATATATATTATGCATCATGTCAGGCTGCGCTGATACTTGTGAAGCTAAGGTCTAACGATTTAAAGAAAATCCCTAAAAATTTCCTTGAGGGATGTATTAGCTCTACCATATGCTTGTACGCGATAGTGATGTATACTTGTGTGGGTGTATGTGAAAATCGCTAAGTTGACAAATTATTTGGATAAATATTTGCGCAATGCTTAACAAGTAATTCGAGCCAATCTCACGACTAAGAGCTCTATATTGGAAATGACAAATACATATGCACATATTTATATAAAAAGACTTAACGCGTCCTATGTAGAATAGCTGGTGCATGTAAGTAAAGGAGCTAAACGTTTTAGGTGAAAAACATGACACTCTGAGATTCTTTTAAGCTTGCTTAAGTATACAAAGTAAGGGAACAAGTGGAGGCATGTTTGTATATATGCTTAAAACCATGTCTTCACCCACTTACATTAACCTACTTAGGTATTGTTTGCACATATTGCAACCTGTGGAATTTAATATCTTAACTTTTGCTACAGCCAACTAGCACTCTTACAACACTTTGTGGACTTTAGTGGGTCAAACAGGGCAAACATGTTTACTGTTATATATTACTATTCATATATATGTAGGTGAACAAAACTATTATACTCTACAGCAACATGTTGTTAAGTGTATAAAAAAGTTGCACAAGTGAAGGTTGTATATTACTCCTGGTACTATCAAGCACTGCGAAGAAAAAAAAAACTGGATGTTAGGCATTTAGGCAGAGCCTTTTACATTATCTAATCAGTTGCTTAAGCTAATTTAGAACAGCAAAATAATTTTAGAAGTCAGTATTATTATTTTTCGATATATTTTTTGAGAAATTCTCTGTAACTTTGAAGGCATAAAAATCCGTAAGGTTTTTATTTCAATTAAATAAGTAGTTTGTTATTTACCTTTTTAACAAAAATTGTTGTTGTAAGGAATATCAGTATTAACTCCAATTAAAAACATGCTTAAAGATGCTCTTTTAAGTTCCCAAATGTAGGCATAACAGTTCACTTTGTCCTTAAGGGGTTACATGAATTTCCTCGTGTAATAAACAGCCTTTTTCGAACAATTTTTTGCTCTTATAAAAAACTAAATATTTTATGAAAATTTTTTGTTGCTACAAACATACACTATTAACAACGAAATTCTGAAATTTTTGGAAAAAAATATTTTAAGCTCGGTCATTGCGACGTCATTTCCGGTGACTCCTCAAAAAAGAGATGCGCTCGCGTTGGCAGGATAACTCCTAACGGGATCATCTAAAGTGAAAAGTACGTGTTTTGGTTAAAACCTTATTTCAGAACTTGAATGAAGGAAAAAAATACTGAAAATAGGATTTTTGGCTGACATTTTTACAAAATAATTAAAATTTCAGGGAAAATTTTGGGACATTTTTTTTCAAATAGTTGAAATCGAAAAAGAAATCCTTCGCCCAAGGCTTTAAAAATTGTTTCTCCAAGACCTGTGTGAAATTTCATGAAGATCGGTTGAGTAGTTCTCGAGAAATCTTGCCAACCGACTTCAAAAACACAGTTTCGAGAAAAACGCTTTTAAGGACGGCGCACTGAGCCTAGCAGGCCTCGAGCGCACAAGTTGTCAAGGTTGTATCTCCGAAACTATTACTCGAATCAACTTGAAAATTTGGGACAATTTTCTGGAGGTCTTTAGAATTTAATATGATAATAAAAAAAGAAGATATTTTGAAACTCGTAAGCCCAGGTAACCCATAAAATACTATTGTTGATATTACTTTTTACAAGAAATTTATCTTTGGCCTCCGCAGCAGCTACCCTTCGTTATCTGTCGTATTGCATTGCATATTTGGATTTTATGTGAGAAGGTTTTGCTCCTAACGTAGCATCTTCCTAAAAACTAACGAATTCATGATTTTATCAGCTTTAACTTTTTATACCCTCAACAGGATATATTAAGTTTGCAACGAAGTTTGTAACACCCAGAAGGAAGCGTCGGAGACCCTATAAATTATATATATAAATGATCAGTGTCTGTCCATCTGTATGTATACGAACTAGTCCCTCAGTTTTTAAGATATCGTTTTGAAATTTTGCAAACGTCATTTCTTCTTCAAGAAGCATCGGAATCAAGTTCTTGTATTTGACAATGTATCTTCACGAGAATTGAAATGGATTACTGCTTAAGGTAACAATATAATCTCCGAAAAAATCGTTCAGATCGGATTACTATAGCTTCCATACAAACTGAACACATAAATTAGTAAAGAAATGCACATGTAAAGGGTATATTAGCTTCGGTGCAGCCGAAGTTAAAGTTTTTTCTTCTTTTATATGTAAATTGGCTTTTTATTTTTTATATCTTTAACAAAATTCATAACTGTACTATATATGGCAGTTAACACACTAAATTTTTTCATTATTTAAAGAAATACTCGTTTGGAATTTTTAATAATTTTCCTTTCTTTTATTTTCAGGTATGTAGAGATATCACTTCACTCATTTATAAGGTAAAGCCTTTTTAATATTTTATTTTAAGATGTTCGAACAGAAGTAAGAGTATATCTTCAGATTATCAAAATTAGGTTAAGATTTAAACGATTGATCAAAATTAAATTAATACAACCGAACTTTTTAGCATGTGGTCAAGTTTTACGCGGACTGACAGAAAACACCGAATTTGATTGTACTTAAGAATCAAGAATTTTTTATCGCCATTAAAATAGGCTTCTGAGTAATGCAACCACGTCAACGTTGAACTCTACTTATAAACTCGGCTGGGTGGTCTTCATTGTGTTCATTGTCTTTAGCGATTTTAGTTTTTTTCAATGTCGGCTTCTTTTTGGACCCCATTCGCTAGATGTTTGGATAATTTTCTAGCTGATTCCTGGTGAGGTATACTATACATGTTATGCACTAGAAAAATATATGGATGGTTATTACTCAATTTTTAAACCGAATCGCATTATTGTACACAAAGGGTCTTGCTGAACTTGATGTAGATATTTCTCTCGTCAACTCACAATACACGAAATAAAGCAAATCAATGACTTGGCAATAATTATAACCGTACATATACATATGTATATAGCATGAAGAAACCTCATTTTTGGAATGATAATTTTTATTTCGATATTATTAAGAAAGAGTTACCATACATCATCCTCCATCTATAACTTTATTGACGCCTGAACTATGTCTTCTAAAGCAATATAACTCCCAAATATTCGAAGTGGGTATTTTAATGGCACTAAATGTGATTCAAGGGGTATATCTTTCAGGTAAATGTAGTTGTTTTTCACTTCTTAATATTAATGTCGGATATGTCTTGACTCGTGTGACATAATTCAGACTGTAACTACGAGTTTTGATAATAATTCAACTTTGGCGCCACTTCATTAGTCCTTGGTGCAAAAAAAGGTTTATAGTTTTTTTTAATTTTCCAATAATAATGACCCTGAAATACCGCTCTAAACAAAGAAGTGATTTCATTTGTTATTTTCATTTTGCCTCATTTATTTTGCTGTTGCTATATTGTCATTCTCATCTATAGGTTATGCACGATATGACCATGGTAATGACTTTGCCACATGGAATTACTGCAAAAACAACAACATCAACGACCAAATAGTTAAACTTTCTCTTTGTGCGTCGAACAGCATTAGCGTAATGAGACAAGGGAAAGGGAGCGTGCGGCAAAATAAAACAGTAAAAAATCAACAATGAACAATTTTATAAAACTTTATGCTTGCACGATTCCAAAGCTAGCAAGTAAGGAAACGCTAAGTTCGGGTAAAAGCGAACATTTTATGCAATAATGTTCGGTAAACTTCATATTAGGTGTTTGCTTCCCATTCACTCGATTCAACCCATTTTTAGCACACAGACATACCACAATCAGGAAAGGATTCTTTCTGAATTTCAATTATAAATCTCACAGATTGACCGAAATTTTTTGTAAAAAGTCAGTAAAGTCAATTAGCACTGGGTCCACATACTCAGTACCTAGGGGCTTGAACACTTTTTATTCGATTTACGCAATTTTTAGTCGTAAGACGGCACACCTCAAATGTGCTATTCGTTCGAAATTGTATCTTCATATAATAATTGCTTCCTGACTTGTACACTCGAAAGGAATGAATCAGATGGAATTCAAAATTATGTTATATGGGAAGTAGGCGAGGCTGTAGTCTGATTTCGCGCATTTTCGCACTGTTACAAAAAAATGTCAGATAAATGTCACGTAGCAAATTTGGTTGAAATCAGTCGAACGGGTTTCGATATATGGGATTTTGACATCTACTCCTAGAAAGCCCTCTCAGACCATCTCTTGAGTAAAACTTAATCTTTCTAGCGCATTTCACCCAGTTTTTCCAAACTTTTTGCCCAAAGCGGCCTTTGCTACTGCGATCCCCTGTGTTACAGTTCTACAGGGTTTGACCGGAAAATAATAGGCCTGAGTCGTTTTAAAAAATTTTATGGAACCAATCGTTACAATTCTTAAAAAACTTTCAAAATAGGATGGCGTTCTCCGGAATAGCCGTGAGAGCCGAGGTACATACTGCTTGGATGCCCTCTATCGTCTCAAAATGTTTGCTTTTCATCGAGATCATACTCAAGGATCCATGACCTTTGATTACGTTACTCAAAAACTGGGGCTCAGTTTCTCACATGTTCAAATTTTCTTGGCACACTTCAACTCGCCGCAATTTCTGCAAAATTGCAAATGTTAAAGTGTTCCGTCATAATGTCATAAACCACAGATATTGATAAATTTAACATCTAGTCAATTAAACGAATACTTAGTCGACGGCTTGAGTTCAAAACTATGCGCACACGAGTTACATTGTCGGTGTTTGTCGAAGTCTCAGGTCTCCCAGCACAGTCTTCATCACCGACCTGTTTCTGGTCCTCCAAAAAGGCCTGGTGCCAGCGAAGTACACCACTTCCTGCTAAAGCAACATCTGAGTAAGTCTGCTTGATCATATCAAACGTCTCTGTCGCAAATTTACAGAGTTTCACACAGAGTTTAATCGCGTACCTCTGCTCTAACGAACGTTGCATTTTCGGCTTGCACCACTCTCAAAAATACGTCCTATTACTTTCCGGACATACCTTGTATATCTTAGTTTAGTGCTTAGTTACGGCTCTATGTTTTCGGTTGGGGGCGTTCTGACAGACAATCACCCGAACCTCGACTCGTTCCGTCAACCTGATCATTAGGTGAAGAAATCTATTATGCTCTGTAGAAACATGTTACAAGAGTATCAAAATTGGAAAATGAACTCGCCTTTTGTCTAGCGAAGAAGGGGGTGGGTAATTTAGACTAAGCGGTAGAAGGCTATGACCATAGTGAACGCACAGGGCTACACTCGCTCATATTATTGCCACAGAGCCGCAGCAGGTGTTTTATGAAAGCACAGAATATTTGTATGCATGTGTCTATAGATAAAGCGACTGTTGCATGGTAAATAATGTAAATAGTTAATGACAAAAAACAACAACAACAACACAAGGTGTATAACAATTTTGCGCATAAAGCGGTAGACGCGCTTGTGTTTTACCAGCGAAAAGTTAGTCGGGAAATGTGGCAAAAGTGAGCGTTGACTATGTCGTTCTTTTTTGTTTAGAACCAACCACCGTGACGAATTACCGTAGGGGAACGACTGGTTTACAAAGAGAGAGAGAAAGAGAGAGAGAGGGAGAGAGAGAATGTCAGTAATGCTAGTGAACGAAACAAAATCGCAATTGAAGATTTAATTTAGTATTTTAAAAATCTGTCTTGCCCTACTTCCTTTTGTCTATTATTTCATTTCCTATTAGCTTTCTTCATAAACAAATACATTTATTTACGAACATATGCTTCACTCTCAAATAGCGAAGAATGGCGCAAAAGTTAAGCCAACACAATGTGAAGAATGAACGAAGCCTAGGTTCTGCTTTGAAGCTATTTAATTACAGAAGAGAGCTTAGATCTCAGCTATACCTAATTAAATTTATAACAAGAAAAAAAGAACAATAACTTGATTGGTTATTTCCATGTCAAATTTCGGGAAGAAATAATCTCAACTGAAAAGGTTCTCAACACTTTCTTTTCTTTGTTACAAACAGAAAAAAATATGTCTTTTCAATTTAAACAAAAGGTAGACAATACAGTATTCATAGAACATGGAGACGAAACTAAGGTTATGGAATTAGAGTTTCTATTCCAAAGCCTTAAGGTCTACGCTAATATAACGTGAGATCACAACAGAGTAAAAATAATTTGAAGATTCTTTCGATGGTTATTGAAATTTTACGCAGGCTTAGTTAAGTAGCTGTGTAATGGCTTAATGTAGTCCTGTGGGATCATAACTAGCTAAGAATATCGTAAAGATTTAGCATTTTGTTGGATTCACTTTTTTATACTATTACCAGTCGTAAACTGATAGGCTTCCTAGGTCCGATACTTCAATCTCATTACTTGTGGAATGGGAACGGGTAGGAGGTGCGTAGGCTCTTTGCAGTTTACTACTATACAATTGGATCTCAGACCGTATCAGCGAGCGTTGGTCAACTCCCAGCAAATCAGAGCCTTCTTGCTCAGGATAAGTCATAAGAGGTTCAGTGAGCTATCAGCAAAGTTCGCTTTTCAAGACTTATAGTATATCTAACTGGACACTGACCAATCGGGATTCATCCGCTAAGTTACATAAGTTGTTTGGAAAAGGGAGAGATAGAATCAACTCAACACTTAATGCTAAAATGCCCTACCTTTGCCAGATCAAGGCTAAAAGACGTGGGAGCTCTTACATTAAGACTTTAAGTTGTAATAACGGAAATGGAAGTGAAGCATATTAACAGAGTTTTGATAGCCTTACTTTGTCGATAGCTGATATGCTGTTACAGGATTCTTCATGTGGCTTCACTGAGGGCTGTACATTGCTATGTGAACTCTCGGCATCTTAAGCGATTAGACATGTTAAGGGAGCAGCCATCTAATCTAACCTAAATGGTACAATAGCGGTGGTCGATGTTTCATGGTTTGAGAATTACTTAATTGATTTAGAAAACAATATGGTTAGAACGACCTTGAAAACTGCTAGTAATTTTGCTGCCAGTAAATGTCTGAAACGAGCTCTGGACTTCAAAGAGAAATTGGGACGCACGTCTCACAGGCCACTGAAAACTTTTCAAGATCCATATTAGACAATCAAATGATGAATTGTGACCTTATTTAATATTTTGATGAAAACTTCAGCAGGACCTAAAAGATATAGAAATCGAATACATGAAATGGAATAACCATATCATCCATCAGACTCCGAGACACGTGGCAAGTAAAATGAAAGTAAGAATCAAAAAATTGTTAGCAACAACAACTCTAGGATATACCATCTAATCAAATTTGACCCGAATTGAAAGAAACGACATTTTCACTTATTTCCTGAGTCCTGGGTCCTAGGTCCTGAACTACGTTACCAAGCATCTCTTGATGTCACTGGAAGTCCTTTTTGAAAAGGGTCTTTTGGTGCGAGTCTAGCATTGTTTCGTTTTATATCCAAAAAATTAACCCACATATTTTGAGTGAACCCTTAAGAGATGTTGAGATTCTCTACCATCTCTCCGATATCAACGCGAAGGCCCTAAAACGTTGTTTCTTTAACTTTTTCGATGTCATCGTCATTTACCGAGGTGAATAATTGAAATACTCGAATGAGGAAAGTTTTCGACGATTTCTCGACCGTCTCTGAATATTTTTGAATATTTTATGCCACTCAAATACTAGTTTCTGTGATAATTTGGATTCCCTAAAACACTAGTCCATTTCTAGGACTCGGTAACCGGTAATCCATTGACATACATTTTGATATATGGAGTTCAAACTTCTTCAAGGGAAAAAACTTTTAACGATTCGGTTTGAGGGCGACCAGTCCGGGTCAAATTTGATCAGCCAGTTTCACAGAAGAACAAACACAGGCTTGTACCAATTGGCACCGGAAAGAATTTCAATAAATATGTTTGAGTCTAAGCCGAAACCATATTTTATAATAAGCCAACATGAATTCACGATAAGAATGAATGTAACCATACCTACCAGCTGGCTTGCGGCTGCAACTCATCTCGGTTGAGCGCTCGCCGAATTGGTTTTGTGGCAACAGTCCGTTTGTTTGCTGGTTGCATGTACCGGAAACGATTCAAAAACAATGCAACACCGTAGGCAGCAAAGCGTCGCATGCAACAGTGCCGCATTGATGACGCATGCAAGAACAGGCCACAAATGGTAGCAAGAACAACAGCCACAAACCGGTGACATTCCGTTGTTGTCTCGCCCGATTGCCCGAATGCACATGTGGCTTATGCTGCCGGCCGGTGGACTAATGGACATTTAATGGAAAATCAGCGCGACTAGCAGATAGTCAAAGGCGTCACCCAAACAAAAATTGATAACGAATGAGACCTGGCAAGCAAGTGCACTCACACACAAGCACACATACATATATACCTAAGCAAATGCAGATAAGCGTGTTGTTGCACGTAAATGGGGGTTGTAATGTTACACTAACAAATTATTTGCAACAAAAACAAGCTGTGCTAGTAGCTATGTGCCTTTTGTGGCTCTCTATTATATGTTAATGTTAGTGGGTCATGCGTCAGAGCTACCACAAACTATACAACACATTACGTTGTTGCATGCAACATCAACAGACCGTAGAATATATGTGCATATATGTGTGTGTGTGTGCATATGAACTACTGTGTGTCAATATACACTAACATATTAACTAGTGAATTAGTCTTTGTGATAGCAATGCATATTAGGGTGATACGTAGAGTATTTGGTTTACAGTCTCCGTATATACGTGAACCAGACCCTCAGTTTTTGAGATATCCTTCCAAAGTTTTACACACGTAATTTTCTCCCTAAGAAGCTGTTCGTTTCTCGGAATCGCCGATATCAAGGAACTATATCACATAGCTGTCATAGAAACTGAACGTTCGAAATCAAGTCTTTGTATGTAAAACTTTTTTGTTTGACGAGATAACTTCACCAAATTTGGCGTGGATTATTATATATGGTAATAATTCAATCTCCGAAGAAATTGTTTAAATCAGTTTACTATAGCATATAGCTGCCATACAAACTGATCTACAGGATTAAAGTGCTTATATGGATGACTTCTTCACTGGAGAAGATATCTTCTCGAAATTTGGCAGGAGTTATTGTCGAAAGCAACGCTACAATCTCTGAACAAATTGTTCAGATTATATTACTATAGCATATAGCTGTCATATAAAGTGATCGATCAAAAGCAAGTTTTTGTATGAAAACTGTTTTATATGTGAAGACTATTATAGCTTCAGTGCAATCAAAGTTACTGGTTTTCTTGTTTTTGTTGTTTTCATCATTGTTTTAGTACCACCTTAATGTATATACAAAACAAACAACATATTTACCTATGCGTCATTGCCACTGTGACACCGGCCGCCCCTGCAGCGAGACTGGCCAAGCACAGCGACAAAATTAATAACAATAGTGTGAATACATACATACATACATTCCGTTGCAAGTGTGCACGTGTGTTCGTGTAAATATGTCTTTATGTACAATTCATTCAGTAGAGGCATGTCACAGGTCAACTAAAGTGTATGCATGTAGGTAAACTATTACTATAACCGCCGCTATTACCATGCAATTTTCGTACAACAACAACAAACATTATAAAACAACAACAACATTGCGTGAGTGTGGCACCGACACTAGGCAGGATATTGCGAAATATTAGTATTTGAGTGCATGAAATTTCCAAATGCACACTCCCCTGTACCTGCACACTGAAAGCACAGAATGTTATGTATTCCCAAAACATTTGCATAAATTAGAATTCAGTTTTCCATATTATAGGGTCAAATTGTATAAATTTGTGTCCAAAATAATGGGAAAAGTAAAATCACATTATGAATGATTACAATTTGTATAAAATACTAGTTATGATTTATTTTGGTTGCATAGTGTTATAATAGAGATCTCATCCAGAGATAAGTATTTGTTGCTTTTACTTCCGTAATTTATGGAAATTTCTATCGCAATATAACTTGGATGTGATTTTGTAAATCAAACAATTGCGGCAAGAGGCGAAATGTGTTAATGAACACGTGCAACGTCCACAGAACGGAAGTCTGTGCTTCAACCGAGCGCTTTAATGGCGTGACTATCATAGTTCGTTAGTACAAATCGCACGCGACGCCGAAGTCTTAATATTATTCGGAAAAACCTTGTTTCTTTTGCTAATTTTCATTGCTTCTACGTACATGTCCGAACCTTCTAGTACAGAAAGAGCTTCTTATTAGTTCGAAAAGCCGAAGAATCAAGTCATATGTCATGAATAGTATGTTCAATATTGACTAAAGCTTCAAGAGAGTCTGGTTTATTGCTAAAGACCAATGTCTTCAAATAACCCTGAAAGAAGTATGACAATCACAACTTCTTGGAAGCAATTCTATGTCAGTTTCTTGGAAAAACAAATATCCAAACCTTTTTCGCAATAATTCGGTTGTTGCACATGCTGTGTGGCACTTAGCCCCATCTTGTTGGAACCAGAAATTGTCGAGATCAACCTCTTCTAATCACGATAATAAAAAGTTAATTATCACCGATCTATACTGCTCACCATTTACAGAAACGGTGCGAACTAATGATTTCAGCAGACCAAAACCCACACAAAACTGTTAATTAAAGGTTAATTTAGGTGAATGTAATGGTTGTTCATGAATAATTTGTGGACTCTCTTCGCACCAGATTTATATTTTATTTGTTTATTTTCCACATCATTAAGACGAAATTTAGCATCAGAATATTTTCTTTAAAAAATCGTTATCATTTGCAAGTCGCTCCAAAGCAAAATCAATAAATTCATGACGTTTATGGCTTCAGTTCTTGAGTGAGAACAATTTAATATGGTTGCCAGCGCAAGTTCTTTCTCAAAATCCGCCAGGTTGAGGTTTGAGGTCGTCCCAATTCTTGAGAACGTCTTGGAATCGACAACGGCCTGCAGTAACACTTACCTTTACGGCAGCAATATTTTCATTACTTCGAGCGGTTCTTCTTCTATTGGAAAACCCGGTATAAGATCATAAGACCCAAAAAAGAGAATAGAACAATATGAGTCTATAATATATTCGTTAAGGTGGTTAATGTCAGTTTCGGCTAAGTCTTCTGTTGCCTCGATGATAGGGTCGCCGAGATGTTTCAACCTAATTGTTGCAAAGGCTGGACAATGGAGGAAAAGTGCTTGAATGTTTCCAGCACTCCCTCCTTCACACCACTTTGACAACTTGCGTTTTACAAAAAAGAATGCCTATTGGACGATGTTCAGTAAGAACCCCTACGATTACGACAATATCAACTTTGCTAAGTGAAGGAGTTAAGTTGATTCCTGAGTTGTACTTTAGGCCAAAGAATCTTGCAATCGCATAACAGGGGCTTGTTGACCGACACTTGCTTACCGCATATGAGGTCCAAAGCTCCAGTGTTAGAACGCAAGATACCATTGACAATCCAACTAGGTCCTTTCCGATGTCAGCGAGGCAAGAGTGCCGCCTCTGGCCAGCTAATCTGCTTTGCAGTTGCCAGCGATTACGCTATGACCAAACACCCAAGAAATTTTGATGCCGAAATAGCTTGATGCCGTTTCTAGTAGGAACAGACACTCCTTGATTGGCTTTGAAACCACAGCTAGCGAGCTCAGCGTTAGTATTGCGGCCCTGCTGTTGCAATGATGGCTCAACTGCCTGAAAGAGGATGCTCTTCGTAGCAATACAGCTTCAACGTGTACTATTAATTACAGTCATGAATTTTCTACTTATGAGTCATACAGAACACATCAAATTTGAAAAATATGTTTATATAGAGTTTTTCTGACAAAAAGAACGACCCTTTCTATTCTTATTTTTAAATTCAACTTTAAAGTGAAGAAAATCACTAAACTCAGTGCGATATTAAAGAATCCACAAGCAGCCAAAGCTCTCCCAAATAAGTCTTCATGGTAAGCAATATACTTGTAGTATTTTTGAATATGATCTCACCGGCCATCTAAAGGTGTGGGATTTGACATACTATGACTTGGCATTGCCTAAAGGGAAGAGATCATTTTCCTAATCCAATCTATTCGAGACATTTTTCAGTATAAAGAGCATTCCAAGTTAACTTCAATTGCCATCGTTTGATTTTTACACACCACTTTATAGGAGTATCGTTCTTTGCAATACTCAATACGAACCGATTCCAAATTTTGGCCCAATGCTGGCGCTGATTCTATTGACCGTTACTGATCGATGTTGATGTCGATTAATTGGTCAGACCCTCTCTTTAAAGTTGTCAAATATAGTGAGATTATTTTTCGGGATTGTATTTTCAGGTTTCAGCAGAGTCTTTCAAACAAACTTATGGGGTTTGGAGTGAAGGTGATTGGCTTGAGTGCAGTACATACTCTTCTCTCAGGCCGATAAAGTTTTCAAAAGCGCTCATTACTTTTTTCCCAACATATACAACCCTAATGTTTATAGCTGCATCTGTTTATATATTTCCGAAGTTGTATGTTGTAATTTAATTTGGCTGGCATTTACCTATGCAATCAACACTACCGCATCAATGGGAATTGAAAGGGAGTCTTAGCACTAATAAATCAACAAATGACAAGTAAGGTTGAGCTAGATGCGTATGCAGGAAATACCAATATGAAATAACGAGTGTATGTGTAAATTGCGTCCGAGTTTTGACTGTGACTTTGCAATTTCCCCATATACAGCATTTTTTTTTAGAAATATAACGGGGTTTCCAATCGAGAAAACCGAAGAACGCCATATTTTTTCCCCGCTCTTTTTCTCTTCGTTAAAGTTTGCCATTTCACCACGGAAAGATATTCGATCCAACAACGAGTCGGAATTATTAAAATTTGCTATCAAAATTCGGAATTAGTGGCCTCAACTTTAAGAGCGTTACGTCCAATTTATGGTCGTCATAACCGTTGAGCGTTTAGTGGAAAAATTTGAATTCAGGCACAGTACAAAATGCTCCCGTGCCAGTGAGATAAAGGAGTGTCCGTAGTGTCGAGAATATTGCTGCCGCTGGCGCATCAATTGAGGAAGACCCTAATCAGCCTCGCGCACGTCGTTCTCGAGCGTTGGGCATCTCTGTGACGTCATTGTGGCGAATTTCGCGAAAAGGTCTTGACTTACATCCACATCCACAGATAAATTAACGCAAGAACTGACGCCGCTTGACCACCAGTATCGTTGTATGTCTTGAAAATGACCCATATTATAATCAGCGATTAGGCGATGAGTGAACTTCGTCAAAAGCAAAATATGTGTTATTGGTCATCATCATTGGCATTGCAAAAAAAAAAGTACGGCTTGGTGTGGTTTATTAGGAATAAAGAATTACATTAATATCCTAAACCGCTTTTGTAGCGCTCCTATTGAAAACCCCGTTATTATTTTGGATTACTTCGGGTTTTCCAGAAAAAAAAATTGTCTCTAGAAGATGCGTTTTAGATTTTGGAATCGGTAGATTCAGATGATGATGAAAGAAATTACATTAATATCCTAAACCGCTTTTGTAGCGCTCCTATTGAAAACCCCGTTATTATTTTGGATTAAACACTCTTTTTAGAAAAAGTAAACATTGCATGCACTTCTTTTTCACAGCAAGCAACGTCTTGCGAATCGTCTGAAACGTTAACATAAGAAACACTAGACCTATCAACACGAAAGCTAGAAGTACGAGGAACGGAAGGAGAACTTAAATTTAGAACAAGCTAACCGCCAGCAAGAAAACAAATGAAAACAAATGATATAATGTAGCTTGAAGCTGAATAGAAAACAAGTTCTTGAAAAGTTTCAAGCCAGAACCCGATTTATGGTGGAATAGTTTGGGCGTCATTGATGCCAACAGTTTATTCGGAGCAAGCCTTTACGTTTTTGATATAAGGTTTAGAGTTTGAGTACACCGTTTGGCCACCTCATAAAATTCAAAATATATCAAGAGAACAAGCCAAGCACAAACCCAAATGATTCGTCATTGTTTTCAATGATTCATGATTTGGGTGATGATACAAAGCAACTACCTTTTGCTTTTTATTTTGATATCTTATTGACCTCAATGGTGTTGTTGTTAGGATTGAAACAACGGGGTATATAATGCAGTTGGCAGATATTCTAGAGCTGAGAGCAGAAAAGTTAATACACTTCATCTATATTTAATCTACTGATACAACTCTGGTATGTGCGGATTAGACAAGTGGACTAAAATTTTAATGGCTACCAGATCGGAGCCAAAGGAAAAAAAAATGTGGTTTTCAATTTTTGCGTGGTTTATCGATCTTTCTAGTCAAAATACTTGGCTGCTACAGCGTCACTCTAGCTCAACGCTCTCTCAACTTCAGTTTCAAGCTATATGATAACATTGCTGTACCACGCTGGCTGTACCAAAACCGCTTAGTGGATCTCGAAACTCAAAAACTCACGAAGAAGTTCAGTGTTCCCGTTATGATTGCCAGAACCACTTCATTTCTGTTCTATTAGCCGAAAAACAGAGCAGATGTCAAGGAAACACAGTTGAATTTTTATACACTTTCATAGTCTTATCCAAAGATATGAGATCTCTACTTTGAAATTTGGGATTTCGCCGTTTAATGGGTTCGGGGTTTATATGGGTTTGCGAGTTTCAAAAAATCGAGTTGTCTACAATATATCTAGAATATTGTTGATCCGAATAATAGTTTCTCATACTCCATCGATCTTCATTAAATTTTACACAGGTCTTTGAAATACAATCCTGAAATCCTTGGACGAAGGATTTTTTGTCGATCACAACTTTTTAAACTTTTTTTTTTTGAAAAAAAAAAATGTCTCAAAAATTTCTCTAAAACTTTTTTTGTTAAAATATTTGCCAAAAAAGAAATTTTCATTTTTTTTCCTTCGTCCAAGTTCCAAGTTAAGGTTTTAACTAAAAAAAGTATTTTTTCACTTTAGATGATCCTGTAACGAGTAAATAGTACATGTTTGTAACAACAAATTTCTAATAAAATATTTAATTTTTTACGTGAGAAAACAATTGTTGAAAAAGGCTGGTTTTTACCCGAGGAAACCCATATAAACTCTAAGAATGAAAATTGTTTTGAACTTGTGAAACAGACACCAGTGCTGGCTTTCAGGCAATAACGGCTGCTTGCTTTCACAACATTGAACCTTTAACATAAACCGTTAAGTTGGTTACGGTTTCGAAAATGGTATTATCAAACTAGCTCGGGGATATATATAATTTTTCAGGGTTTGTGGTATGATTGGACGTATTAACCGGCAGTTGGACGAACAAAAATGGCTTTTGTATATATGTACTTGTATATATATATGTATATACATTGTATATCAGTTACCTCGTTGTTCTTCGTCCTTCATGCAACAACATATATTCCTGGCGCAATATATTGCGCTTGGGTATAAAAATTGTATGACCCGCATGAAAATCCTCAGGGTGTCATTCGGTAGTGCAATATCAATTTCAGTGTAAAACTTAAAATACCGCAAGTAAGGGAGTAATGCACTATACGCCACTACCTTTTTACGCACAAACACACACACACACTAACATTTCTATACTCAATTGTATGTACTTATTGATATGTGCTTATGTAAGAATTTGTAATAATTGCAAGCAACTTGACTGCTTCATTCTAGTAGAGAGTTTACATTTGCATTGTTGCTCTTATCGCAGTCAACTGCAGTCGGCTTTGGCCTCTGGCGTATTGGCCTAATTTTCTAGCACTTGATTACCTACAAACTACAAACTATATATTCATTATCCTCTTGCATATTCATTGAATGCAATCAGCCCTGAACTCAAAACCACTCATCCACAATCACACAGAGGAGCTTGTAACGGGTTTTACTGCCCTCGCACAAGCTAGTTACCATAGATATCATTAGCTAATATATCTTTGACTACAGCTGATGGCTTCTAATTGTTATGTGCTAATTGCTGTGGTCTTACCCCTTACTTATTAACACTCTGGCATATAGTATTTACCACTCATGCTCAGCGTTTAGTTGTCTGTTCCTGACAAGTAACCATTTGGTATTCGATATAATATTGATTTAATATTTTAAAAGCATTGAGTGGTTTTTAGTTGTATTTCAGTTCAGCTGACTTCAGTGCGGTTGTTTGAGAAATTGTGCCTGCAAATGCTTAAGAAACTTCCAGGTTTTGTGGTGACGCCTTAAGCTCTTTGTGTAAAACTGAGAGATTTCTTCTGGGAAATAATTTACTTTAAAAATATGTTTAAGATATTATACATTAAAAATGAATCTAAACTGATCCTACTCTCAATAACACCAAAATTTCGGTCTGACTTTCGACAGTCTGTGCTCCTTCACTCCTCATACGATCGCGATTATCGCCAAAGTACAGAACCGCAACAAAATCCTCAAGTCGCTAGCCGCAAGCACATAAAGAAAGGACAAAGTAACTTTATTGGCAACATACAAGGCAATCGGCCGAGCGGTCCTTAACTACTTCGCAGCATTGTGATCGCCTGTATAGAGTGAAACGCAGACGGGGAAGCTGCAAACTTGTCAGAACACTGCACTCCGGACTATGACAGGATCACTCTTGATGTCTCTCATCGGACACTTGCATAGTGAGGACCGTATGCTCGAAGTTAAGGAGCATAATTAACTGCTCACCATGCAGTTCCTGCTGGTGTGCTTTCGCAAAAATCATCCATTCTAGCCTCCTAGAATCATCAAGTCATTCCACAACTACGTCGACGATATCAAACGATACTTTCACCAGACTTCAGACACAACTAACTTCCGACCAGCACTAACTGCTATTCACAGTGGAGCCTTTAACATCTTCATCGGCTCCCTCTCAGTATACTTGGAGTCAAACCACCACCCGTTGCAGATGAAGAGCTCAGGTTGCCGAGAAAAACGAGAGTGACCCTGGCGTAGCTTCGTTCTGGATACTATTGTAGGTTAAACTCCTACGTATCTAGAATAGACTCTAACATATCAAATATATATCAGGCGTTCAATGAGTCCTCTCATGACATCTTTGCTTGCACTGCTAAACGTACTCATCTGTGGTCCGACCCCATCGGAACAGCACGTTTTCTCTAATTCTCATTTCTCTTTCTCTCCCTTTCTCCTTTCTCTCTCTCTTTCTGCCTTATGGTATCCAAAATCTCAAGCGTTTCTTTTTTTATTATGAATTTAAAACTTGCCTATTTTGAAAAAACAAATTGCTTAAGATCTGCGAAATGATATATTGAACTTTTATATTCGATCATCGTCGAATAATCTGACGTCGGGCTATTATATGCTTCTTATATGTTGCTAGTCTCCTATCAAGCATCTAAAATCTTTAAAATACAGTTTGAAGTTTGGTTTTATAGGTAATATGTCCAAACAGAAAGAAAGAACGCAAAACTGTGCAAAATATGAATCCGAGTCAAACATTTGAGGTTCCACTTTTTCAAAAAAAAAATCAAGTTTTGATTTTTTAACTGCGAGAGAGTCCGAGTGCAGATACAAGTTCAAGAAAACAACCACAAGTAGATTTCACTCAAGGGAGCTGCGTTAGGACAGTTGGTTTTGAAAGAGATGAAAAATATGAGGCTGGATATTCAAAAAAGCGTTGCCAAAACATTACACTGTTTTAGCTCAATTCTTGAGCAAAAAAGTTGTGTAGATTTTTTAGACAAGGTTGGTACAAAGCCATGATGCCGGTCTACAATTCACAGTCGCCTTTCCATAAATCGTTCAGGCACTGACAAAAAGAAGCGAATGGAAGAAAAAAACGACTGCAGTAAAAGTGTCAAATCAGATCATTGTACTGTGCAATTTCTAGTTTATTGTTGACATTTTCTGTCTCAGTGATGTTTTCTTACTGACACATCCACTTAGTGTGATTTTGCAGAGCGAATCAATCGACCTTTCGAAAGAAACAAGCGTCATAACGACATTGGTGCAACCCTGAATACGCGAAGAATGCACGCTGATCATCACTTTAATGAAATTTTTTCAAATGCTATACAGATGGCTGTTGATGTGAAAAAACCCAGAACATGTGGTAGTCAGAGTCATCGAAGTTATGAAGACTTTCACAGAATCTCTGTATGTATTCCACTCATTAACACGGTCATTCAAGATGTAAAAACGTAGATTTCCGATGAAGTACAATTTAAACTAAACTTAGAAGAAAAATGTGTAACTGTACTCATTGAAAGCCTGGTTAGAAGCTTTGGGAAAATCTTACCAGGAAACAAAGAACTGCAAAAATCGAAGCTCAAAGCGGAAGTAGCGCTTTGGCAACAACAATAGAAGATCCAAATGATTACGAGAATGCAAGTGCTTTCTGCCTTAGAAGCTCTCAGCACTTGCGTTAAGGATATATTTCCGATGATTCATACTCTCTCAACGCTCACATTCCTCAACATAAATTACGACATTCCTGTGGAACCAGAAGAAGTAATATAAAGGACACTTCTTTATATATCAAGAATATTCTTCTGCGGTGCAACCGACGTTCAAATTTTAATTTGCTTTTTTAACTACTTGATTTATCTCTCTGATATTGGGTGTCACACCACACACATTTGTTGTTGCATGCATTATTGTAATTACTTGTAATCTGCTCTAATCCATTTTTAAGGGACAGTTTGTATAGGAACATAATTGAATTAGCATTATCAATCTGTCAATCCAAACAGCGATTAAATTCGAGAAACAATATATTTGTTGTTGTTATAAGTATTTATACACACATATGAATTTTCAATCAACAATATTTGCTTAGTTACAATGCTTGTACCTGACTACAACAAAATCCATTATATAATACTATAATACAAATGTTCATAACAGAATACCGCATTTTTAGTTGGGAAAAACTTTATAGACCGTTCATTAGGGCGTATATGTATATACATATGTCAAATTCTATTAAATAATTAATGCTTAACTAACAAAGCTATATATACCTATATATATATATATATATATATATATATGTATGTTTGTAATATATATATTATATACATTGAACCCCACAGCCGCACGCTGAGGGTACAATTGTTCTCATAGACCGAAATAATATTTGTTTAGGTTTCATATTTTATTCATGACTAGCTCTGTTGTGCACCTATGGTATATGCTCTGTGTTTTAATGGTACGAAAGGCGAGACAAAAGCTGGCTATTACTAACACACATATACAATTACAGAATTAAGGACAAAACAAGTTGACAATACAGCAGAAAATTTCATTATATACCCTGCCAACATTTATAATAAAAGGTGCATACACGCAAACACCCACATACTTACCGACCAACAAACACAATGAATATAATTAAGAGCGAAAACTGGAGCTAAATGTGAGTGCGTGAAGTGAAACGTGTCACAAAAGCGAGTTGAATTTACAAAAGGCTTACACGCGTTTTCAATTACACAAATGAAATATTCAGTAACAAATATACAAATATATTTATTTGTAAATATACTCCTTTTCCTATATATGTATATGCAAGGTGAGGTAAAGGGTTCATGTCTGGCCTAAGGAAAGGTGATTGGTTCAAATATCAGATAACTGCAAACTTTTTTTTTCTTTTTTCAAGGTGTGTACGAATGTTAAAAATAGGTCACATATTTCTGTTTACGAATTAGACATTAAATGTTTTAAAAAATAGAGATCTGAATTACGGCTTTCTAAAGTGTGACCGCTCAGTTTAGTCAGCTTATCTTTAAGCGTATTTTTCTCAAAACCACATTTTTCAAATTTGCTTGAGTGATTACTCGGAGGTAAATGATTGGGCCTCCATCAATTTTTTCGGCATGTTCTGAATGTTCCATAAAAACTTACCATTATTTTTGGTCTGATTAAGGGTTTTCTCGGATAAAAGACAGAATTTTTTCAATTTTTTTTTTCATATAAAAAATGAAATATTTTATTAGAATGTTTTACTGTTAGAAACACGCACTATTAACAAAATAATTCTGAAAATTTTGGAAAAAAATATTTTGAACTCGTCCATTACTTCGCCATTTCCGGAGACAGCCATAACTCCTTGTATGATAATCTAAAGTGAAAAAATACGTATTTTAGTTAAAACCTTAACTTCGAACTTGGACAAAGGCAAAAAACGCTAAAAACTGGATTTTTGGCAGACATTTTTACAAAAAAATTAAAATTTTTCAATTTTTTTCGAGTTGTTTAATTTCAACTTCAAAATGATTAAGAAAGGGCTAAGTTGTGGTGTAATCAAACATTTTATACTCTCGCTGTTAGCCAAGTGCAACGGTTTGATTGCATCAATATATTTTCACTTAATTTCATTATCTCACAGTTTGACTAATGTTTTCGGTAAAAAATCAGCCATATCCTCTGGCGTCCACCTATTTTGGGGTGAATGTCATCGGATTTCGCACACACACCAAATTTGATGAAGTACTTATAGAGATGAAATATTTTACCTAAAGGTGACTGCTGCTTACGAAATGTGACGCATTTATTGTGTGAGTTATCGCATTTTAGTAGCTTTCAATATAGTAGTTATATAGAAAGTAGGCGTGGTTATTATACGATTTCGCCTACTTTCTCAGTGTATTAAGGAGTGCTATAAGTGCTTCTTCCCGCAAGTTTGATCGTTTAAGCATTAGCAGTTTTAAAGATTAAGAGTTCGACCACTGAGAGAGGCGGGGCAACGTCCCCTTAAAAAAAACATGCCTTAAAAGTGTCCACTGTGATTCCCTGTGTCAAATAACAGTTTTGCATCTTAATTTAGTGCTTAGTTATGACACTTTATAAGTTTTCGTTTAATGACGTTTTGTAGACGTGGCGGTGGTTCTATTATGTCCAAACTCAATTGGACGCCAAGCAACAAATGTAGCAAGTTTCCTCAAGATATTTCAACTTTTGCTGAAGGCATCGCGAGCACGGACTTTAGGATCGAAAGACGGACGGACAAACAGAGCTATGGACGGACAGTCAGTCACCGGAATTTCAATTTGTTTAGTCATCTTTTTTTATATACATAACTTTATATCTATCTCGATTAATTTTAGTCTATTATTAATAGTTTAGACTATTTGGTAATTTTTGTATAATATTTTCGATTGCAATTCATGCTGTGAACAAATTTATTTAGTAGAGAACCTTTTCTACGGTTTCATCCACGTTTTTTTTTTAACTAATACTGTGTATTCATTAAAATATTTAAAAGTATACCATTAAACATTTTAAATAAATTTAAAACTAATTTTTTTCCAAACCTCGCTGTCCCAAACATAACTGTCACACCAAGTGTGCCCGTAACGAGTAAAATTAGTAAAATTTTCGAAAGAACATTAATAGGGCTTTCTTTATGTTAAAGATCAACGGGTAGTAAGACCTATCCTTCAAAGAAAGAATAGAAAGGAAAGAAAGTTGAACCTGCACAAAAGATTATTTATTAATGCTATTTGAGCATCTATGCTACAGGGCACTCGAAGTGTAACCAATTAAAAAAACCATAAATTCGGTTTAGAAAATTATTTTTATTTATTTTAAAATACAAACTGTGTGAAAATAATCATGTATTCAGGACCAATTCACTTTTGCTCTACCACCACCTTTCGCCTTAACTATGGTCTTGAGACGGTCAAAAAACGAATCGCAAGCTGCCCGAATGTGACTTGCCGGTATTTTGGCCTACTCACGGACAATGGCTTTCTTCAGAATCTCGAGACTGGTGTATTTTTTACTTCGGACCTTGCTCTCCAAAATGGCACAGAGAGAATAATCCATTGGATTCGCATCTGGAGAATTCGAGAGCCATTGTGTGAAGTTCGGAACATTGTTTTTCAGCCATTCTTGGTTCACTCGCGCTTTGTGAGACGGTGCTGAGTCTTGTTGAAACGTCCATGGTTTGCGACCGAAATGTTTGTTTGCTCACGGCTTCACAGCAGCCTCCAGAGCACTTTCCCGATAATATGTCGCATTTACTTTGACGCCAGGCTCGATGAAAACCATTGGAGAGCGCCCATCTGCGGTGACAGCGGCCCAAACCATTATTTGTGGCGGGTGCTGCCTCCTGGTGGCCAACCGACGACTTAGATTCGATTCTCGTATGAACGGTCGTTTTGAGAGTTTACGAATTATTCAGAAAACACAATGTTCGGAATTTAACCGCTTTCGGTCAAGTGAAGCAACTGCTTCGCTCTCTCAAGTCTTACATGTTGCTGCTTCGGTGTGAGATCATGGGCCTTTTGAAACTTGTAAGGCTTGACCTTGAGCTCATTTTTCAATATGCGTCGGATGCTGCGGTCGGATATTTTCAGTTCCTTAGCAATTTGATTGGCACTTCGTCGTGGATTTCGCTCAAGTCGCTTCTTCACTTTCCGAACCATCTCACGTGACATTGCAGTCTTTTGAAGGCCACCTGCATGGCGTTTTGCGATGCTACCAGTATCATTGTAACGAGTGATGGTGCGATAAACAAAAACTTTATTCACATTAAGGTGCTTGATCACACGAACAATTGCTGGCTGTGATTTTCCAGCTAGATATAAAGCAATCACACTATTACGTTTGAATTCCATCGCTGATCACTTTTTTTTGCGTTGACTTTTTGCAAAACGCTTTTGTAAACTTGTGAACAATACTACGAGCTGTCATTCAGCAAATTTATAAGCAGCTGATTCCAGTGCGACAGCCGCGCGAACGGTCTGAAGTTGGTTACACTTCGAGTGCCGGACCCTGTACAAGCGCAACAGATCAGTTGAAGAGTCTGGGCCTAACATATCAATGCAAATTTTTTTTTTGCAAGATTCGTTTTTTTATTCAACATAGTTTTCTTCCAACTTTCCGTTACTAGTTTTGTAGTACCATTTGTCCTGTGCTACAAAATCGGCCTCAGCTATGGCGATCACCTCGTCATTCGACAGCTTCGTAGCAACCATTCTTCTGTTCTTTTTCCGAGAACAGGAAATACATAGTCGCTGGGTGGACAACTTATTTGTAAATCGAAATCTTTGTACATCCAAGGATTGTCAGAAAATAGGCAAACAAAATACTTAAGGTTTAATGGGAGATATCGGCAGACATTCCGGCATGTAATAGTGCTATTTGAAAACCTCAGCAGGTGTCGGGCGGTGAGGAAATTGTTTCCGCTTAAAATTATCTTAGATTAATAAACTCAAAAAAACAAAAAACTTCTATTTTCGAGAAATTGTCGGCTTGTCAAAAAAAGCTTATTCGGAAAGAATTTCTAATTCAGAGTTGCAAGTATCGAATTTAACGATAAAAATCGAATTTACTATCAAAAAACGTATGTCTTCAATCATTACCTAGCAAATATTGGTTAGTCGAAAAAGTTTTTTCGTATTTTGTCAATAGATGGCGTTGCAGTCGTATATCTCCAGTGCTATAAATCAGATTGTATCATACCATTATTCACGTTTACTTTCGTTTTCCAGCATTGTAACCAAGTTTGTATCTTATTCAATTCTTCTTGCACCAAATTAGTTGCTTCAATAGGAGACTGGCGACAATAGAGCAGTGTCATCAGCATAAGTAGCAATTAATACATTTTCAGTTTCAAGTATGTTAGAGGTAAAAATGGTGTAAAGTACAGGACCAAGCAGTCTACTCGGTGGTACCCCAGCATTTATGTATCTTATGTAAGACGTTTTGTCATTTATTTTTGCATAAAATGACCTACCAGTTAAACAAGACTTAAGAATTAGATATACCTGAGAGGAAAATATGTTTTTTATACTCTCGCAACAATGTTGCTAAGGAGAGTATTATAGTTTTGTTCACATAACGGTTGTTTGTAAGTCCTAAAACTAAAAGAGTCAGATATAGGGTTATATGTATATACCAAAGTGATCAGGGTGACGAGTAGAGTCGAAATCCGGATGTCTGTCTGTCCGTCCGTCCGTCTGTCCGTCCGTCCGTCCGTCTGTCCGTCCGTCCGTGCAAGCTGTAACTTGAGTAAAAATTGAGATATCGTGATGAAACTTGGTACACATATTCCTTGGCTCCATAAGAAGGTTAAGTTCGAAGATGGGCAAAATCGGCCGACTGCCACGAACACAAAATGGCGGAAACCGAAAACCTATAAAGTGTCATGACTAAGCCATAAATAAAGATATTAAAGTGAAATTTAACACAAAAGATCGCATTAGGGAGGGGCATATTTGGACGTAATTTTTTTGGAAAAGTGGGCGTGGCCCCGCCCCCTACTAAGTTTTTTGTACATATCTCGGAAACTACTATAGCTATGTCAACCAAACTCTACAGAGTCGTTTTCTTCAGGCATTTCCATATACAGTTTAAAAATGGAAGAAATCGGATAATAACCACGCCTACCTCCCATACAAAGGTTATGTTGAAAATCACTAAAAGTGCGTTAACGGACTAACAAACAGCGTCAGAAACACAAAATTTTACGGATGAAATGGCAGAAGGAAGCTGCACCCAGGCATTTTTTAAAAATTGAAAATGGGCGTGGCGTCGCCCACTTATGGACCAAAAACCATATCTCGGGAACTACTAGACCGATTTCAATGAAATTCGATATATAATATTCTCGAAACACCCTAATGACATGTACGAAATATGGGTGAAATCAGTTCACAACCACGCCTTCTTCCAATATAACGCTATTTTGAATTCCATCTGATGCCTTCTCTGTATAATACGCGTATATACATTAGAAACCAATGATGATAGCGGAATAAAATTTTACACAAATACGGTATTTGAAAAATATGTAAATGACGGATAATGAAATCTCGATTATCACTTTATCATGCGAGAGTATAAAATGTTCGATGACACCCGAACTTAGCCCTTTCTTACTTGTTTTTAATTTATATAGTAGCCCGTGATGCCAAAGAAAAACGAAGTCGAAACTTGTAGCTTAAATCCTACATTCTATGTTTAAAGTATAACATCTCAGATTTCAAAAATTTAAGTTTTTTACACCGTCGAGCGCATCACAAAAGCCAAAGACATTGAAGTCAATGTCCTTGCGAACACGCAAATTGGCAGTTATCATATAGATCACAGCAAAAAGTTGGTGCTGCATGAAAAATATTGTGCACATGTCTATATGTACTGGAGGTTTAGGTATATAAAAATGTCTGCTACCACACCTTTATATGCAGCTATATATTTCACGCTTGTACACCTCCTTCTATTTTACGACTTTAACACTCGCTATTATTGCATTGTCAACCCAACTATTTGTTGCATGCATCGCTGCCATTGAAGTTTGTGGCAAATTGACTTTGGAGTTTTTCTTGCCTTTGTAGCTGGTGTTTGCCGTTTATTTTTTGCCAGCTTTGTTCTTTTTAATATTCATGGTTACTGTTGGTGTTTTTGTTGTTGTTAATATAGTAATTTAGTTTTTCGCTTGTAGTCTGCCTCAAGTGGCGCGGTTTTGTGTTTGGCTTTTGTAGTAATTAGTGCGAAAACTGCCGTTGGCTGTGACGATGACAATGCAACGCTGTAAAAACTGCTTTGGAATCAAACTTTTTTGCATTGGTTAAGTCATTGAAACTTATGTGGTTTGAATTAACGGCAACTAATTTAAATTAATCGATGCGAATGACGCTTAATTCGATTTAATCTCAGACCTACACATCCGCGCGATTGCCATCTGATAGCATCTATTAAATATTCCAATCTAGTCAGTTAAAAATTTGCATACCGACTTGGATTTACTCTATTTAAACAATGGATACAGCTCCTCAGCACTTTCGGCATAACGAAAGCACTAAGAACGAATCCAACGGCTGTGCTAGAAAAGTTACTCTGCCTAGCACCAACTTACATTGTAGTGAAGAGCTCGGCAGCAAAATCAGCTGCAGAACTTCCGGAGTTATAGGCATTTTCACACAAAAACCTTCGGACATAGCTCGACAGGCAAGGGTCGGTGGATAAGATAGACCGCACAACCTTTCGCTTAATCTGCAAGAAAAAGTTTCAAGGCATATTAAAAGAGGGCCCATGGCGCAAAGACACACAATCTACTAGCGGAACTTTCAACATTTCCATGGACGGATTTAAAATTGCTAAGAGACTGAAGGACTCTTGCGCAGAGCTAGATCTCAGGCGACCCTTTAAACTGTTTGAATGTTGCGGTATCTTCCGGGCAGAACCCTTGATGGTCAGAAAAGCTGCTGAGATAGCCAATAACGTGTTGTCAAAAGCACCTTCGATGTCTAGGAAGGTGCATAGCATCCCTTCCCCTCCTTCCAGCGAACTTTCTATCTCCGAAGGTAGCTAGTACATAGCAGAACCTGTTCTGTAAGCATAGTGGTTCACACGCACGGGTGCAAGTTTCAGCGCCTTTGACTTTATTTTATGATCCACGATATTGTTTATACCTTTCAGCAAAAGGAAAGTTAAACTAATTGGCCTAAAGAATATTGCCAGTGAATAAGCAAGAAATGACATAAGAATATAAATATATACATCGATAGTCAAGCAACAATGAAGACAATAATCTCAGCAGTAGATATTGCTGGAAAACGGTTGCATATATACTGGGTTTCAGGCTTCAAGAGCATTTCAGGAAACTAAACATCGAACCAGATTGCCGAAAATGCTATCCGCTTGGCTACCAAACCAGTTCAGGAAATACGAAAGTCGTTAAAAACAATACACAATGAAATGAAATCTTCGAAAGGGCTGACACACAGGTAAGGGTGAGATGGAGTACCTTAAAGGCATGAAAAATCGTCAAGATAATGTACAAGGGAATGTAAGGTCTTGAAAAAACCGCAGGATGGTTGTCGTGATGCCAACAGGTCACGACTTGCTGGCATCATATGTGAATTGGACATTATATGGATATGTGGAAAATGCACGGAAGTGGGCATAAGATAGACACTGGTACGCCTCCCCCGCCTTCTTTTAGAATAAACTGGATGATGTATCAGTATTAGATATCTAGCCTTTATTAAACTTCCCAAAAATCATCGACGTCCTATAAGACACAAGCATCAACTCGTATTCAACTGAACCTCCATCGGTCTATGTATGGCGTGACCGCTAGTTGGTATAACCTAACCTAACCTTTTTATACCAAAATTCAATTTTTTTCAGTTCCTGTATGGGGATCTATATACATACATGTACATAACGTACATATAGTAGTCGAAACATTTGTCTCCGGGTAATCTCTCAAACAAATTGGTATATATTTAATTTCAAAGCAAGCCCAAATGTAGACAAAAGTCGTAAACAATATACAGATACAAGCCAAAATGTAGGCAACAATCTCAATCAAAAATCGGAACATTAATTTTTAACAAATATTCTAAAGTCTATGGATAATGGGTACATATAAACTATTCTCCAAATACAAATACGTTAAAACACTTAACAATAAACGAAAAATCTTTCAGTCTCTAATTAGCATTGTACCATACACACAGTATGTCAATTTCCATTGCTAAAAAATATTTTAGTGACAAGTGCACTTGTCTGCCGAGTCGCTTGCGTTGGCTCGGCTTGTAAAGGTTTGTTAGCTATTTTTTCAGTTTGGTAAAGGTTGTTAGAAAAAAATTGCCATACTCTTAATTAGTGTTTAAATTCATGTCAACATTTCCACTTCATAATTGCAAAAGAACTATTGTCAATAGCGCACGCACTACAGAGTTTCAAGCGGAAGATTTGACTTAAATCTAAATATTGTAATAATGCAATTTTTTAAATCTGGTAAACTCTAAACTAAACAATCTAGTTACTTGATATTTTGGATACACAACAAGTTATAAGGAGATAATAAAGCTGACTATTCGCAGCATGGAATATGAAATCATGTAAACTATAAGTGAGCTTAAGCCTTTTTTTTAAAGAAACTACTTATATGAGCAAAAACTACCAAACAAAACAACTGAATAAAGTTACATGCTTCTTTCATTTATATTGGAAGTTTTTCAAGGTAAAAAATGTGTATGACACGTTTTCGCCTACTTCGCGTTTTTCCCAACCCTCAATACGAGTAGAAGGTTATTGGTATATTTCGGAACGATATCCTAGTATTCAACTGTGGTTTGAGAGATTATATGTCTTGATACTGGTACCCCAGTTTTTAAGATACTCATCGGAAAGTTTTGACACGTCATTTTCTTCCCAAAAAGCTGCTCATTTGTCGATATCGGACATAGCATTTAACTGTCATACAAACTGAATGATCGAAATTACATACTTGCATGGAAAGCTTTCTCATTTGGGAGGATATCTGCAGGAAATTAAGCTTGAGTTATCTCCAATAAAAGTGGTGCATTCTGCGCAGAAATTTTTCAGGTCGGTATTAAATTGGTTAGTCGAAAAAGTCTTTTCGTATTTTGTCAATAGATTTCGTTGCAGTCGTACATATCCAGTGCTACGAATCATATTGTTTCCTACCATATAACGTTGAAAAGATGAGATCTTAAGCCTCATTTAATAAAAAAAAAAAAAAAACTTAAAATCGGAGAAATTGAAAAAGATTTACAACTGTTCAAAAATGAGAGAAAATAATGAAAAAACTCGCTATATTTTAAAATTTTTGTATAAAAAAAAATGAAGAATAGCACGCAAGTCACCAATGAATTTTGTGAAGTTTATGGAGACGATGCTGCATCAGTTCATGTAGCACAACAATAGTTGCTCCCTTCCGTTTTGGAAATTTCTATGTGAAAGATGCACCTTGCTCTGATCGACCTATCGTTGAAAGTCGATAAAATTATGGAAAAGATCGAACAGGACCGTCACGTAAGCAGCCATGCTATCGCTAAGGAGCTTAACATTCATCAGCAAACGGTTTGAATCATTTAAAAAAGCCTGGATACAAAAGGAAGCTAGATGTTTGGGCCCCACATGAAGTTTTGATGCATCCACCATATAGCTCTGACCTTGCCCCATCGGACTGCCATTTGTTTCGGTCAATGCAGAACTCCCTTAATTGTGTAAAGTCGGTTTCAAAAGAAGCCCGTGTCCTTGTCACAGTTTTTCACCGAGAAACCAGAAAAGTTTTACACTGATGGAATAATATCTCTTGCGGAAAAATGGTAAAAATGGTCGACCAATATGGTATATACTTGGTTCATTAAAGTTGATTATAAATACCATATAATTAAAATTTGATTATAAATACGAAGAGACTTTTTCGAGTACTCAATATATTATTTTTTCAGTGATTTTAGTAATATGTTATATGGTTATGGCATAAAGATAAGGATTAGAAAGTAAAATTTTCGTTTCAAAAGCTGCACAGACAGTGATTGATAGACTCTGTGTTGGTTGATCACGCTTTAAAGCTCGAACACAGCAAAGATAAGAAAGGAAGAAGCCGCTTACTTAAAAATGACTTGCGTTTCCTTAGAACAACTCCAGGCCACACTCATCGATAATTACACGCCAAAAGGTCTGGAAACTTGGTTGGAAGTTGCCATTCACTTTATACACCTGGCGTCATTACTACCTCTTCTTATTTATAATGAATGATTTTGCTGTTGTAAATTTGCCTCAAGGAAAGCTTGTGACTGTTTAGGCTCCGTAAAAATGGAGCGTTACACCGTCGAACAATGTTTGTTCATTTTTGAACAATATTAAAAAAATAATGACAGCTTGACTGCCGCAGTAAGAAAATTGTATGCAAATGTTGATCGGAATAGTGCTTGAGCTACGTCAACTGTGAGAAGATTAATTTAAATGGCGACAAATTTATATCTTGCGTGAATTTTTTCTAAAAAAAAAAAACAGAAATTGACCGAAAATCTATTCTACCTTCAACTTAAAGCCCAGTAATCATGTTCATACAAATGCATGTGTCTCTGCCACCTTTTTATGTACGGGTATTCTCACTTAATGCCTTTAATCCAAGCATTAAACCATATACCCTTAATACGCACGTCTTATCAGCACTTAAGTTCGTTTCCTAATCAATAAGTCCACTTTGAGCTCCTCTTCCATATTTATGAATATGCGAAATAAATACCAAAATAACTGGCAGTGATTTTCCAAGGCCGATATAAAGTCCATATATCTATATAATATATCCGGGAAAAAGTACACTCACATTTAAACACATAAAACGAACTGTGTGCGCACTTCTGCTTGTTTTGTATTTTCAGCACGTTCACACTTCGATTTGCCCCACCCACAAACGTATTTCTATTCATCCCTGTTAACGAGCATTCGACCCTGGTAAATTACGCTACCCCTTCGCATTGTGTGCGCTGAAGCAAATTGAATGCGTTCGTTGCCGTAGAGAATTATGTCGCATGAAGTAAGCGGCTGCTGTTGCCTCTGGACGCCGACGCTACCTTTCGTGTGTAATAAAATTAAAATTTTTACAAGCATTAAACACTAAATGAACCTGAAAATTACGCAAATCAAAAAAGCAATACAAGAACCACACAAAAAGCAGAGGCAACAAAGTGGATATGTCCAAAATTATGCAGGCGAAATGAAGTGGCGTGCCACGGGGCGTATGCGTTACCTGCGAAATATTGAACACATATATAACAGCAAACGTGCGCACAGCCCACATATAGTATATATACGAGTTTGAGCTATATTTGTGTGTATAGCTATGTAATTGTATATGTGCTCGTGTGTGTGTGTATGTATGTGTTGGCTGCTTAAACAGCGAGCGAAATTTCCACTTGAGTGTCTTTTAGCAGGCTGACGCGCTCATTCAAAGCTGATTATACCGTTATAATACCAATTCACCGGTTTGTAAGCACACACACACCCACATATATGTAGGTGTAGTCACAACCGTGCCAAATTTATAAATGTGCGCCATAACTGCGACTCAATGTACGGCTGCACAAGTGAACTTAGTTCGAGTTCGTTGCGTCGAGGGGGTTATCTGCTCAAAAGAAATAAGTAAAAATAAAATTTGTGTTAAAATTTGCTTTTTTTTGTACGAAACTTTGTGTGAGCCTAAAAATACAATATGTCAAAGCGCTTCCGCCTTCCGTGTTGTTTACTCTCTTGGGCAATGAAAACTTTTAAGGCAGCCTACTTTTAAAGTCTCCCTTGTGCCGCATATAATGCTACCAATGCGTTGGGTACTGCCGTCATTCAATTGTTGTTAAGTTTAAATTTCGCTTGAAATTCTGTAAACAAAAAATGGTATTTTTAATAACATTAAGAACTGTGAAATTTTCTGAAACAATGTTTGGTCCTTTGGGTATAGTATTCCTTGTTTGTGTGTGTAAATGATATATGCTCTTCCGAGAAGCGAATATCTTTAAATTTAAAACCTTTTCTCAATACAGACATATACAAGAGTCAGCTGAGATAACTGTCAAACAACTCAACTGTCATCAATTATATGTGCAGCCTTTAACCAGAAATATTTAGCATACTTCTAGGCGTTGTGAAAATAGGATTAATTTTTAAATATTAAGAAGAGCGCTAATTTCGGCTGCAATAACGCCATAATACCCTTCAAGGTTCAAATTTTCTTTGTAAGTATTTGAGTTTGATTGTTCAGTTTGTATGGCAGCTGTATGTTGTAGTGCTCCGATCTGAACAGTTGGTCCGCAGTATGCACCATTTAAAATTAAAAATAACCCATGCCAAATTGCAAGATGATATCTCCTCAAATGAAAAAGTTGCTCATACAAGCATTTGATTCATATCGTTCAGTTTGTATGGCAGCTATAGTTAAAGTCGTCTGATTGAAACAATATTTTTAAAAATTATACCGTTGTTTTGAAGAATGGTCCGTGCCAAATTTCGTGAAGATATATCGACAAATAAAAAACTTTTCCATACATGAACTTAATTCTGAGTGTTCAGTTTGTATTACAGCTATATGCTATAGTGATCCATTATCGGCAATTTCAAAACATGAGCAGCTTCTAGTAGCGAGCATAACGTGCGCAAAATTTCAGTTCGATATCTCAAAAACTGAGTCATTAATTCGCACATATACAGACGTTCATGGCGAAATCAACTCAGATCGACAAGTTGATCATTTATGGTATATATGTATGTACATTACTTATGGGATCTTTAACTTTTCCTTATAGAAGTACGAACTTCAATACAAACTTAAAAAATAATACCCTGTTCAGGATATAAAAAGACTAAGTGTACATACTTGCGCCCAATTGCAAACTTTCCATATCAGTCAAGTAAGCCAGACAGACCTCTTTTACGCTTTAATCCTATTTTAATACTCGTATATCATTAATTTATGCTAATTTTATTAATATGCGACAAATATGTAGGAGTAAAATCTGCACATGTGCGTCTTAGAGACACTGCGCCCAGCGCTATTAGCAGCACTCAACGCAAGGAGCTCAACATATTGACAGTTGCCATGGGAGTACTTTTTTCCAGCAACAATTTAACCTCACTTTGCCACTGCACGTGTGTCACTGAAATGTTTCTATTGTGTGATTGATAGGCGCTGAATCAGCAATAATACCGCATAACAAATACCCTCAAGTGTAGCAGTTTTGAGTGCACGTGTCGTCCCACCTTATCCGTCGCGACGGTTGGCAAATTCTCATGCGTAAATTTTTGGGGGTTCACCTGTCGACTTATTTGAAGTGTCATTACCGCTTGCACGCCTTTGAGCCGTGTCACTGAAGTGAAAAACTGTCAACCAGGCAAACAGTGGGTAGCTGAAGTGTGACAGAGCTTGTGATCCCGGCGGATTTACCCTTTTCGTTTGATAGCATTTTTGTCACTGTGGTGCTTTGTGTCTGTTCGTACTGCTTAAACTAATGCAAAGTTGCTATAAATATGTAAAGTGTGGTGTATGGCTAGTCTCCGTGGTATTTGCGAAGCAGACTTGCAGTGGCGCCGGCTTAGACATTTATTTGTGAATTTAACTTAAATCCAACACTGACACACTTCGACGAATATCGAATATTAGCTTGCAGCTAAGTAAACCTTAATTTGAAATTTTGAAGCTCTGAAGCTCTTGAGAACAGGTAAGCTTATAAAATGAGAAAAGTCTGAAAAATATATTTTGTTCTATGGAGAAATGTTGTCGATAAAACAAAACGTTTCCTTTTTCAGGGCTTAGTCACCTGTTTTTAAATAATTTTATTCGAATAAGGGCAATATAGGTTAAGCTTACTGAAATCAAATTAATCATATATTATTATATTACAAATAAAAAATATATTATGAACATAAGTCTCAGTTTCAATTCCTAACTAAGTTTTAATTATATTACTAACTATTAAAGGATCAAGCTTGTATAAATTTTCGTTTACTTCAATACTAGACTTAATCAGTATTTTGTCATATTGGACCTCTATACCCATACTAATAGAAATCGTTTATCTGGCTGAACTTTATTGTGAAGTATACCAGACTTCAGTTAAGTCTGAGGCCCTTCTAACAATTCAATTGAAAAGTCTTTGGCCTACTATTATAAAACACATTATTTTTGGCAAAATTCGTTTGTTTTTGTCCATCATATGAAGTTCATCTTCAAGGCTGACACACTGATTATAGCGATCCTCCAACTTTTCGACATAATTTTTGTTGAACGATTTGTCACTTGCTTCAAAATTGGGCTCAGTTTCATCGATCACCTCTTCATTCGCCGAAAAGATATTTCTAGCGTGCATTCTTTTGAGGTCTGAGTGCGGGAAATAATCGCCCTGAGCCAGATCTGGAGAATACGGCGGATGCAGAGGCAATTCGAAGCCCAATTTATGGATTATTGCCATTGTTTTCATTAACTTATGACACGGTCCATTGTCTTGATGGATAAAAATTATTTCATTCATATTCCAAACACTCAAATGACTGTCAATTGGACTTCGAAGTGAAATGATGGAGCTTTGTTTCAGCCACCGTCACATATCGGTCTTATTACGATTTACCATCTCCAAATATTGCTCCAAATCATTAACTCGTAATTTTTGGTTAAAAGTGAGTTCGCCCGACATCCATTTTGCACTGAGCTTTCTCAAACCCAATTATTCTTGATTGATATGATGCAAATGTTCAGTTGATTTTTTAGTGTGCCTGCTATCTCGAAGAACATAATTATTTTATGAACTTCATTAATATCTCAAACCGTTTTTGTTTTATTTCAACCCTCTCATGCCCGATGCTGCCTATAGGCAACATTGTAGTACTTGTGCTGTTATAACTCCCGTTATTCTTATTACTTTCAATAACGGTTTTTTTGTGCAGTAGACTAAGGTTTTGTGTATACATATACCAAGTATCAAAGAAAAATTCTTGTAATAGTTCAGTTGTGAGCTTATTGTCTCTGTATTTACACGTGATCAAAAATATTTTTTAAAATAGCCTGTGCAAAGTAATAAAATAAAACGTTGAACAAAACAGTTTTTATGTTATATAGAAAGTGATTTTTGTAACTAAATATAGGTGAGATATTACAATAAAACAAAAATAAGCGAAAAAATTAATTCAAGTTTGGCCTCACTACTTTTTCAAACACGACATTGCCTATAGACAACATCCTGTAACTTTCAAACCAGGACTTCTGGGACTTTGAAATTTTGGTAGGTTCATACTAAGGTCGCGATTAAAACATATCTATACTCAAATATTTTTTAGCATATCCCTTTTTAATTCAGTGGTGAGAGGGTTAAAAGCTTTCGTAGCGCGCTTATCGAAAAATCAGCTCTTTGAGGTCACTGACTTCGAATTTAGGAAGTAAATTGGTTCTTGGATCGTATATTTTTCCAGGACCCTTTGCTATTCTAAGAAAAAATTTATTATTTCGGCTTGCGCCGCAGTTTAGGTGGACAGTTCCGCACCAATTTGTAATCTTGAGTACAAACCTTCTACTCTGTATAAACCTAAAATTTTGGTGGGTATCTAATGTTTATTTTCTACGGAACACACTTTTCCATTACTTGCGTTTTTCTCTAATTTATAATATTATAAAAATCATTAGTACAACAAATTATAATTAAATGCTTTTACACATTAAACGCGTTTCACTAATACTACTTCGAAAATTTCTTTGCAGGTATGTGCCTTTACTCATTTCAATACAAAATTTGATTGCGATTATTTATGGCATTGTAATGTATGTAAGTAAAGTTGAATAATTATTGTTCAATGATGTTTTCAATAAGAAATATTTCGAAATTCGAAAACCCTTTTCAAAATTGCAGACTAACTTCCACAAACGGAGAAATTAATTTTTACTGAGCCATAAAATGTTTTGAAAAAATGGTTAGGTCCAGTGTAGCGAATTTTTTTAAATTAATTGTATGAAAAAAATTAGCATTATGGGATTACAAATTTTTATTTATTGTTAATTGCAAAATCTAAATTTAAAAAATTTAGAAACTTTGTTTATTAATGTTTAGCTACAATTAAAATCAGAATAAGAAATTGATAAAATTAGAATTGATTGAGTGTGTAAATTTTGCGATCACTCTAGATTATTGAAGATTATGGTTCTGTGCAAGCTCTAATTCAAAATGGTGGAACACAAAGTGCGCAGGTAAAATAATTTTTATTCCATATTTTTCGGATTGCAAAATAAAAAAAGTAATTAATTAACTTGATCTAAAATAATTAAATGATTTTTTTATTTTAAATAAAAAACATTTTTTTAATTATGTTATAATGAAATAATTTTTTTTAATTAATTAATAATTTTTTGTTGATTAATTAATTATCCTATAAAGGGTATAAAATTATCAGTATGTCATTGAGTCGAGTTTTAACCATGTTATTCGTTAACCGGATTTTAATTAATCACTAATTTTTTAATAATCAAATAAATTTAAAAATTATAAAATTTATTAAAAGATTTTTAAAAATTATGAAAATTATTAGCTGATTACTTAATTAATTAATTATATACTTAAATTCAATTATTTTTTTTACTAATTAAGTAAATTAAAAAAATATTAAATTAATTTCAAAAAAATAAATTAATTAATTGCTTAACCACTTAAATTAATAAAATTAATGCAATGATACCCCTGACCATGCAACATCTAATAAACTGCTACAATGTCACATCGCAAAATGTTTATTTTGCATACCGCTATAGCCACACTGGACTACGAAAATATAAGAAAACATCTACCTGTTATATTATTAAAATTAATTTAAAATTGAAATGTTTATATAAGTAAATTAATATGTACAAAATGGGACGAAGGCCTAAGCAGGCAGTTCCTTCTTTTTTTTTCTAGTATGTTTGTAAATTGATTTACAAGTCCTATTAATTAATGAATTGCTTAATCACTAAATTAATTAAATTAAATTAACTTTTTTTAATAGTTCAAAAAAATTAAATTTAATGAGCATTTAATTTAATTAAAAATTAATTAAATTATTTTTTTAAATTTTTAATTAATTATTTTTTTAATTTTTAATTAATTTTTAATTTGCTTTAATAATGTAATTAAAATTAATTGAGTGTAATTTTTAATTATTTTATTAATTTTTATTAATTTAACTATTTTTGGAATAACATGCAACCCGAGTTAGATTCAACACCCAGAAAACATGCGATTTCGTTGTTTTTTTTATACTTCAATTATTTATGAAAATAACTAAACATGCTTTCATGCTACATAACATACTATACAAATGAAATTCGAGCATCTTAGAGATTAGTTACCATTTTATTCCTCTTCATCCTATTTGGCCAGAGATTTTGTGAACACAATCATTTCTATATTTTGGCTTAGGTTTGGTTAACTTCTTTGGCTGATCCTCAATAAGGTGATCGCATTTGAAATATTATACAGAGTCCTTTGTGAAGCCAAAATTCAAATATTATACATGTACAAAACGCACATTTAAGTTAAATATTTCGGCTATCAATAATTTTACTGTTTTTTAAGTGTACACAATTTTACCGTTACGCCTGCGCTTATTTCTGCAACAAACGGTGTCAAGTTAATTTCCACTGCGAATCCTATTAAATCGAAATCCTGTAAGTGATTTTCGTTCTTCGTCACCTTTGTGCAGTTATGCATGGCAAAGTGAGCACAACGACAACAACAACAAAAACAGCCAAGAATGAAGTACAAACAAAATATGCAAATAACATTAAGGAGGTGCCAAAAAAAAAGGAGAGCATGAAAAGTGGCAACAACAAAGTCTGTAGTGATAATCTTTTCAGCGGGAATCGCCAGCGCCCCTTCACTTCCTAACGCACACTCAGCTGCAGTTGCACAGCAGCTGTGCGGCAATTGTTGTTGCTGCGTGTGTAGGCGGATGGTTGTTGGCCTGTTGGTGTCAGGCATCAACGCGTTGGTGACAATTACAATTGTTATTGCTTTGCTTTTGTATTTGTTGCTGTTGTTGTAATGGCTATTGTTATTATTGCTGGAACTTTTGTCAGCAAGTTGTGTCGACACGGCTTTATGACGCTGTACTTGCTGAATACTTCGAGCTCACGAATTGTATGCGGTGCTGTCATGCTTTCACTGGTTGTTGTTGTTAGCTTTTATATTCAGCTTTCATTGTTGTATTTTAACATACATATACGTTTTTGTTGTTGCTGTGCTTTATTAGTTTTTTAGCGTGTACTCCTAAGTGTTGGCACTCGGTGTTGACGCTTCGTTGCCGCCGGTTAGTGCTGCCAGATTACATTACATTTTCGCACTTTCACCATTTTCATTCAGCGCTTTATGAAAACAATAGTTTTGATATGTCCACGACAAAATTGTATTGAAGTAATTTATATCAAAGTGAAGGCAATGTGGGTTTATGTAACGGTGAATTGTAACTGCATAAATTACTACTATTTCATATATTTACATGGAGATTCTAAACCACGTTCTGGTTCCTTTTACCTAGTAAATTCCAAAAAAAAACTTTATGAAGAATCAAAATTTTGCAAAGATCTTGTTAACAACGCTTTGGCTGCCCCCCAAATGTAATAAACTTTTAGTAAGCCCTTTTTGGGTTGGCTTTCAGCTCCTTCAGCGAATTTTGTTATGTCATTTCGATCGATTCATTGGGTTCCACGGAGCGGCGAATACAGTTTGAGGAACAAGAAAAAATCACACCGAGCAAAATATGGTGAATACAATGGTTGATCGATGGTATAGATTGCGTTTTTGGCTTTAGGTTCGGACACAATTGTATTCTTTTTGAAAAAAAAAATTAGCTTTATTGAGACGAGGTGAGCAAGAACGCGTTTCATACCCAAAATGTCTACCATAATCATTCGAAAGGACTCCCGAGAGATGTCGAACTCTCAAGCCATTTCTTTAACACTTGTCTAACGATTTTCAAGCACCATATCTTTAACGTTTTTAATATTTTCATCAGTTGAAGAGATCGAAGATGGTCCAGAACGAAGCATGCATTCAACGATCTCTCGAACGTCTTTCAAGGGTTTGTACCACTCGTAGGCTTGTTTATGATAAAGCTGAATCAGTGTAAATCTTCTCCAACGTTCCCAACCATTCCGCACACAAAGTTAGGTTAGAAATACAAAATTTGAGACAAATTCTTTGTTCGATATTTTTATGATGTAAACAAATTGGTTGACAGATCGCGCTCATTGACTCGGTTATAGTAAGTGCGGAATTTGGTACGAAGAGCCTCAGACCAGTCCAGCATATAAATCCGACAAATTATTCCAGCTCACAGTAGCTTAGCTTTGGGATATCTAATAATTAACTCACAGAGTTCTACTCTTTATCTCTTCTTAAGTCAGTTCAATCTAGCAATTTGGGTTATCATTTTCAGTAAAACCGCGTACCACAGAATAATAAGAATAATGGACGGATGCAAACTGCCAAAACTCGAATTCAACGACCGATATTTTATCAACAAATTGGCATTCTAATAAGAAAGATTAATTATAAAAAAAAAAATTTTTAAATTTGAGATCATTTAAAGTAGAGAAAGAGATCAGACACCTCTTTTAGAAGGTTCTGCTAGAGATCGGCTAAGCGATCAAGAAAATCCATAATTTTGCATAATAAGTCTCCAATAAGGAATGGCTCTTCAAAAAAAAAAAAAAAAAAAAAAAATCAGAATTAGAATTAGACGTGATTCTCTAACTTGTAGGTAGAGTTAACATCTTAAAGTTTTATACGGGTTTTAACTTTAGTTTTCAGTGTTGTGCGAAGAATTATTTGAGTGTTTTACTTAAAGCCTTTTTATATTGGGCGAGGCTAAGCCGTTGGTGAAGGGTTTCAGTGAGTTTTGTCATTGTCAATTGATCGATGTTAAGAGGGAGGGTTGGAGCTGAATTCTTCTGTCGAAAACTCTCCATCAACCCTTGTTTGGGACTACCAGATCACTGTAACGCCTTTCAAGAGGAAGTGGCTGCCATCAAAGTAAAGGTGAATATGCTGTTCCGATGTGCAGTCTCCTTCAGAGAAGTGGATATTTACTCCAGACGAGTGATTTTATTGTATTTGAGCTTACTGCTCACTCAAAATCAGTTAAGGAGTACATGAACTTATTAAAAATACCTTCAAGATTTTTCCATATTAGACTTGCGTGGGTGCTTGGTCACAGTGGGATCTACGGAAACTGCAAAGCCGCTTGCTAGGAAGGTCATCCTTAGCTCGATATCATCTGATTGGAAGCGAATCGCTTTTGCAATGTCCGCTTACGTTCTAACGTTTGACCTATGGACTTCCAGTGAGCTCGACAGGCGCTTACCAACAATCAGAACTTGTCCGTCAACTCGCCAGAGTTCTGCCGCTACAACAGCAAGAATCAAAACTTGTGTTACTACGACATCATTCCGACGCAAAGTTAGCCGTATAAGGTCTTTCGAACTATTTGCACTTAGCAAAGTTAATCTCGCTGCATTTGTAGGTGTTCTGATTGAACACGGTGCAAAAGATGCAGACCCTTGAAGAACCCAGCTAAGTAGCTAGTTTCGCCGATCTATTATGTGGTGCACTTTGACGAGTTTTTGGGTAACAGAAAGGTGAAATTCTTCGATTTTGGATCAACTCTACGACCTAAGCTAACCATCTTCAATACATCTCTTTATTAACGTTTTAAGGATTCTCTAATCAAGAAGAACTGCAAGAGAGTGTGAACTAAGTAGCTTCGAAAAGACAGGTGTAATCTTTGAAAGTATCAATCAATTACGATTTAGTTACCGGGTAATTGAAATGAATTCTACTAAAATAAAATAAAATTGTTATTTCTGATTCCATTGAAGCCAGATTTTGAGATTTTGTGGTATATATTTGGTATTCGGAACAGCTTTCTGATGGTTTTAACTGTTTTATATTATAAAAAGACCTTGCCAGTGTTAAATACAAGTACTCGGTGGGATCACTTTGTCGAAGTGAGAGACCGTTACCACAAGAACCGGTTCTACGTTAATGGAATTTAACCGAATTTATCCAGCCGAGGACTATTATTTCGTCGATCCAACACTTTTTAGATCGGTGAAGGTTATTAGAAGTGTTCTATTCTCTTTCTCGTTCTTGTCGACAGCGTCTTCGCTTATCTTTCTATTTATTGGTGTAGACACCGTTTACGAAGTTATGTACATTTGTATTTTTCAAAATATTCCGAATGATAATAATTTATTATTTTACCTTGTTAGAGCTTTGGTTTCAATAATTATATTCAACTAACGTTAATGGCAACTCTGGCAACTCAACCATATATGCTCCAGCAATTTGCCTATCTTCAAGAGCACCGAAATTCTTGCAATTGTCAGTCATTATAATTTTCAGCGTTATTTTTTATATATTTTGTTGTTGTTGTTGTTGTGTTTTCTATATATATTTTATTATTTGCGTTTGCCTGCGCGCTTTGCAAAATTGAGCACAATGATTTTATTCGTGCCTTGCTTTCAAGTAGGCAGTTGTTGTTGCTTCCATGTTTGCTTTTTGTTTGACTTTGCCGTTAACTCAAGAAATATATATTCGTCCTTGTGCCAGTTGTTAGGCGTGTCGTTATTCTTGTTCGCTTCACAAAATGAATTTTTCGCTAAGATGCACGCAAAAGATGAGAAAAGTAATGAAATTGATGTTGACGATGATGATGATGCTGATGTTGATGCTGATGTTGCTGTTGTAAAAAGCGGTGGCTAACAGGAAAGGGCGAGTAGAGTCAACTATTCGCTACACTAAAATTACTAAGTTGAGCGCGCGCAGAGCGTAGCAATTTGTTGCATTCTTTTTTGTCGATTATGCTCTCGCATTTTCATTATCTCTTTCATTTTTTTCTTTTTCTAAAAATCAAATACAGTTTTTCAATTGTCTTTTCTGTGCAATTTTCCCTCAATTTTAGATTATTTTCATAATTTGTGTTCTTGGCTTACTTCGTTTTGTTTCTTTTCTTTCTTCTGTTTCGCTTCTTCACCACTCCTTATTTTCACATTCTAGTAACTTTTCACGCTCTTTGCTGGTTCGTGAAATTACTTTCTTAAAGTTAGCCTTAGTGTAATATGAGTTTTATAGCACTTTGAGAAATGCCAAAAAATAAAACGAAGAAAGGTCAATAACGGTAAATGAGTACCTTAGCTGGCTAAAAGCAATATTGTTTAACTTTTTGTTTTTACTTGCCTCAAACGTTATTTCAACTTTTGTGCCGCGTACATTGACATTTAATGCCTAATTAATTTTTAGCGCCATATTTCTTGCTGGCGGGAAAAAAATTCCAAAGTAAGCAACGCGAGCCAAACACAAGTTCTCGAACTCAGCGAGGCAGCCAACTTCTAATTGCCTTTTGCCGGTTTTAGTGTGTGGAAGAAATCATTTTTTAGTCAATCGTTTATACAAATGCATGTATATATGAATATATATATATGTACAATGTATATTATACATATGTATTCACGTGTGATCGCATGCGTAACGGTACATACAATATGTCTTCGACGACAAGCTAATTGCGCGTAAAGATAAGATGACTGAAATTTAAGCGGAAAATATTAAGCGCGAGCGACACTGTCATAACTCTGTAGTCGTCGTTATAATTTCGTCTGTCTTGGAACCAGCATTAGCACCAAGAATAATCTCAACCTAAAAATCCATTGCAAACTTACTATTGCCAACAGGTACTACTTTGAACTGGACCTGAGTAGGCCATTGAGAAGTATAGTCCTCTCTCAACGACCAAAGACTAAGATCTACAAGTCTATCATCATTTCCGTCTTGCTTTATGGTGCGGAGGCAAGCACAATGATAACATGTGATAAGACGGCCTTTAGAGTGTCCGAGAGTAAAGTTTTGCGGAACATTTATGTTTCATTGATCACCGATTGGCAACGGCGAATACTGCAATTGATGAAACGAAGAGCTGTGCGAGATATAAGGCCTCCTTGACAGATAATCAAGAAACAGTGGATACGCTAGCTAGGTTATATCGTCCGGTTATTGGGGACCATACTTGCGTTATATACTTCGCCGAGTTTCGCTTTCAAGTTATGGAGTGCGTTACATGCTCTCTTTTATTGAGAGGTCAAACAAGCAAGTTTTCAGCAATCTTCTCGTATAACCGTTGTATTTTATGGAAACCTGTTTCTAATCAGAAATATTCTTCTAGATATTTAGTGCCCCAGGTGGTAGATAGGCAGGCAGGAGTGTAGTTTCCCCAGGCTCAGTTAATGCTAGATGTGCCGCTTTGATGCACTAACGTAAGGCCTTTATATTCTTGCTATCTTGTTTTGGCTCTCAATGAAACCACTTGAATCGGTTATGATTTTTGTACTCAGCCAAATAAAGTTTGGTACCCGAAGAACTTCAAGCGTTTTATATCTGCTTTATGATAGAGCTGGGTATTCGCAGAGCAAACGGAAAACTGTTTCCTTATTCCCTGCTTATTTGCAGCAAAAATTGTTGTATGCTATTGCTCTTTTATAGCAGCTGCAAGTCTTTACATTTCCTCTTTTGTTTTCCTGGGTATACTTTAAAACCCCTTAGTTTTTGTACTCTCATACTTATGCCATATCTGTTTCCTTATCTTAACTCATTGAGTTCTTATTAGGTTATAAGTTTCCATCTTTCTGAGCTAGTTATTTGCTCAATTATGTATAGTGCGCTAACGTGATCGTTCCTAGTGGGTATGGTATAAACCCTGCCTCCAAATCGTCTAGAGAGTTTTCTCACTTAGCCAACTCGTCTGCTTTTTCATTTGTCGGAGATGTTATTATGAACCGGAATCCATAAAGTGAACTAGGAGAAGTGCTTGCTGTCGACAAGAACAGCCATGCCGTCTGTATATCTGTGCTTACTTTCTGTATAGATCTTCAATAGAACTGCATTTCTGTGCATAGTATTGACGCTTGGAAGTACTCAACTGCGTTTGGTTGAAGGATAGAGTGAGCGAGAAATACTCGATGAATCAATGAGTTTTCTTCGGCCATATCCTCGAATGGATGGTTCTCTAAATAGTTTCATTCATATAAGTATAGTGTATAGTATAGTGTGAGACTGGTTCGTGCGACTATTGTATGTGAAACTACTATCAGTTAATCAATAGAAGACATCGTAAGGAATTGAAAGAAGCATATACGCAAGACATCTTGTTTTCGTTTCTATGACGATGACTACCACCAGAGATGCTTTAAACTGTAACCTATGGAACACTCTATAAAATGTATTGTTAGGTACTTAAAGTAAGTATTCCGTTCACGTATATGGGCTCCGTTTAATCGTATTCTCAATAGGTTTCCAGGAAGGAATTTGTATAGTTAGAAAACTAAGTGGAAAGTCCAAAAAAAAATTATAAAATGTAAAAATTGTGAGACTTAAGAAACCAAAAAGCTTAGTGATCTAATAACTACCATTGTAGATATTATTCCTCTAGATTTATGTGAGAGGTAGTTCTTAGAGCTGACTTATCTGCTATACACATACTTTTGTAAGATATTACATTGAGACTGCACTTACTGACTAAGTACCATATATTTGTAAAGCTGAGTCGTTGACTTTATCGTCAATATTTGGACTCACTGGAGTTTTTTGTCCTCTCCTTTTCTTATTAAAGAATCATCGAAGTTTCATTTTTTCATCGGAACTGATATTATACAAGGGCTGCACGCAGATTAACAAGTTTTGGTTACATATCTGTTTCATCCTCGTGATTGTGAAAGTACTTAAATTTTGTCCTTTATCTTGGTCTTCTAAATCTTGACAACAGATCTTCATTTAAGGAAAATAAAGTCCATATTGCTATTAACTTTGTAAGACCAAGATCTTCATTTAAGGAAAATAAAGTCCAGATTGCTATTAACTTTGTAAGACCATCATCGTAAAAAACACTTTGAAGTCGTTAGACCACCTTCATATAAGTCAATTGAGGTTGCTCAAAGCGCTTTTGATATACTTTGAATTCAACTTCATTCCGTACGCTAAAGTGACGTCACAAGTGCTGTGTTTGCTCTGCTTCAGCGAAAAGAAATTGTCGCTGTTAACAAATTTCTATTACTTCGTTGCTTTCGAGCCACCCTAAAGCTGTAAATTAGGTCATGCCAATATAGATAAGCGATAAAAAAGCCAAAAGGGGAAAAAAGAAATGTGCAATCAAGGAAATAATAAAAAGTTCAAAAAAAATGCAAACAGTCAAAAACATTAGATTGTAGGTCATCAAAAGAATAAACGGAAAATCGATTGTGGTGAACAAAAAAAAAACTAAATTAAAGCGTCATGACCACAACTCAAATGCAACATTGTTTCGCTTACCTTGCAACAACACCCACACCGTGGCTAATAAAATGTTTTAAATTCTACCCACCAACCGAAACCGCAAGCCAGCTCATTTGCCATCCACGCGCTGTAATTAATTAAAAACTTTCCCCCAACTAAAACAATAAAAATAAAGAAAAGTTCTGCTGCGTACCTTTTTTATTCAATTTAATTCATACTTGTATTTGATAAGAGCAACGCAACGCAAAATCAAGAAAATTCCGTATAGTGACGTGACCTGAAATTATTGTCAGTGATTGGTGGAATTTCTGTACAGCACCGGAATACATTGGGTGGTGGAGGGCAGGTGTGGTGGATACGCAACGCTGTGATATGGTTTGCTCTGAGTGGGGCGGGAAATTAATTAATACCTAACTGTCGCGTACGACTATTGAATGTTTTAGCAAGGACAGCAGAAGTTTTGGAGGTAGATGCAATGTACTTTTAGCAGCTTTTTGTTTATACGGCGCGAGAGATTGATTAATTGTGAGGCTGAAGAAAAGTTAGCTAATAAATAATATTTGCACAGGGAGGCGGAGCGCGGTACAATTAAGTTGGATACATTGTGTCAAAACCAGTTTTGCTGCGCACTTTTCTAACTTTCATCAAATAAAAATAGATATACTGCTGGAGATAGTGTAAAATCTTAATATTGATTAGAATCGTGCTAGCATTTGGCAGTCAAAGTATATCATCTTCCGAATATATTTTATAGTGGGAAGGTAGATAAAGTGGCTGTCTGACGACGCACCTGGGTCTTTAGAAGGCACGTTATGAAACCAACGGATCAAAATTCTCTTACTCTAGTGTCTCCGTGCTTCTGCTGAAGTTCATCAGTACAAAAAGTGTTATGTCTGCAACCTTCCAGACGTCGTAGAAACTATCCATTGATGGTTGCTATTCTTTTCTCATATAAAGTCTAACATGTACAAAGAAGATGTTTTATAGTCTCCTCCCCTTCTAACTCCTGACAGCTGCTACAATAGTTTTTGTATGCTGTTTTCAGTGACTTGTTAGTACTCCTGCTAGTCTTCTTATGGTTTGTCATTCCTTTTGAATTTTAGTAGTGAACAAGTGCGGCTCATATTGTATTCATACTGCGTTTGAGCAAGTAAGAGATTCGCACCACCGTGTCTCAGCTATATATTGGTTAGTCGAAAACTTTATTGAAACAAATATCTGCCATATTGGTCGACCACTTTTTACTATTTTTCTGCTAGAGACATTATTCCATCAGTGTAAAACTTTTCTGGTTTCTCGGCGAAAACTGCAACTTTAATCCATTAAGGGAGTTCTGCATTGACCGAAACAAATAGCAGTCCAATGGTGCAAGGTCAAGGCTATATGGTGGATGCATCAAAACTTCCCAGCTAAGCTCCCTCAGTTTTTGCCGAGTCATCAAAGATGTGTGTAGTCTAGCGTTGTCATGATGGAAAACGAACCCCTTTCTGTTGATCAGTTCTGGCCGTTTTCTTTTCGATTGCTTGCTTCAGTTTCATCAGTTGTTGACTGTAAAATGTAGAATCAATGGTTCAACCAGGCAGGAACAGCTCATAGTGGTTGATTCCTTTCCAATCCCACCAAACACTCAGCATAACTTTTCAAGTCGTCAATACTGGCTTTGCGATCATATGTTGAGCTTCATCACGCTTGGACCATGATCTTTTTCGCAAATTGTTGTCGTATTTAATCCACTTTTTGTCTCCTGTTACCATTCGCTTCAGAAATGTTTCGATTCCATTACGTTTGAGCAAAGAGTCGCAGATGTTAATTCGGTCCATTAATTTTTTTCACGGACAATTCAAGTGGTACCCAACCATCTAGTTTCTTTCTGTAGCCAGTCTTTTTTAAATTGTTCAAAACCGTTTGCTGATGAATGTTAAGTTCGTTGGCAATGTCATGGCTGCTTAAGTGACGATTCTGGTGCATATTTTTCATAATTTCATTGACTTTTTCAACGATAGGTCTACTAAAGCGAGGTGCATCTTTCACATCGAAATTTTCAGAACGGGTTTGAGCGAACATTACACGAATTGACACAGCATCATCTCCGTAAACTTCACAAATTTTTTTGGTGGCTTGCGTGGCATTCTTCGCTTCTTTACACAAAAATTTCAAAATATAGCGAGTTTCTTCATTATTTTTACTCATTTTGAATAGCTGTAAATTTTTTTCAACTTCACTGAATTAAATAGTTTTTTATGGTTATATGAAGCTTAAAGTCTCACCTTTCCAACAATATATGGTATGACACAATGTGATTGGTAGCACTGGAGATATACGACTGCAACGACACATATTGACAAAATACGAAATAACTTTTTCGACTACACAATATTTCACATTTAATTGACAGCTTGGGCAAACTGATTTACACGCTTTTGATTTTGTGTGGTCAAATTTTATATGAATCGATTTTTGGGACAAATATTAGTTAGTCTTCTTTCCACATTGCTTTAACAATATCTATATATTTCCACAGTAAATGCGCCTAAAAGCATCCTCTACTTTAAGCACCGAACACTACCACCCATAACTATAGTCTACCGAAAACATTTCTGAAGGCTCCTTGTACCACACACAAAACAGAATTAGTGGAAACAAAAATGAAAGAATTGCCGCTGAAGCCTCTAACTAGCGGCAAATAAATATGTACCGTGCATTGTGAAACCATTTCGCCAAATTATAATGTTACTTATGTTGCCTATTTGCAGGCGATTCATATTTTTTTCTTCTTTGTCCTCAGCCTAAACTGTAGCGTGATACGAATGTTGAAGGCGAAATGCTTATCGGATTAGCCGGCAGGCAACTGCGAGTCCGTAGCAAATGAAATTAAATTAAAATTTTACAGTGACCGCGCAGCTAACTGCAAAATATTGAAGCCGACATTTAGGCGCTTTTTATGCGCTACATTTTCGCTTTTAATTGTGAGCGGGCAGGGGTCAAGCAGGTACTGATTTTCATTTTAATTTACTTAACTGCTTTCCAAACAACTGCGGGTTTTGCACTTCTGCTTGCCTCTAGCACAGCAGTAGGCATTTAAGCGTGAAATTTTAATCGCCTTTTCCTGCTGCTCTCCCGTGCATAGCATACTTTTCAGCTGGCTCGCTGGTAAGGCGCTTTAAAGTCTTAAGTTACTTAAAGTGAGCAAAGCTGATATGAGTAAAAAGATGTTGCAAATTTTTGGAATTTTTTTTTCAATTTAGTCTTATTCCTAAACAGCAAGAGAAAATGAGAATAAATTTCGCAGCCAAATATACATTTTTTTAAATATTAAAGTAGAAAGTTTAATATTTGGTTTCATAGTGTCTTAAGTAAATTGCTTTTGATGTGCTATCATATAGATTCTAAGTAAAAGACATGAAGGTATATCACAAATACTCAAATCTATACTTAAGTCGCCTACTGTGTAGATATAAACACAAAACAAAAAAGCGCTGCCTACCCCAAGGCGCTTTGCATTTCTCTGTAAAATAAAATAAATGAATCAACCCTCAGTCTACCGCCCGCCGATTGCAGCTCTAAACGACTTTTATTTTCATATTTCTTTTGCGAATTCAAAAATTCAATTTATTATCGGCTTTATTACATTTGATGTACCCAAACATGCGGCCGTGTCCGCCTACAAACCTACGGCATTTCAAGGCCGCTGTAAAGCGGTTCCTACCGACATGACACGGTTTATGCGGCTGATTAAAAAAAATGGTTATCCAGGCTCAGCACATTGCGCATATTACTGTTATTGAAGTGCGCCTAAAAGCATGCTTGCCAAATACTCTTCTGGACTTCGTCTGAGGCCGGTTTGTTGGATGAAATAAGAAAAATGTGCTCAAAATCGTTCAGACTTGCAGAGCAAATGAATGTTGAAAGCATTTTAAATTGCAGTAAGTTTATTAATTATCTTTCTATAACTATTTATTTCGTAATGAAGTCGCGTATTTCAAATTCAAAACAGTTGGCAAATATTTATATTAATTTGGTTGATGATTTGATAATATTTTTAAGGAAATCTTTTCAAAATATCTCTAATCCTGTTGCCCGATAATATTCATTCATTTTAAGCGATTATTAATTATGAGCTCCCCTTTTAATCCACATTTTTGACCGAAATTTTTCTAATTTCAACACTTTAAAGCGCTTGCTCTTATATTTTGTGCCTTATTCCCACAGTTTAATCCATAATTACATAATTATTGTTAGCCTCCTACGAAATTTTGCGGTTGTTCACATTTATAACTGTATTTACAGCTACCAGCAGTGTCAAAGCTATCACAAATATTTTCCTTCCTTCTCTCCTTAGTCTGCGAAAATCTTCACAACCGCACTGTAACGGAAGAAAAAAATTACTTGTTGTTAATCTGTCAATAATTTAGCGATGACGAAATTTTAATTGAAATTTATGTAGATTATTATATTTTCCCTTCTACCATATTTCCTTGCCGCCAAAAAACACAAGTATAGCCAACGCGGCACAATTGCTTTCACAGAATCCGCAGAGAATGGCAATCAGCGAAAAAACTCAAATAAAAGCACACCGTGAATAAAGCATAAAGGTCAGCGGTGCTCGCTATGGCAACGATTGAAGTGAGGCAATAAAAATATGCGCGCAATTGAAAATAACTTCAAATAAAATTTAAGCCGCTATAAAGTTGCCATAATCCTATTGACGCGGTGGATAATCCTCACTGATGAAAGGCGAGAGGCGAAAGCAACAGCGGCGATGTGGAGAAGGTACGATGGCGGTGTTACAACGAAAAATGCTGATTAGCTGGCATTTGTGGCAAGGAAATTTTTTAAAGTCTATGTTTTAAAGGCTCTGAATAAATAGAGCGAGGAACAATCTGGTATAGGATATAGCAGAAAAAGAAAAATGGCATTAAAATAATAGTCATGCCATACATGAAATTTTGTTTCAATATGAGTGCATGATAACCAACAGATTTTGCCTCAATGTGAGTAGTTTCAATTATTATCGCTTTTCCTCCGCCTGTAAACTTATGAAAATTGATGTTATGTTATTCTGCATTTAAGGTGACGATATGAAGCTTTATTTATTATTAGCTTTATAATATTCTACAGTGTCCAGCGAGCCAACTTCTAACTGGATTCCGCATTAATTCGCCTTCACAAAACTTTCCACATAGAGCAGCCTTTTTTGCTTTGATTCTGTTTCGCACTCAAAAGCACCGAATGCTTAAATTTTACCACCTCTTAATTTCGGCAGAATCTGTTAACAGTAAGAGAGTCTAGAGGCGATAAATTGTCGGCAGAGATCTACCAGTTTTCTGAAACCTTGTAATAATAAAAACAACGAGATATCATAACTAACCTCAACTTTTAGAGCAATGCTAGAAGCTAAAGGATACGAAGTAACGCTTGGCTGAATATGGATATGAAAAATATGGCAAATCTTAGTGAACTAATTTAGTGGTTTTTCTTCAAATAAAGCAGGCACTCTAAATATATCAACTGAACGTTTACATAATATCATTGGGTTTGAGAAAGTTCTGTGCAAAGTGACTGCCGCGCGAGTTCACTTTCTAACAAAACCAACGACGAGTTGCTGACTCGGAGTAGTGTTTGGTGATGTTCACGGGTAATAAACCTGAGTCTTGTCCTCAGTGACTATTTGCTGCCCAAACCACAAAATAATGCTCGCTGGGAAGAAATTTTCGTCGGATGAAGAGCGCCGAAACTGAGGCCTATCTTGAAGCAAAGAACAAATCTTTCCAGAAAAATGGTATCGAAAAGTTGGGAAGTCGCTATAATCAATAGCAGAATTTTGCAAAAAATGTGTTTTACTATGGTAGGCCGGGGACTTTTCAATTAACCTATTAATTAATCGATTTTTATACCCTGAACAGGGTATATTAAGTTTGTCACGAAGTTTGTAACACCCAGAAAAAAGCGTCGAAGACCCTATAAAGTGTATATATAAATGATCAGTATGTTGAGCTGAGTCGATTTAGCCATGTCCGTCTGACTCTCTTTCCGTCTGTCCGTCTGACTGTATATACATTAGGGCGGGTCGATTTAAAAATCGCCCATTGCTCTATGAAAATCATATTCTAGGGATCAAAATAAGATACTTTGCCGAAGGAACCATACCTCTAAAACGAATTTTGATGTCCCCCCAATTTGGGTCGAACCTTTGGGTAGGGGCAAATTTTGAAAAATCCCACTTTGACCCATTTAGAGTGCTCCAATCGAGTCCAAATGTATGACCGACCCCCACTAACTTTGGACGGCCGATCCACCCATGCCAGTGGCACACCCCCTGGAACTCCCCTGGGGGGTTTCCCATACAATCATTTCAAAAAATCACCATTTTTGGTGATTTTCATGAAAAAATCAGCTAAATTGCTATGTTTTTTCTTTATTTTTATTTATTTATCTATAATATCTATTTTTTCTCTTAAGAAATTTATTTAGTCGGAACATTTGTAAATGAAAAAAATTAATAATTATACATATATACGAACTAGTCACTCAGTTTTTAAGATATCGTTTTGAAGTTTTGCAAACGCCATTTCCTCTTCAAGAAGCTGCTCATTTGTCGGAATTACCAATATCGGACCACTATAACATATAGCTGCCATACAAACTGAACGATCGGAATCAAATGCTTGCATGGGAAACTTCCTCATTTGACGTGGTATCTTCACAAAATTTTACATGGATAACTGCTTAAGGTAATAATGTAATATACGAAGAAATTGTTCGGATCGGCTTACTATTGCATATAGCTGCTATATAAACTGAACGATCGGAATCAAGTTCTTGTATGGAAAGCTTTCAAATTTGACAAGATATATTAACGAAATTTGGTATAGATTATTTTCTAAGGCAACAATGTAATCTCCGAAAAAATTATTCAGATCGGATTACTATAGCATATAGCTTCCATACAAACTGAACATAAAGTTACTAAAAGAAATGCAACTGTGAAGGGTATATTAGCTTCGATGCAGCCAAAGCTAACGTTTTTTTTGTTTTACTTTGAACATGCAAATAAACTGTCGAAGCTTACTATGTCATAAAGATGCGTTTTTTCATTTATTTTAAAGATGTTGAACTTCCAAAGTGGGTTCGAAGGTCAAACAGCTTCCACGTGGTCATTCACTCTGTACATTCAGTCCCAAACAGACACATGTTACGCTTTATTGGCCTCAAATACGCAGTGATTTCTTCTAATTCTGTTGTTTTTCAGAGTTGCATTTGCTATTTGCGTTCCAAAGCGGTACTATGTGACCCGTAAACATATTGTTATATATGGATATTCCTATCCTCCAGTGTTTACTACCTAACTACTCTGCTTTCCTCTAGTTAGTCTCACTACTCACTTTCCTCCAATTTCCATAAGCGCCAAACAATAAAGACGTTTTCATTTCCTGTTTACGCCAACACCGGCTTTTTGGTACACTTTTCGCCAGCACCAATGCGTGTCTTCGATCTGTACTTACACAGCTTCGTTCGTGACTGTTTTTTTCCTAGTTCATCCTTGGCTAACTTACTTCATCACTTTTTGTTTTTTCCGCTTTTTTTTTGCTCGTTTTTTCTGGTTTTTGGTTACTTTGAAACTTTTCCAATCTACGCTTGATATAAAAATCTCCTTGTCTATCACAGTGTCAGTGGATATTTTATTATTATTATTTTTCTTCCTGCCACACACTGTTGTTGGTCGCGTTCGCTTGTAGGTGGCAGGCAACTTATTGACTATGTCTACCTTGCCGTGTGTCAGTCTATCACCGACGCTTAGAAAATAACTACTAAAGCCCTATGATGTGTAAGAGTACATTTTTTTTGCTTTTTAGTCTCGCGCCACAATATTTTCGTGATTCTCAGCACTTGCCATCCCCAGGCGCAAGCTACTCTTTGGCAACCTAATATCCCACCATAGCTGCTTGTGATATTGAATATTTGTGTGTATTTGTCAACATCTAACTGTACTTGCTTAGGTGTGTAGCTGTAATGCAAGCTCCTCGAATATCTTAGAAATTGACTTTTCGCACATTTATTAAATTCCTTTAACCCAGCCGTCAGCTGGCTGACTGAAATTTTGAAACCACCAACTTCAAGTCATCTACTCGACTTCATAGCTCAATAACTTGCTTTGACTGTTAACTGTTTACCTGTTGAAAGGTTGTTGTCAATTTTTGATTGAAATTTTGAGATCCTTTTTGACAAGTTCTTCTTAATATTGAATATCATTGAGCAAGAACACTTTCATTATTTATTATAAATTGTTTTTAACAGATTTGATGTTTAGCGACATCTGTTGGGTAGATTTATAAGCCGCATAATTTAGCTGAAGTCAGTCTTTGGTATGCTATCTTAAGCTTTGCGTAACATATCGACTGGCATGTATTTTTAAGAACGAGAGAACCAAAGAGTTCGAGGCATATTTAATTCAAAAGCGAATACTTTTTAACACTTTTTTGCTAAAAAATTTCAAAATATTTGAGAAGATGAAAGATAAAAATTTCTAATCGACGATGATCAAATCCACAAAAGAAGGGGAGTGAGAGTAGCTACGTAAAAGTACAATAACACTAAAAGCACGGATGAAGTTCTCCGTAGCGAAGCTAGCAAAGACATGGGTTTCCTCGGGTAAAAAACAACCTTTTCTCAAAAGTTTTCTCTCATATAAAATTAAATATTTTTTTTAATTCTTTATTCTTACAGACATGCACTATTATCAAAAAAATTCTGAAATTTTTGGAAAAAATATTTTAAACTCAGCCATTGTGACGCTATTTCCGGTAACACCTCGGGAAAAAGATGCGCCCGGGTTGGCAGCGTAACCCCCTACACGATTATCTAAAATGAAAAAAAATGTGTTGTAGTTAAAACCTTAACTTAGAACATGGACGAAGGAAAAAAAACTGAATATTTAATTTTTGGCAGACATTTTTACAAACAAAAAATGAAAATTTCGCGACATTTTTTTTTCAAATAGTTGTAATCGAAAACAAATCCTTCGTCCAAGCCTTTAAGGATTGTATCCGTGTAACATTTTATTAAGATCGAGAAATCTTGCCAACTGACTTCAAAAGCACAATTTCAAAAAAACGCGTTTAAAGATGACGCACTTAGCCTAACTAGCGTCAAGCGCACAGGTTCTCAAAGCTATATCTCCGAAACTATTAATTGAATCAAATTGAAAATTTAGAACAATCTTCTAGAGGTGTTGTAGAATTTAATAAGATAATAAAAGAAATCGATTTTCTGAAACCATAAAACCCATCTAATCCTTTAAATAATGCACCGGATTAAGCAATTTAGACGAAAACTATCCATCAGCTATTTGACAACTGAAATTAGCTAGTCAATATGAAAGCAAGCATATTTTGGTTATAACATTTGGTAACTTGTATTGACCTGTACATCTAAATTTGAGAACGCTTTGAAATAATTTTTTTATATGACTAACTTCTATGTTTTCTGGACTCTTTTCTGTGTTTAAAGGCTTGGTCCAACGCTATATTGCAGACAAAAGGTTTCAGCATCTCTAAAACTTACACTTATACCCACCGCTTTCATAATTCTCCACAGAAAAGTGAGCCGAAGGGAAAATCTAATAATGTACGGCTTAAGGGAAGGTCAGACCGTTCAAAACTGAATAAATTCTGAAACCTGAAATTTTGAAAGTCTGCAGACCAAAAATTTGAGCTTCTTCGAAAAGAGGGAGTAACTCTTACGTAGTTACGTTCTTCAAGTCATGTAGAATGTTGGGTTAGGTTACAGGGTCGATCGTAAAAGAGAACTCACTTGGAGAGCTGTCGATCAGTTTTGTTACATTAAACCCCTATATGTATATTAAATTATAATACCTTTACAAATCGGCCGCTTTGAGTCTATCACACATGTGTATACATAATCATAACTGTTTTCCCCTTTTGGTCCAACATTCGTTCCTTGCACTACTTGTTAGTAGATTTTTTAAGAGATAGGAAAATTATATTACTTTCTCGTAGTAAGTGTATTAAGTACCGTCATTAAATATATATACATATATATTATAAAATTTAGTTTAGGAGAGCTCCAGAACGCTGCGTACTCTGTTCAAGCTTGTACCCATCACTAAACTTCTGTCAAGAACACCAAAACCAAAACAAATTTTTGCAACAGTTCTAGTCAACTAAGTGGAGCGCGGCAACTGACATGATCCTACAACTGCCTGCCGGCCGCCACTGTCAGCCTTAACCGCTTAGATTCGAAGCCAATCCCTCACCTAATTTGGCACACCCTGTAATGTGCGGAAACATCACATTCTATCCACTAAATGACGGCGCCTGAAATTCTAACGCGTATGCATTGCATTCCTATAAACTTTCGCAACCACAAACATTTTAATTTATTGCAAAGTGCTGCAAGCCGCGAACGTCATGCCACGCCAAACGAGTGGGGCGTGTGAGATATAAATTTACGCACGACTACACACCTACACTCACACACATGCATGTGTTTGCCGGCGTGCGGTAATCGTACATATTCCTGAGTATGCACTTAGGCGCACACGTATGTGCTTACGCACACATATGCGCCAACTTTGTTCGCGACTTACTTCGTGCATTCCCCTGTTGGCAACTAATTTGTCAATGTCAGATGTGATTTTCGTGCAAGCGAATGTCGCAAGTGGTACAAGCACAACAGCACTTGCAACACCAGAAACCAGCCCAACATAAAAAGGGGAGGATATAAATAAAAAAAAAGAACTTCAAAAGGAATTTAAGTGGCTGCTGAAATGTGTCTGTGAATACACAAACCTTACATGGCTTGTAAGACGTCGTGGCTTTTCTTTGTAAATTTTGAGATCTTACTTTTAAACGTTAAAAACTGGAATTAAAGTATACATTTAGGCTGCAAACACACAATCACGCCTTTAGCATGCATTTTATCTGCTTGGCAAGTAAATGAAACTTCAAGCGGGGAAAACTGCGCAATAAAAATTAAATGTTTAATGTAAGCGGCCTGCCACGCTCACAAATTGCCCCCAAATGTATGCTTAAATCATTGCAGCAGCACTCTTCGAATTTAGTGCCCCTCGAAGCATCAAAGTCTGCAAAAAATTTAATCAAAACAATATTTAAAGCAACAAAACTTCATAGACGGCAAGTGAGAGAAATCTGTATTTAATTTGCTGCCAAAAGTATGCTTCAGTTTTTGAACAATGCGCGAACAAAAGCCGCTTACACAGTTCGAAGCACGCCAGCCGGACCAAGTGCCACATAATCGCACAATATTTGTTTGAGAAACTTTGTCGCTTATCTCAAGTTATTTCTTTATCAAATGAAGCGTATAAAAGAAAACCAAAGCGACAACAACAACAATATGAGTGTATAGAAGCGTAAAGCGTTAGAAAAACGAGCAAAAATATAATTATTTGGTGAGAAATTCTTTTTTTTCATAAACTTTTATTCTTTTTGGGAATTACAGCAACAAGCAAATATCAGAAAACAAAAGAGTCTGGCACCTTATCGCGCCACAGAGAAAGTAAGTTTGCGCTCAAAATATTATGACATGACATGCGGTGTCTTTGTAAATTACAGTAGCAATGACAGCTGTCACTGTTGTCTCTTCTTTTTTAGATTTGGGAAGGTCAAAAAAGTTATGATGAATGTTTTAGCGTTGTTAGACCTTAATGTTAGGAATCTCTTTTATGTAAAAATATTTCAAAGAATTATTTAAAAAAAAAATTGTTTTAAAGTTTTTAAATGTGACTAATTTCATACATGATTTAGTTTATCTCTTGTATAAATTTATTCTCTTTTTCTTTTGAAAATTTTGTTAAATTTTTTAATGCCTTGTTTTTAGTTTACTCTATTTTTAAATTTGTTTTTAATTTTATATTGCTTAGTTTTTATTTATGCTTAACTATACTTCTCTCTTCGCTTAAAGTAAGATTTCTATGACAATTTTCAACTACATAGCATACTTTAAGGCGTTTTAGCTAAAACAAAAGTAGGCGTTCTCTTGCACGCCTAATTTCTTTGCATAAATTCTCGCATTTGAGCAAACAAACGTTCCTGCACCACCACTCTCCTTCATAATTAATTTCATTGTTATTTGCGTACACATAAATACAAGGCAAACACTGCCCGTCGCTGTGCATCGAATTAAAGCTGAAATTTAGTTGCTGTCCTTTTCATTTCCAAAAGCGTTGCTTATCAGCTGACGGCTTGCTGGCTTAGCGCCTATTATTATGCTTTGTTTTTTCAGCGTTGTAGGCAATTTGCATATTTTCTTGCGCTTTCTGGCGACCAAACTCACCGCTACAATAAAAGGCATCATGTCGGTGCTGTCTTCTCTAATCGACGGTGTTGGTTGCTGGACAACGCCAATGGCGCCACATTTCATTTCGTTCATTCCAGCGACGCTTCATGTCAGTGTCATTGCATAACACGAATTTTTATTATTTTCTTGCGTTGACTTCTGATTGTTGACAGCTGCTGGACTGTTTTTGTTTAATTTATTTGATTGACTTTCTGGTTCTATTGTGTTTGGAGGCACACTGTACGCACACCAATTTATATTTGATTTTAAAATACCTTGATTGCATACTTTTGGCAGTAACCGAAACTAGTCTATTGACTTTTATGCTACCGTCGTCATTTATCTATGTTGGTTTAGTGTTTTGAGCTTGATCACTAAAAGATAAAATGTCCTCTTGATTTTCAGGGCCCTCTGACTGCTTCTTTAAAGTATATGGGAATAATATTCCTTTAGTAAAGCGTGTTCTTTAGACATGTGGTTTTAAGAAGAAATAAAACGCATGTAATATAATTTCATGACCAAGAACTTATCATCATTATAAAGATAAGGCTTTGCCATAATGTTCTAAAAATGATATCAAGCAAATGATCTCCGCAGCTGACCTGATAAATTCCAGCCGAGAGGCCAGTATTCTTTTCCAAAACTGTGTAGAGAAGTGATTTTCCAAAAACGCACATAAAGTAGTACATAGGTGCTAAATCGTAAGGTCTCGGAGGTCACGACAAAGGCCTCAAAATCCAAGATAAGGCGCAATTCACCGTTCTCCTTCAATAAATTGATTATTTCGTTGGCTGTGTGGCATGTGGCACAACCTCGTTAGAACCGAAGATCTCTCACGTCAACATTCTCAACTTCAGGAACGAAAAAGTCACTAATCCCAACTCTACAGCTCTCCAAATTGATTGTAGCATTCTGGCCGGATTTTTTAAAAAATTCCGAAATTGACAATTTCTGAGCTGGACATAGCACCACTTATTGCGCCCAATGGCGTATGGACTCAATTGGGTCTTCTTGGTTACTCTGATCGAAAGTAGGCATATCGTTTTCGGTGTGCAATGTACGGCATCTTTGAGGATGCACATTATCCACTAGAGTAAACGTGGTGTGAAACCGATTAAAGGTTGCTCGTGTTACTAACTCAGCGCACGAACCAAATCCTTATTTGGATAACTTGATGCCGGAGTAAGTTTTTTTATTATAAAATGTCAAACCAAAATGCGTAAAAATCAAGTAAGAGCTGTCAAAAAGAACAACTTCGGAATAAATATTGCCTCATTGAAAACCACATGCCAAACAAAACATACTTTAAATTATATGTGCTTTGCAAGTGTGTGGCTGCTCTCTTATTCTTAAGAGGTTTCTACAACTTCCTAAAGCTAAAGACAGAAAATTTCTCTCTAACTCCGAGTATTGAGTTTCACAACATTCGGCAGTGTTCCTTTCAATCAAATTATTCACCCTCAGTTGTTGAGAATCGATCTAAAATTTTTCTTATGGGATACAGATGTCACACAAACATATTGGTCAAAATCATACCCTTGTATAGAAAGCAATGGCACTTGACAAAACATCATCACAAAATTTATGTACATAGATTATTTTCCAAGATGGTGTAATAATCTCCGAGCATATAACTCAGATCAGACCATTATTGCATATAGCTGCCATACACACTGCCACTTTTAAATATACAAGGCGCGTTCCAAAGTAAACAGGACTTAAAAAAAACAGAACAAATGGTTTTTTCGGCAAAATCAATTTATTTTATTCAAAATAGTCGCCATCTGCTTCAATACAGCTTTTTTGCATGGTCCAAAAGCATGTCAAACGAGTGTTTTAGCTCGTTGGCCGGTGTGGGTGCCAGCATGCCTGGGCAAGCCTTTTGAATGGCCTCAACGTCTGCATAGCGCTTTCCTTTCATGAGCAAATGCTCTGAAAAGGACGAAGTCGCACGGTGCCATATCAAGTGATTACGGGGCGTGGTTATTGGTTAAAATGCGATTTTTGTTCAAATAATCGTCCTCCGAATGTTGGATTTTTAACAATGTTTGGTCATCAGTTAATTTGTACCGAACAAACCGTGCACACACCTTTCGTAAGCCCAAATGTTCGGTCAAAATGCGATAAATCGATGTTCTGGAGATATTCAATTCCATTTCAATGCTTATTTCGGCTGTTTCATCAATTGAAAAGTTTTGTTAAAAATTTTACCAATTTTAAAACAAAATTTAATGTTGGCTCTTTGTTCGAAGCTCATTTTCGCACCGATAAACACAAACCTACTGACACTTAAAACGCAATAACTTCACTTCCAATCTATGAAATCTCAGGAAATCCTCACTGGACAATCTATGAAGATAGCAGATTCTCACGTGTCAGTCGACATATAGTTCGCGCCACCAAGTGCGCTAGATTCAAAAATTTCTCTTTACTTTGGAACACACCTCGTGCTTCGATCTTTACCCTGCTTTCATAAGAGATCGCCGTACTAAGTGGCTATTTTGTTAACGAAATGACTGATCTTTCTCGATCAAGTTAGTTACAGACAAGTTCTTTAGGTATTGCTGGTAACGTAAGAGCTATCATTTCGTCAATTCGAAACAAGATAATTCCAGAGGAGTCATCGTAGCTACCAGTAAGAAAGTCTTTGTAGGGATTAAGCCTAAATTTTAACTTAGTTTTTGAAGCATGTGTTGCTTTGCTTCACTTACTAAACATTTAGAGGCGTATGGAATGACAGTATTTCATACTTTTTTGGAACATGCATATGATCGGCATAAGAGAATACTCTTTGAAATGGAAGCATCACGAACTTTAAACAATTCCGCCTACTAGCAACATAACGATTTAATATAGGAAATATAATTTCTAGCGTCACATAAAGACTTGCAATAAACTTGTATATGAAAATAAATATACTTTATGGCATCATATATTTCCATTATATCTGTGGAGACTGTCCTCAGGCACTTACAATTTTAAAGCTCACATTTTGGGTATTTGTGTGTGTGTGTGTGTGTTTAACACACAATCAGCATTAACGCTAATCTACTTTCCGTTTCAGTTTTGTCGTGCAATGAAATGCTTGACAGCAACACATATTATATAGGTATGCACGTGTATGTGTATTAGAGCGGGTCGGTTTTGCTATAAAATCACGAAAGCTGGAATTTTTCAACGGATCCTTCTAGACAACTTTGCTTTAGAGACCACAGATCTAAAACCTGCCAAAGATTTTTAAGCTGTAGTTAGAAAAAAACTGAATAATCGGTTGTATTGGGGATATGTGATATACTTATCCGATGTAGATAATTCTGACCAATCATCAGTAGAATATTAAAATGCACATTCTTATTGAATTTCATTCGGATATCTCAAAAACCGACAAACAAAATCCATAGGAAACTGGCTCCATGTAAATCAATCCGCTCTTATAGGGTGTTTTGTTTTTTGAACTATTAATTTTTTTCGGTCCCGTCACGAAATTTTCTTAGAAATACCCTAAAAAAATTCCCTGAAAAATTTAGCCCATAATATTAACATTAAAAACTGGACCAAGGCCTGTAAAAATTTTCCATATCAATCGTTTTTATCTTTAAATTCCTACATATCAGAGGTAGTTTATGGCATCGCTTTGACTTTAGACGCATGTCCAGTGCAATAAAGTAGTAACTCCTACCGGCGAGGTAGTACTGGGGTCTAAACCCGATTTTTCCAAGAATTTCGCATTTTTTTGTATATATCTCGTAAATGGCAAAAATACCTTAATATACACCCTAATATACATACATATATGCAATACATACATATGTGTTTGGTTAAGCATATATGTAACTCATATATGTATATAAATAAGCTCTCAAGACATTTGAAAAAATGTATGTGCCAAGACAACGCTATTGGCAATTCTGGCAACAACTCAGAGACACACATAAACACACTCTCACATGCTCACATGCACTCCTTGCACATGACTGTGCGCCATTATCAAGGTGTGTGTCAAGAATTTCAAAGTCGACGCGCGCTGCCACCAAATTTCACAAAACCCAAATGCTGCCAGAACGTAACGACTAAATAGCTAAAGAGGGCTAGAATGTTCGAATAACGGCTACTACGATGTGTGTAGTGTTATAGCACAAATAGCAACAAAACATCCTTATTTGGAATTAGAACATACATATGTGTTATCACAAAGTACAACATACATACCTTTATTTTATAACGAGCTAGGTTATCAGAGCGTGTGTGTCTGCGCGTTTGGCATGAGAAATTAAATCTAACATGATACAACATAGCGCGGCATACTTGAGCGTTTTGTACTTAGCTGTGATTTCGGCGTGTAACGATTTAACGCCAAAATCAAAAGCATAACTTAAGGCTTTTGAAAGTGTCAGCTGCTGGTTGTTGCTGCCATTGCTAGGTGAAGTACAAACGATACACGGTGATTGCATGCCACACATGGATGGGATAGATGTGGATTAGCGACTGTATGTATTTGCAAGTATAACGGCTTTTTCAATAGGGACACTTCAAAAATAGATCAATAACGCTATATTTTTTCTCACTTTTTGACATTTCTCTTCAGAAAGATATACGATCCAACAACAAGTTGAAATTATTAAAATTTACTACCGAAATTCGGAGTCAGTGGCCTCAACTTGAGGAAGGGTGACCGTAACGGCCATGCAAAAGCCAACGAGTTTCGTTTATAAAGGCATCGAATGTGCTTTCACAGGATTAAAGAGTTTCATTGATAGCCCAAACGTTGCTTGTAGCTTTCGTAGCACTCTTATTGACAAACCCGTTATATTTATATTTTTTGACAGCATTTAACTATTCAGATTTTCTCGTTAGAATTTAAGCCAATTTCGAGTCTCCCAGAACATTTCTGGATAATGTTTTAATCATATTCTATCAAAGGGTTATAAACACTTGCAAATCCTTAGGACAGATGTTTTCTTATTGTTTTCTGAAGAGTCACAAAATTTTTTTAGAAACTTTAAGGAACTTAATATAATACTCGATGATTAATCTTAAAAACCTTCAAAAAAATGTATAGTGGGACGAGACCATATAGATTATGGACTAATTCAAATTAATGCTCGAAAGTCTATACAATATTTTTAATTTTTGACCAATTCTTTAAAAACATTTATTTTTGGAAAAAATTGTTCACTCCAGAGTGGCTCAAAGAGTTTAAAAGTTTTTAATATCGATATATATGCAAAACAAAAATTTGATTTTCGAAAATGTGCATGTGATTATTACCCCTTATCCATTCTCTTAAGCGGTTTATGTTGAAATCGTTACCCGTACTCTTGACTTTTATATAATCGACACTTCAGTTAATATCTCTTTTGTCTTTTATTCGATATGTCTAATTTGGCAGCACCGTTCCTTATCGTCCATTTTCAGGCCCTTTAAACCATACTTTCTGTGTTATGCGATGGTCCATACATACTTGCTTCAGATTCGGGCGTATCCATATTACGTTAGCATTGTTATTTCCAAGACCTTCCACTGCTTTAGATTTTTGATATTTGCAACGTTAGTTATGTTCTTTCTTGGCACATAAAAGCAAATATAAACTTCAAAGCGGTTTGTGGTTAGTACTTTAACTTGTAAGTATGGTGACCGGTCTCAGACTTTTCAGTATTTTTCAGTGCGGTAGGTACTAAGCTGGTCAAGATCAGCCAAGATGAGACTCGCGTGAATAATTTTATTCTTGAAAATTTTTTCTAAAATATCTCCTCTTTATTATTTTAAAGCCTCTTTGAAATTGTTTTCGGTTATAAGTTGATGAAAACATATACATATCAATTATTTATTCAAGAGCATTCATACAAATCTATTTATTTCATATTTCACTTTATCTGTGTAAAGATAATCCTTAAACAAAGTTTTCGGCTAAGTTTAGTTCGGAGAGCATCTGCGCGAGTTTTTGACATGCTAAAAAAGTTCTTAAGATGAAACGAACGAATCGGAGGGTTCTCTCGATTATGCCGTTAGACTTAGAACTGGTTCCGCATCCACCATATTCTCCAGATTTGCCGCCCGGCGACTATTAGCTATTCTCAGATCTCAAAAGAATGCACGCTGGGAAGATGTTTTTGTTGTATGAAGAGGTAATCGCCGAAACTGAGGCCCGTTTGGAAGGAAAGGGCAAATCGATGGAGGGTCGCTATAATCAGTATATCACCCTTGTAGGAAACTATGTTGAACAAAAGAAGCAAACTTTGTGTTTTACTATGGTGGACCGGAGACTTTTCATTTCACTTCATATTATATTATATCGCATAAAATACAATATTATATTTATTATACCTATCATTACTGAAAGCATTGTTAGCAATGATTTTAAATGCTTACATAAATGCTAAATACCCAACAGTTAATTGAGCTGGTACAAGCGTAGCACATAACTAACTCATTAAGAAGCACAGCTGGTGCTCAATATCACTAAAACGTTTTCTCTTTTAACATAATGAAGATCTGCTAAGTGGCAAAAACTCCGCTCGAAAACAATAGAAGCAGTTCATAGTTATGTTGCTTAGAGGATTTGTCCTAGAAATAGCCAGCCTAAACCGCAAAGCTCCCGTCACAAAGATCAGCTGTATCAACTGACTCGCTTTGCAATCACTATGCAACCATTTCTGACTTAGTCACATAATCGGTACTGCAGAACCAGAAGAAGAAGAACAAGCGCTTTGCCTCACTCCTCCGCTTTTTCACTATCCTTGTAACCTTGCGCTTTGGGTGTACATACATATGTATTGAAAACACCTTTGTCACAAGCGTGAACACGCGTATACATAAAATATTAAAGATACGACTGTGCAGAACACAATACGCGCAAAAAACACCATAGTAATAGTCACAATTGTATTGAATTTTTCGGTGACTACTTTTGAATTTTTCATAGCCAGCCCCTTTTCAAGCACTTCACTCAAATATATTCAAGTGCAAACAACGTTTCTGTTGCTTCCCCTTTGCAGACCGTAAAACTTTTCAAAACGAACTGTTCCTTGTATTATTATGGCACAATATTAGTCCGCATACATATAAGATTTTATCATTGTACATGTGTATTGGTGTCACACAGTGAGCAGTGCATAAATTTCGGGATCCATATCGGGTCTTGACATGTCTCCGGTTAATACTGTTATTTCTTTTATTATTATGTTTTATCATTTTCATTGCTTTTGTGCCACTTGTCGTTGACAACTACGGCTGTTTTTGTTGTTTTTGTTGTTGTCATTGTCGGCATTCATTGTAAATCTGTTCACAAGCTGTTAAATATGACAAAGGCAGAGGTGAATGTTGCCGCATGAGTTGTGGGTTCACAGCGTGTGTTAAGGAGGTGTTTACTGTTATATGCTTTGGTGTTGTTTTTTACTCTTGTTTTCATTTTGTTCTTAAGTAGGCTTTTGGCAATCAAATAAACTAAAGGTATGGTGAAAACGAAATGGAGAATTTTTTTCGTAATTGTCAGTTTAGCGTGCTACCAATCGCTCCATCTTTAGTAAGCTAGCAGCTACTACTTTCGCATACAGTGATGTGCGATGAAATAAAGCCATACATTTTCTGATGATATTATTGCACTTAAATTTTTTTAAGAATCTAACATGACATGAACTAACTGTAGTTCAGTACTCACATCGTCTGTGTATATTTTCCGTTACTTTGAATTCAACTTCGCGTTCATTTTTAACAAATCAGTGAAAATGTGCTATTAACTGTGCAGCAACGTGTGCGTTAAAATAGAGCCAACCGATAAAGTAAAACTTTTAGTGACATTAAAACATATTTATACAATATAATTTTCTGGCAAACGTGAGTAAAGGTTTCTAGTTTTTTGAATTTGGAGTAAATTTGGGGGTCTAGTTCTTTTTAGGTCTAAAAATGGGTAGAGCCAAACACTGCAGCCCTGAATGCAGAAAATTGATAAAAAATTTAAGAAAGCAAGGAAAAAGTCAAAGAGAAATAGCTGGATTAGTTGGCTGCTCAAAAAAAATGGTTGAAAACGCCATAAATTACAAAGATATCCTAGAAAACAGAGGCAAAAAGCCCAAAATCAACGAGGGTTTGCGAAGGCTTATCCTGCGTCACGTTAAAAAAGATCCGTTTGTGACCTCTTCCGCACTCAAAAAACAGCTTTCTTTGGATGTGGATACTTCAACAATTAGAAAACTGTTAATCAAAGAGAGATTAAAGGCTAAAACAGCTCGAAAGGTACCGTTTCTGACCAAAGCAAACGTAAACAAACGATTAAAATTTGCCGAGGATCATGTGAATTGGCCAGCGTGTAAGTGGCGAAACATTCTTTGGTCAGATGAAACAAAAGTGAATTTATTTAACTCTGACCGAGGCAGTCTTACTGTGCGAAGGCCCCCCAATACCGAATTCTGCCCTCAATATACTGTAAAAACGGTAAAACATGGCGGTGGGAGTATAATGGTATGGGGGTGCTTTTCTTATTATGGGACTGGTCCTCTATTTCGGATAGAAGGTACAATGGATGCCTTGCAGTACACTAGAATTTTGAATGAAACTATGTTGCCTTACGCAGAGCTTAACATGCCGCTTCGATGGGTGTTCCAGCAAGATAACGACCCAAAACACACATCGAAGCGGGCAAAAGAATGGTTTAGTCAAAATAACATCCAAGTTTTATGCTGGCCGCCACAGTCGCCAGATCTAAACCCAATTGAAAATTTGTGGCGAGAGGTTAAAGTGGCTCTTAGAGGAAAAAATCCAACAAATAAAGATGCCCTTTGGAAACTAGTGAAGGACGCATGGGAGCAAATTCCAGCTGCTAAGTGCCAGAATCTAGTGGATTCGATGCCCAGGCGTTGCTCAGCAGTTATAAAAATAAAGGATACTGCACTAAATATTGAAGTAAGATTTAACATAGTTGCATCGTTTCTTTAAATTATTTCATAAAAATTTTTGATTTCAGGTCATGAGATACGACTGAAATTGAATAATTACTTTTGGCTCTATTTCAAGTCACAGCTGAAATAAGATATACCAATGAATTTTGAATTTTTTCGTTTATGTTTTAGACTTAAGCTGTTTAATTTGTTTTTTAATATACGTCTCATAAGTTGTTCTTTTTTACCTATTGAAGGAATAAATGCAAAAAGTGAATTTTTATATGATTTGTTAATTTAAATAATTTCGATAGTACTGGCTCTATTTCATCGCACATCACTGTATATAATTTCACGCATTCGCTCAAACGGTTTCATGAGTTTTATAGACCTTCCAGGTCCAATATCTTTTTGCGCTCAGATTCTTAAGGTTTCTGTTTTCATTTCGCCAGCTCGAAAGTATCAGAAAAGCCTCTTCTTTTTATTGATCAGGTACTCGACATTTTTCTTCTTTTTTACTGTCGTAAATACAGCTTACGCGATTGTTGCCGAATTAACAACAGCGCGTTAATCGGTTTTTATTTTCTCAAGGTGGCGCCTATTGGTGATTCCAAGCAAAACCAAGTCTTTCTTCACCTTGTCCCTTTAACTGAGTAGAGGTCTTCCTCTTCCTCTGCTTTCCCCGGCGGGTACTGCGACGAAAACTTTCAGAGCTTGAGTGTTTTCGAATTCGGACTAGCCAGCGTAGCCGCTGTCTCTTCATTCGCTGAACTATGTCAATGACGTCGTATATCTCGTACAGCTCATTGACAGTCGCGAATGCGCAAAGGACCATAAATCTTTCGCCGAACCTTTCTCTCGAAAACCCGTAATGTCGACTCATCAGATGTTGTCATCGTCCATGTCTCTGCAGCATATAGCAGGGCGGGTATAATGAGTGACTTATAAAGTTTGGTCTTTGTTGGTCGAGAGAGGACTTTACTACTCAATTGCCTACTCAGTCCGAAGTAGCACCTGTTGGCAGGAGTTATTCTAAGTTGGATTTCGAGGCAGATGTCGTTGTTGGTGTTGATGCTGGTTCCAAGATAGACAAAGTTATCTACGACTTCGAAGTTATGACTGTCAACTACGATGTGGGAGTGAAGTCGCAAGTGCGACGACTGTTTTTTTGATGTCAGGAGATATTTCGTCTTGCCCTTGCTTACTACCAGACCCATTCGCTTTGATTCTTTATCTAGTCTGGAGAAAGCAGAACTAACGGCGCTGCTGTTATGGCTAGTGACATCGATGTCATCGGCGTACGTCAGCAACTATACATTCCTACTGAAGATGGTACCTTCTCTATTTAGTTCTGAAGCCCGAATTATTTGCTCCTGCAGTAGATTGAAAGAGTCGCACGATAAAAAGCAGACGTGTCTAAAACCTGATTTGGTATCGCAAAGCTCGGAGAAGTCCTTTTCAGATCGTGACGAAGCTCTTAGTGTTGTTCAACGTCAGATTACACAGCAGTATAAGTTTTGCGGTGATACCAAATTCAGAGCCGTGCAGCTTCTTTTCATGCAGTCAAAAGTAGCTTTGAAATCGATAAAGATGTAGTGCGTGTCGACTCTCTTTTCACGGGTCTCTTGAAAGATTTGGAGCGTTTTGAATATTTAGTCCGTTGTTGAATTTCCAGGCCTAAAGCCCCCCTTATAAGGGCTAATCAGTTTGTCGACGGTGCGCTTTAATCTTTCGCACAATACACTCGATAGATAGATATAGACGATGTTGAGGAGGCTTATCCCATGGTAGTTCGTTGAGATAGTTAGGACCCCTTTTTTGTGGATTGGGCTGAGCATACTTAAATTCCAAACGTCAGACATGCTTCGTCCGATCATATTCTAAAACTTGATTGTGTTATGCGATTACAGTCGAGCGGAGATGTTAGATCCAATTCATGATTATAAGGTTGGCCTATAGTCGTCTTTGCCAGCATGCTGCAGATGGAAACTTCAAGTCTCGCGTGGACGGCATCCACTTGATCCTTTTATCTAAATTTAGTTTGTTAGTCGGCCATTAGGGGGGGTATCGAATCGTATATTTTGGGAGCTGGAATTTTTTCATCCATAGCCAAACCGGCGAATCAGTAGTTTTTTTATGTGGCGCACTAAATCCCACGAGAACTTTTTTCTCGTACACTCCTAAAGTTGTACGCTGTCTGTAATCGTCCATGTGTTTAAGACCGTTAGTTTGGCTTCTGAAATGTAATTGCTAATGCTGCTAGTCCCATCTTAGCATCTGTCAGTCTTAAAACTTTTAGGCCATTTACCAATGTAACCTGGCCTAAAAGTCAATATTGCTAGCTTAAAGAATTTATAGGCCCTATGTTTCATTATCATTTCCTGTACCTCCCACTAGAGCATAGGTCCTCAACAAACAGGTCATAATTTTGCTCCGGATTTATATTTATTGCCAACGAGCAAAAGCCAATACATCTCAATATTAACGTCCGTACATGCAGCTTATACATAAATACAGTTGCATAACCTGCTCCCTCATGCCCATAGCTTGCAAAATATTCGACAGTAATTAAATATACATACCTATTTCGAAACGTGACAAAGCGTAAGCTAAGCGGCGCAGGAGAGAGAATGCTGTGGCGGCCTCGATTCCAATTAAATTAGATTTATTGGTTGGCATTTATGCCAACGTAAGCACATACATACAAATACTTTAATGCTGTTTGTCAAATGCCACAACAGCTATGCGCGCACATACAATTTTATTGAATTAAAATGGACGTGTTTATAATTATTATTTATATTTAACTACATATTTGTATAACTAATTGGGTTATTGTTGATGGGCTTAAAAATTATTTCGTTTCATTGAATTAACTACGCTTGTATGTAACTTCTATTACATAAGAGTGACCGCTAACTGCTGCATAACGGTATCATCGTGGTGGGTGTCCAACCGTTTTCGATTATGTGTGATGTGAGTGGTTGGATGTGGCATATCAAAGCTTTTAATATATGCTATAAGTATATAAGGAATAATAGGGACAATGATGACAGTTCGTAATTCATGCTGCGCTTTAGGAAAGTAAGTTAAATATCATGTCTAAGACCACTTTTCGTTCTTAGTTTATTTATTTCGTTAATCCAACATTCAGCCAGTCCAGACTAATATAAAATGGTTCCAATCTAAAATCTGCACTATGAAACATAATTTTAGACGAAGCTTAACAAGCATACTTCTTGACACTTAACTCGCTCGTAAAATATTATCATATAGTTCATTTATATTACAGTTAAATAGAATAATATTAGGTAGTCGCAAAAGTCTTTTCGTATTTCTAATCAAGCTTCAACTAATTCTTTTTTATATTTACATATACTAATAAATGAATTCATCCAGTTTTCCGCTGGAGACATTATTCCATCAGTGTAAATCGAAATTTCGAAATTTCCAGAATGGAAGCGAATGAACCATTTGATACAGCATGGTCTCCGTAAACTTCACAAATTTCATCGGTGGCTTGCGTGACAATCTTCCCGTTTTTATACAAACTTTTCAAAATATAGCGAATTTCTTCATTATTTTCACACATTTTTGAACAGCTGTAACTTTTTTCAACTTCCACGAATTTAATTTATTTTTGGTTAAATGCTTAAAACCTCACCTTTCCAACCCTATATGGTATGACACAATGTGATTGGTAGCACTGGAGATATATGACTTCAACTACATATATTAACAAAATACGAAAACACTTTTTCGACTATCCAATATCATATATGTTTCAAAGAGCAAGCCCTACGATAAGAGCGATGTACTTTATTGACTTTGCAAATCCGAAAAATTCGAAAAACATTCAAGCGAGAAGGTTATTGCTTACAATTTTTTGCACTGCGGGAGCAACCCCGTTTAAAGGACATACTATATACAATATACAAGTATAGTGTTCCAATTTTTATCTCATAAAAGTTGAAAGTACTGTGAAATGTATGAACGCCGAGTCTTATAATCTCGCTAAATTGTTACCGAAAATCAAATTAGTTGGAGGCCTAAACGATCTGGAACATTTCTAAGAAAAGGATAGAGGACTTTGGCTTTCAAAAATTAAATTTCATACTAAACCTGGTGCTATATATAATGCATAACAAGGTGTCATTAATAAAGAAGAAAACCCAAACCAAATTTATTCCGCCTTCTCAAGGAAATCTGATTTATTCTTTTTAGAAAGTGGCGTTTTCGTAGTTCTAAAAATATAAATATTTCTATATGTATTAGGTTGCGCGTTGTTTTCCAAGTTGATTTATTTATTGCAATCGACCTCTGAGATTGCATTTTTTCTTCTAAAAGAAACAATTAAGCAGCGCAACAAAGCTCTTCGTTTGTTATTTACATCGTGTCTAAGTCTTTCTAATATTCGCATTTTTTAATATTTTGCACTAAGCAAACAAAAAGAAAAAGTAAAATTTCCATTTCAAATTTTCGGCCCAAAAAATAAAGTTTGATTGCTGTTTCCACAAGTACATTCCCTTACAATTTATCAAATGGCCTAAACATTCATACAATTGCCTTATAAATTATGCGTTGCTCATACGACATGGCGCACTTATATGACTACAGTATGTACATTTGAAGCATTATTTTAACAGATTATAATTTTTAAATTAATAATTTTTTTTGAAAGGGACTAAGCAGATATTTTTTTTTAATCGGAAATTTTTTCACGCGAATATCGTTTCTTTGGGCTTGGTTAATAATGGTCACTCTAAAATATATACACATATATGTTTGTTATAATACTTACTGTGATCAAATTGAAAGGCGAATTTTGTCCATTTCATCTCTTTCAAAGTAAACCCACTTATGCCAACGAATTTTCCTATCATCATTGCATTTGGAAAAATCCTCCGTCGTGATGGCCATCAGATCTTTCTTCGATTCAGCTTTATAACCTCAATTCAATCAAAACGTTGTCCTCGGAGTGGTCATGTGAATTTGCTGAATAGCCAGAAACTATACGAAGGTAAATCAGGCGAATGCTGTGGTTACGGCATGATATTAGCCGAAAATGTGGCGAAAGGATCACGCATAAGCAACGCAGTATGAGATGGTGCCTTATCGCTCTTCTTTGTTCAATAAATTCTGACATAGTAAAAATCGAAGAATTCACTTTTAGAGCCTCACAAAACGACGCGTATCTCAAATAATAATGACTATTTTGACGTGAAATTTTGCAAAGATGTCACTAATAGTACTACCAACTTGCAGAAAAAAAAATTTGCCGATTCGAAAAACATGCGAAGTATAAATTAAAAATTGATCACAGTAAAGTACACACCTAATATTGTGATTACACATTGTAAAATTTTATTCGCCCGCGTTTGCACTTTTTTTTTTGGGCAAACATTGATTTCACTTGTTGCATGCAACAATTCCGTTTAATTGCTTTCACAATAAAGTCCAATCAAATCAGGCTAAAATAAATTATACAAAATTAATAATGAGTACATATTCAAAATGTTGATCAGAGCATAATATGTTGTTTCAACGCGGCGAATTGTTTTTTATACGGCGAATATACTGACATGACAATATATAGACCATTGAAAATAATAACAGAACGGTTTTGATTTAACTGGATTTCAAAAGATTTTTTTTAAGTTTTTGCACGCGTGATGTTTTGCTTCAAGGCCTGAATCGAAGCAGGATTGTCCGCATAGATAGATCCAGAGTATTTCGACAGGAAAGAGTCTAACAGTGTGATATCACATTTTCTTGGTGGCGAATTGACCCGCACAAAATATGAAATCATGTGCTCACCGAAATGTTCTCTCAGTAAATCCATTGATTGATGCGATGTGTGGGAAGTGGGGCCGTCTTGTTAAAACTAAATGTCGCCAAGATGACGAGCATCAAATAGTCGGTTATCATGGCACGGTTAGGTTCTCACCGGCATCAATTGAAGAGAACGTTGTTTTTTTTTTTGTTTTTGATGATATAATTGCTATTGAATCTCTTAGGCAATTGACAATTTGCTTGTTCGCATACCCATTATGCCAGAAATAGGACTCATGGCTGAACCAAATTTGGTTCGAAATCTTTGGAACTTTTTGGAATTTTTCAAGGGCTTATAGAGCAGATCGATGTCGCTTTCAATTTAAGATCTCGACGAAAAGTGTGCCAAGTTCTTCCATTCGTTGGTCCGAGTTGCTTCAAATGGCGCCGTATCGACTCTTCAAGGTCATCTTGTACGCTGTCAGCTACGGCTGCTATGTTTTCTTCTGTCAGCGGCTCTTGAGACAAGTCTATCTACGTGTATCACCCTTTAGTACTGTCTGTAAATGCCAGTATCGGCGGTGCTTGAATGCGCACAGCAAAAGCTTAGCTTTGAAAGCTGCAAACAATACAGAGACGTCGAGAAAACTTGGCCGACAATTAAAACAATCTGTAACAACCATTAAAACAGCAATGCATTGGCACTTTGCTTACGCTAAGCCTTTCTTAAGCTAAGCGTAGACTAAAAAGAACAAAAACAACAACTCCGGGAACAACAGCAAAGCGTGGAGCCTTAATACCTTCCACTTCAAGCGACGGCAGCGGCAGCGGCAACAATGTTGGCTAAGTGGCGAACGAATTTGCAATTCCGGAAAGTGTTGCCGAGTGTTGCGGATGCTGAAAGTAGCGAAAACAAGCGCAACAATAACAAGTAACGGTTTACTAGCAAAGGCTAGAAATAGCGGCGTACACAAATGTGTGTGCGTGTTGCAAGCTGTTAACATTACTGCGTTGCATAAATCTCAAAATCTCTTTCAGCGCGCGCGCGCGTGTGTGTGTGAATGTGTGCGCAAAAGAAGTGGCATGATGAAATCTTATGCGTTCGCTACCAATTTTTGTTTACTCGCCTTCAGCACTCGCCGCCATCGAACGACTCTAATACGTTTTCAAAGCGCAGACAAGCCTCGCTATGGAGCTTGGGACAAAGTCCATTTCGCTTGCATTTTCGCGCATCTGCTTTTTGTTGCGCGCTTTCTTGCTGCTCCCATGTACAAATACACGTATTATGTTTGTGTGTGCGTGTGTGTGTGTGATGTTTGTGTGCTTTTATGCGTTGCTCACTTTCGGCAAAGATAAATTAGTTGTACGAGCAACCAAACGAGATAAAGTTAGCAGTGTGAAGCCCACTGACAGCCAGTGTTGCCAACGACATACGCTGTACTAGCATAGCTTTGATGTTGCGAGTTGCAAGAACCAGTTTTCCAATTTCGTGCGAGCGAAGTGTAGCAAAAAAAGTAAAAGACAGAAAAACCAAAAAACAAAACAACAAGAAAAACAAGAAAAACAACGTTTGAAATAGTAGCTAACGCCAGAGCAGGCAGAGCCGCACGCGAAGGATGTGTGTAGAGGAAAAATGGCGAAATTTGTGGCGATTTATTGAAGCCAAGTTTAATTGCCACTTTGAAGAAGAATAACAGCAAAGCGAAAATAATAACAGTAAACTCAGGCAGCGCGTGTAATCTGTGGAATTGATGAAATGTGCTTTCCTAATGGCGGAAAAAAGAAATGTGTACGCTGCAAAATTCAATATGAAAGACGACGTAAGCCGCTATGAGCACTCAGTTCCACAAGTTGGCCAGGAAAGGCTACAGAAAAAGGGCGCGATGATAAGTCACAAGTGGATTTCGTTCGGAAGAAAGATTACGAAAAAGCTCACACAAATTGCTTCTTTCCAAAAATAAAACAAAAAAACATTCAAAGCTGTACTTGGGCTAAGAATATCACGGATATTTAATTTATATATTCTTATTTGTCAGGAAAAATATTTAGCGCTTTAAGAGTTATTAATTCTTTTTTTTATTTTATGGGTGAAATAGTAAAAATTTAGAATAAAGAAGAAGTAATAAGGAATAAAGAGTGTTCTTTTTCAAATCGTTTTCAAATACATTACACAATATAACAGTTCAATTGAAAAGCCAAAGTTTTTTGGAAAAAAGTTTCATTTCGGCGATCACTTCTTCATTCGACAAAAATTTTTCAGCAGCGTGCATTCTTTTGAGGTCCGAGAACGGGAAATAGTAGCTGGGGTCCAGAATGAGTTGAATCGACTTGGTGAAATACATAGCGCTTCATTTTTCTGCAAATGCGGCCGTTTTTCGGTGAATTCGTCGTTCGAATTGCCCAATAACGTTATTTAGTATGTGCTGCTGATAGCGCTTCCTTTTTCACGGTAGTCAATCAATGTTATTCCATGTGCATCCCATAATACTTCCGCCATAACCTTGCCAGTCAACAGCTTTGTTGTTCCACGCCTTGGAATGGGTTCATCGTGTGCAGTGCACTCGCATGACTGTCAACTGAACTTCGGTGTGAAATGATGGAGTCATGTTTCATCCATTGTCACATAGCGATGCAAAAACTTGGGTTTCCTACGCTTGAACATCTCCAAACACTGTTCCGAATCAAAAACTCGTCGCTGGTTTTGGTCAAAAGAGAGTTCGCGCTGTACTTGGTATGCACAAAGCTTTCTCGTACTCGAAATTCGTGAACTTTAGATAATTTTGTTGGTGACAACCACTTTTGGGCGAGACTCAAACGAGGGTCACCGTGAAGGTGCTTATTTTATCACGTCGTATCTTGGCATACTAATCTGCGATGATTAATTTTTCTAGGGCAGTGTCCGGAAACTCGTCATCAAGCCATAATTATGTTTCAACTGTATATGTTTCCTCTCAAAAACCAATTCAATTTACTTGTTAGAACGTCACTTGAGATTTTGATTGGTAGAAATACCCTGCTTGTCCGGAAATTGCTAGGACGATTTTTTTTCCGCCGTGACTGTACTTCGGAGCGTGCGCGCACCGACTTGTTTCGGTAGACGGCGTTCCTAACTAACGAACGAGCGGCTGGTCAGTTGTCTCCGAGCACCTGGAGTGTCAGGACAAACAGCCTAGATGTGGCCCCCTCGAACTCTTTTTTGTTTTCTTGCCTACAAAGCCCGGTGAAGCATTTTGAGATGACGGAGGGAATCCCAGCAGCATGCATCTCGACTCGCAAGGCTATTCCGGAGAATGCGGAGCGTGTGGAAAAGCTTTTAATATCTAGGAATTCCGAAATGCTTTAATCTGAACTTTATTTTTGTTGTTGGGTGCAGAAGCCGGCGACGGTACATCTAGTTCTGGTGATTTGGATAACCCAATTAAATCCCTCATTAAGTTCATTTTCAGTCGGGGCCAGTTGAACCGCAGGAAGGTTCTTGCATTTGACCGAAGTACTAGTAATGACCTGATACCACTGATATTGAATTTAAAGCACTTTATAAATTTCCTCGAGTGACACGATTTATTTTGCGGTGTATTGTTGAGAATAATTTTGCTAGGCTTAAACAGTTAAAAAGACTTCCTATAAATAAAAACTGCTTTAGTGGATGAAAAGTTTCTAAACAGTTTCTGCTTTATCCGTTCTTGAAATTTGTAAAGACCATTATACCTTTTTTATTTGAATCATAAATGTGATGAACGGAACTCAGGAAAAAATACCTTACCGAATCTAAAGTCGAAATACTCTTATTGAGTTGTTATTATAGGGACCTTGGGAACTACACTAATGCTCTACCGACTAATAGTTAGCTTTCTAGTATATAGTACTATAGAAGAGTCCATATTTGCAGAACCAGTATTTCATTGAATTTTTATAAGAGTTTATATATGTTGCTGAAAGGTAAAAGCGATCTCCTCCCTTACAAATCATTGCCCATATTTAAGGAAGTGGAAGTATTAACGATTATTGCCACACACAAGAAGAGCACACAAAACCTTTGGGAGTCAGTCAAGCAGTCATTTTAGAACGTTTAAAATAAGCCGTAAGCATTTAAAAGCTAAGAAAATTTGCTGTTACATGAATTGAAGCCCAGAGAAGCTCTAAAAGACGATTTTACATGCAAAAAGAAGTCGTTTCTGTTACATACACATATATGAACTTGCGATGAAGAATGGATCTATAACAGCAACTATTAATGCAAACAACTACAAATATAAGAAACCTAGTCATCCAGCCAAATCAACGGCAAAGCCGATTACCTATGACGACAAGGTAATGCTCTGTATTCAGTGAGATAAGGAGGGCTTGATGTATTATAAATTCCCTAAACCCAATGAAATCATTAACGGGGAACATTAGCGACAACAACTCATCAATATGAAGCGAGCGATTGCCAAAAAGCGATCAAAATTTTAAACTACATACAAGACATTTTCCACCATGACGCGGCTCGACTTCACGTTGCAATACTGGTTAAAAACTATTTGAAAAACGGAGGCAGGGAAAGTTTGGTCACACTCAACTTATAGTCCAGACAATGCCACTTCTGACTTCCATTGATTTCGGTTGATGTAGAACGAACTCACTGGAATGCGTTTCAGATCAGAATCGGATATTGAAATTAGACTTGATTCCTGTTTTTTTGCCAATCCGACGCACATCTTTTGGGATGGTATTCACAAGTTGCTAGAAGGATGGGAAAATGTTACAGCTTCAAATGGGCAATGATTTGAAATAATCTATTACGCTCTATTTTTATTAATAAAACCTCAGTTTCGGAAAAAATTAACCGCATGAATGTGGTTATATACTCTGCGGCAAAAAAAATATCGGGTGATTTTTTAAGAGCTTGATAACTTTTTTTTAAAAAAACGCATAAAATTTGCAGAATCTCATCGGTTCTTTATTTGAAACGTTAGATTGGTTCATGACATTTACTTTTTGAAGATAATTTCATTTAAATGTTGACCGCGGCTGCGTCTTAGGTGGTCCATTCGAAAGTCCAATTTTGGGCAACTTTTTCGAGCATTTCGGCCGAATAGCCCGAATTTCTTCGGAAATGTTGTCTTCCAAAGCTGGAATAGTTGCTGGCTTATTTCTGTAGACTTTAGACTTGACGTAGCCCCACAAAAATAGTCTAAAGGCGTTAAATCGCATGATCTTGGTGGCCAACTGCCCATGCATCCCGAAAATGCACTGTTTGGTGTGGTTTGTACGCTGGTGGAATCATTGGACCGTATTTTTCAAAGATGCTGTTGGACGCAACGTTACGGTGAATGGCGATCGCTATCGTTCGATGCTAACAAACTTTTTGTTGCCAAAAATGGAAGAACTGAACTTGGTTGACATGTGGTTTCAACAAGATGGCGCTACATGCCACACAGCTCATGATTCTATGGCCATTTTGAGGGAAAACTTCGGAGAACACCATCTCAAGAAATGGACCCGTAAGTTGGCCACCAAGATCATGCGATTTAACGCCTTTAGACTATTTTTTGTGGGGCTACGTCAAGTCTAAAGTCTACAGAAATAAGCCAGCAACTATTCCAGCTTTGGAAGACAACATTTCGAAGAAATTCGGGCTATTCCGGCCGAAATGCTCGAAAAAGTTGCCCAAAATTGACTTTCCGAATGGACCACCAAGACGCAGCCGCGGTCAACATTTAAATGAAATTATCTTCAAAAAGTAAATGTCATGAACCAATCTAACGTTTCAAATAAAGAACCGATGAGATTTTGCAAATTTTATGCGTTTTTTTTTTTTAAAAGTTATCAAGCTCTTAAAAAATCACCCGATATTATTTTTTTTTTCGGTTAGTAGGGTGCCTACTTTGAAGGAGTGGGACGTAGATTTTGAAGTATAAATTAAGAATTTTAAAATTATGAAGAAAGTCTTAATATTTTTTGCTCATAGTAGTGAACCCAGATCAAGCAATATCAACATTTAGTTGTGAAAAAATGGAAGAAAGTAAATGTTTGAGTGAAGCTCGCTAAGCATTTTTTTCATTATTTTTTACTAATAATTTTTTTCCGCGCAGGAGAACCGTTTGTGCTAACCCTAGTAAAAATATTATGTAAATGCAATTTGGCGATTTGATGCTTACAAAATGCACACTAACACACTCTTTATAAGCAGATTAGTTATTGAGCGGCGCCTTAAGCAAAAAGCGCTACAGCACAACAACTACACCAACAATAAATTGCGAAGGAAACAATCAACAGCTGTGCCAGGAAACGGCTGGCTGTGCAGAAAGTTGCAACATTAAAACTCATCACGCCAAAAATATGGCAGTCAGCCTGCCACCTGCTAACGGTGCTAATTGAAAGCACAAGCGGCACACATTTGCCGCTGTTGGGTTGCACCTTGGCTTATACAAGCACATACAGTGCGTTTGTTGATTTGCTGTTGCTACAACTTCTAAAGCGCCAAACTCGGTTAAGTAAAAATATTTAATTTTAATAATTAGAAGTGACGCTGAAAATGCTGCAAATAACGAAAATACGGTACACCCCCACATACTCAAACAACAATTGCGGTATAGTTACATAACATGATTGGGCTGCAAGACGGCGCCTCCACATATGGGACACACACTTTGATCGAAGACCATTCATACTAAAAGCCAGCTCCACATAAGCTGATGTGGCATGCAAACAAACGCTTGCGGTATGTAACCTGTAATCCATATTGGCTACTACCACATAATATATATATATATATATATATAATACTTAGTGTTATTGTATGTGCAACAAAGTTCGTTTGCGTGTTTTAATTAAGCTGTCGTTATGCAAATACATGCGAGCGTATGTGCACAGCAGTATGCATGCAATAAACGTTGTTACTAAGCAATCAAAACACACTTTCTGCGCGAGAAGCCAGTATTTTGCCGCGCTACAAGTGTCGAAGTAAAACATTAGCAAAGCACATACACATAATAATAACTACAGGTATCGCTGGAAATAATGCAAACGTCGTTTGGCGATAATTCTGCAACAAACCGAGTAACAAATAACAACAAACTGCCACAGCGGCAGAAGTAAAACAACATGTTAAGCCAATAACAATGCCAGCCAGCATGCAGATTCGAACAAAACAATGAAGTGTTAAATGTAATTTGCTGGATAAATACAATAAGACGTACACACACACCCGCATACAATCATACAGTTATGTGCACTTGTCAATACACTTACACATATACATCGCCACATCGAGTGCCCTGCAAATACACCAACGTTGTTAAATCAACAAAATGCTGTTTCATTGCCACAGTGCGCAACATTAGCAACAAATAAATAAAACTAATAACACTTTTTACCGCTTGCACTTCTAGCCTTCGTCTAAATTCGCAACTTGCCAATATCAAAAGCCTTTGGTACACATGAGCAGCTTTTCGAAGGATGATTGCAGGCGTGGCGCATTGGTTGCGGGATGTGGCACGCAAATGGAAAATGGAAAATTGGTTTCGAAAATTAATTATTCAAACTGATTTGGTAGTAAGTGTTGTCGTAACTACTGCTGGTTGATAAATGGTTGACACTGGCTAAAATGTGGCGTATGTGTGTGCAGAAAAGTTCTTGCTGCCTAAATGGGGAAATCTTTTGATGTATTGGCAAAGAGTATGGCAATATTAAACGTAAAATCAGATCAGTTACCTGGAGATTATGAGAAAATATCAGGGAGATGAAGCCAACACCTATATAGGTATAATATCGAGACACTTAATAGTAAAATGTCTCTATTTTCCTCGGTCTGGCGCAAGAAAGTCCCAACTTACGTCTTTCAACTGATATAGCCGAATATAATTTTTTGCTAGTACAAAAAAAATAGCAGTACCCCAATTCTCTTTGATATACCTCCTCATCAGATGTTAAGGAAAACGAACATTGTTAGATATAAGTAATAATTTAGAAACTCGTATTTACCAGCTTCTGAAACGCTAACGTCACAAGGTTAATGTGGAACTTTCAAGTGCTTGGATAAGAATCAGAAGTCCTGAAAAGATTAAAATTAATATTGGGTAGTGGCTTTTCGTGCATTTTGTCAATAGATGTCGTTGCAGTCGTATATCTCCAATACTACCACATTGTGTCCATACTTCATATAACGGTGGAAAGCTGAGATTTTAAGCTTCATTTGACAACAAAAATTAAATTCAGGGAAGTTTAAAAAAAGTTACAGCTGTTCAAAAAATGAGTTAAAATGAATCAAAGAAAGGTTGGTATGGATGAAATTTTGAAAAGTTGGAGGTAGTTGTGGAAAGATTGACGAGGGACTTTCTACATAAGCAGCCATGGTATCGCTAAGGAACTTTAATATTATCTCATCATTAAAACGGTTTTGAACTATTTAAAAAGACTGGCTTCCAAAAGAAGCTCGATGTTTAGGTACCACACAAATTGTCTGAGAAAAATTCAACGATTCTTTGTTGAAACGAAATAAAATTGAACACTTTTTGAAGCGAATGGTAAATAGGAGACAAAAAGTGGAATAAACACAATAAAATGTGTAGAAAAATATCACGGTCCAAGCCTGGTGAAGCTCAAACATGTCAGTCGCAAAGCCTGAATTGACGTTTCTGAAAGGTTATTATGCGCTGAATGTTTGCGTGAGATTGGAAAAGAACTCATCCACTATGAGCTGTTCCAACCTGGTCGAACTATTGATTCTACGTTTTCACTCGCCAAAACTGATGGGATTGAAGCAAGCAATCAAAAAGTGCCAATGGCCATGAACTGATCAACAAAATGGGCTTCTCGACAAAAACTGGAAGAGCTTGACTTGAATTCTTCTACATCAGAATAGATTTTCTGATCTGCATTCCTTTAGTTAGACTTTGTAGATGAAAACAAAAAACGAAAAACATCAAAGAAACGCGGGAAGTTTGTGCAGATAACTAACTGAATATGAATGAACTCAAGACATTAAAATAGAAGCTCGGGCTGATTTTCATTGATTGGCAATGCGCTAGATAGTAGAGCTCTAAACGAAATTTCGTATTCGCGCTCAGATCTATTTTGTCTCGGACTGGTGCATTTAAATTGTTGGCACTAGCCGAATTAATAACAATTTTTACCTAGATTAATACAACCTTTTTCTTTATGAAGTTTGATCTCCTTTGTCAATTAGTGTCTGTTAATAGCAGCAAAAAAAGCTTAAAGAAACAGTGTTTAAAAATAGTCAGGTTGGTATTATGACATATCAGAAGATCACAAAATCTCTCTTCTGAATCGACTCAACAAATGTTGGTTAAAAGTTTAGGTATTGTACGTGTCTATAGGAGGCCACCTGACTTTTGGCGTACAAACTGACGTTAATTATAGTCGTAAAGAAATGCTTGATGTTCGTAGCCGATGACCCTACATTCATCAAACGTCGTTTACTGCTGACGAGACGAGTGACATAAGTGAATAAGGCGTTCCAACTGTCCAACATTCTATAGTGAGTGGCGCTTTCCAAAATGCAACCAACACTCAAAAAAGTAAAATTCGCTGATAGAGCTGATGGCCATCCAAGCCATAGCAAAAGAAGACTATTTTGAAGGCGATAACTAAGATTTGTTTTTTTTTGTGTTTTGTGACTCCGCAAAAGTGGTATACTTTACCCTCAACAACCAAAACAGATTTCATATACTCATATCTTTAACTAACTTTCTACTATATTCAAATACAAGGTACTTTTAGTTCTTTCAATATTGGCGCAGTCTTGGGGACTCTTTGAATCCACTTGAGGCCTCTGGAATTATTCAAGGTGATCAACTGGTATTATTGTCTTAGAAGTGACTTCTAATACTCAACTAATTCTTTGCCGCTTATCTCTCTCGTATATATTTAAAAACTGAAAGGAATCCACCTAGCCTCTTTCTTTTTATAAATATCACTGTTCTTAGCTATATCTTTTAATTGTTTTAAAGCCAAAAATGACCAATCTAATTTTTTTTTCACTCTATAAATAATGATAAAAGTGTGATATCATTTTCAACGCTTCCTCCATTTCCTACTGGGTACACTGAACATAGTACAAGCAAAGTGTTGTTAATGAATTTGTTCACAAAAATGCATAAAGAAAACGATTTTCTTGATAGCAAGGTAAAGCTTCTCTCGTAAAGCAATGCAACTCCCAGAGGTGACTTAGTATACCCCAATGAATGGGTAGCTCGGTACAGCGGCATAGTACATATCTACATAGAAAGGGTATTTCTAAGCTACAACAAAACTGCATACAAATGAAGGAGCACTGTGTAAGTAGAAAGTATTTGAAACTCGTTTCATTTGCACCAAGCCAGTAGCCACAGTAATTTGCATTAACAGAATTAAGCTCTTTTGCGGGCGTAAGTGCATCTTTATGTATGTGTGTGATAAGAAAACGTGCTTGAAAATGAGAAAACCTCAAGATTAAGGTTTAAAAATTCACCTAGCAAGAGAGCACGATAGCAGTTTCCAGTCAAGCAAAGTATAAAATTACGCCAGTAAAGATAAACAAGGTATAAAATTAATGGAAAAGCTCTTTTCTAGAGAGAGAGAGATGAATATGTAAAAAAAATCACTCGCCTACAAGTTTAGATAATTAAAGCTGAGTTAATGGAGGAAACCAAGTGATAGCAACATACTCTAAGTATTTTTTTAATACTGTCTTAAATTACTTATGTCGCATTTGCAATTATTAAATAAGTTACATGGTTTTTAGAACTATAGTCAGGGTGGCAACCTATAGCTTAAAATTTGTCTCAAAACATTTTTAATTCCAAATTAGGTGGCAACTCTAAAAACATACATAGTTATTTTTGAAAAACTCTTCACTTGTTGTATAACTGGTCTATAGATAAAAAATATTTCTTTTGAATTATGTGGCAATCTCTAAAAATTAGTGTGTTGTCATTACCAACTTTGTCTCCTTCCTTCCTGGTCTTTAATCTTAGGAATTTATTTTAAAATTTTTTCATTCATTTCCCATTTCACATGAGGTGACTTTAAAAATTTTTTTGGTAGAGAATTAAAGAATGTTAAAAATTCCCCTAATCATATAGAACTATAGATTAAAGTTTTAAAACAATTTTTATTTCTGAATTATATGGTAAACTCTAAAAATCTGGTCTCGTTAGCAAAGTTGTAAGCTCCAATTTGTATATAGCTTTAAAATGTATTTCAAAAATTATTTTAATGTCACATAAGTTGGCAACTAAATGAGAAAATTTTTCTAAGAAAAATTCCTCTCTTGTCATATGGTACATAGATTAAAGTTTTTAAAAAGT